>NC_045679.1:1360439-1727234 GCF_003331165.1 Xiphophorus hellerii
TGATCCACCAAACCGACCAGGAGATTAGAAAAATGAAAACGTTGAGAAACTGTTCAGTCTGATTGATGCTCTGAAATGTTTCTGTTGTTTATTTAAGTTCGATATTTAAAATGTCTCCAGAGTTAAACGTTCATTATAATTTAAAGTTTATTGATGTTTGAGATCCTGCATTATTATGCTATTATATTACTTGATATAATCTCAAAAATAACAATATTATTGTTTATCGCGATAACTTCTGGGACAATTCATCATCCAGAAACATTTATGATCATGACTGTCGTATGAAAAGCTGCTGCTGCCAAGATGGAGGGAGAAACTAAACAAGGAGCAGCAATTTTGAGATTAATCTCACAAATTTTTTAGAAAACAACTTTTAAATTTTCTGAGTTAAAAAAGTCAAAATTTGCAAAAAAAAAAACAAAACAACTTTTGATAATAATCTGAGAAAATTTAAAGAGATATTAATCTCTATGAAAACTTGGAAATATCATGAATTTGTGAGAAATTTTTTATTGAAATTTTGAGATTTTTTTCAGAAATCATCTAGAAAAAAGTTTAACATTTTTGACCTAAAAAAGTCCAAATTTGCAAGATACATTTTTTTTTATATTATTCTTAAAGTTTACAGAAATTATTTTGAGTTGTAATTTGCTCCAAAAATCTTAATTTGCAAGAATAATCTAAAAGATTTTGAAGTTAATCTTTGAATTATTTGAGCCCAAAAGTCAGAAATGTTCCAGAACATTGCAGGTGAAAACGGATCCGATCCGGTTTGGGATTCCAGCTCCGTTTTTTCACGCCTTGCCGCTTTGTTTCCCGCTCTGAGCTTCTCACCTTTCCTGACACCTTTCCTCAGGTGTGCTGCGGCTCTCACTTCCCAGGCAGGAATCGATAACGAGCTTCGCACAGAAATTCATCGCCTGCGCCGTTTATTTTCAGACGAGATGAAAAGTTTTACGGCTTCGAGTTCGGTTCTGATAAATCAGAAAGGAGGGGAAGAAAATGCAAATATGTTCATTTTTCATCAAAACAACGAAGTTATAAATTGTTGCAATGCTGTAGTGGAGGGGTGTTCAAAGTGCGGCCCGCGGGCCATTTGTGGCCCATAAACTGATTTTGTGCGGCCCACAAATTCAAAAGTGATTTAAATTTGTTCCGTAGATTCAGATGGAGATTTTTAATTGTAATCAGGGTGAAAAATTACATTTTCTTACAGGAAAATATAAAATACAACACAAAGTATTCATGTTTTTATAACCAAGTTTTAACAGAAGAAACTTTTACTGAAAATTTACTTTAAATCAAATTTTTCTTTCTTAAACTTCGTTATATAAAGAAAACGTTTATTCTGACACATTCGCAGAAATGTTAGTTAATGTGCATTGTTCCCACCAAATAAATTAATCTAATTTAAAAAGCATACCATTTTAGCATTAGCATTAGCATAGCTAACTTTTTAGTTAGCAGTGTCCACCACTGGCATTCAGACACGTTTGTGCAGGTCTCACTTTTCTCCACATAATTCTTCCATGTTTTACTCATAAGCGTTTAGCTGCAAGCTAACAAAATGGCCGCCCGACTTGTACATCTCCAGTTAGTTTTCTCATGTTTGGCTCTAAAATGAAGCTTTAAGTTAATTATTTAAATGATTTAATGACAGTAACTGATCTGAAAACTCTTTGTTCTGAAACAAAAGGAGAAAAAACTGTGAAAGTATTTTCTTACTTGTTAACTTTATGCTCACAAACAGCTGAGGTCACCATCCTGTTTATTTTTTCCAGTAAGAATCTCTTAGGTCACATATCAAACCTGAGGCCCGGGGGCCAAATCCAGTCCGCCATAGATTAGCATGTGGCCCTGTACTCAACTGGGACACATAAAAAGAACTTCAGAAATTAACTGTGATTAAATCTTATTTTATCAATCAAATCAAATCAGTTTTTATCAATATTCTACTGAATTACATCCATGTGAAAAAAGATTCGAAGTGATTTAATTTTAAGAAGAACTCCTGGAATCCAGCGGCAGATTTTTATTCATATTTTAGTAGATATTTAATGGGTTTTAGATGTTTTCAAATTAAAGGAGTTTTCCTGAAATCACATCATTTCCTGTTTACAACAAACCAGAGTCCATATACGGTGTTCACTTCCTTTCTTTAAATCAGGCGTGGCTGGAAACGTTTTTCTGTTTTTAAATTCACATCTGTCTGAAAACTGATGGAAAAGATGATTATGATTTATTTATAATTCATGTTTATGGTGTCGATGGCGACTTAAACGAGCACAAATGTTGACAGAATTATGAAAATAAACCCGCAATAAAAGAGTGTGTGTGGGGGGGTGCAGGGGTGTGTGTGTGTGTGTGTGTGTGTGTGTGTGTGTGTGTGTGTGTGTGTGTGGGTGTGTGTGTGTGTGTGTGTGTGTCCCCTCAGGCTGAAGCAGGTTGAGGAAATCTGTATTCCATTAACTGGTTTAGCTGGGATCCAGCCCTCCTCTCACCCGTCTTTGGTGCGCTGATGCTCACAACCTGCTGCAAAGCCACATCTGGTTGTTCAAAGGCTCAGCCGTGTGTGTGTGCGCGTGCGTGTGTGTGTATGGTGTGTGTGTGTGTAGGTATTTTCCCAGCAGCTGCCAGCAATCTTTGCAAAGTGCCTTGGTGTGCCTCTCTCGCACACATTGCCTCGCACAAACACACATTATTAAAACCATTAGTTGGTGTGAAACAATGTTTTTTCTGTGCCTCAGAGCGCTGCGCTCATGTACAGTAGGTGTGTGTGGATGTGTGTGTGCCGCGGCCAGCGGAGCAGGAATGCACACGTGAACCTATAAAAGGAAAAGGTTAATGAAAAGCAGGAGCTCTGCTCACGGTGTGCATGTGGGACGAAGCAGCTTGTTATTTAAGGCGAGCTTTGAAAAGTAACAATTAGCCGTTTGCTTTCCAGCGCTGTGGAGACGCTGGTGATGAGCTTTCTGCCACCACCTTGTTGCTCATTTAAAACCCAGCTTTTCACGTTATCTGGAGATAAACTCACCGATTGTAGAAGCAGACATTCACCTGGAGGTGTTTAATATCTGATCTCGATTTTTGGGAACTAAAATTACAACATGTGAGTCAAACCAACCTGTTCCCCTCCTGGCCTGTGGGGGCGCTGCACCAAGACCCACTGAAGGAAACGACACAAAAACCTCTGAAGACACTGAGAGCAACTTCCTTCTTCACCAGATGGAAACAAGATGGAGGAGTCAGATTTTGGCGGTTGGAGGATTTCTCTTTAGTCTTTGGCTGAAGACCAGGAGACATTTTTGCTGCTAGCGCTAGGCTAGCACGTTAGTTTTAGTTGTATTTACCCAGAATGCCCCGTGCTGTAGTCCACTTCCTGTTTTTGGAGCGGTCTCCAGTCCGCTTGGCGTTCACATTCAAACCGAACCCAGATTGAGTTTTGTGGTCTGATGTTTTTTAGCCAGTAGCGAAACATTTCTGATCCAGGCTAACGGATTCTGAGTCCACATGTTTTCTGCATGTTTAGTACTCATATAAACCCTTGAACTGGTCCAATGTTAGCTTCAATCTACCAAGAGATTTTGCTTTCAGGTGTGAGTTATTTCTGCTTCCTTTAGTTTGGATTGTAAGGATTCTCTGACATAATTCAGCCAAACAGCAGATAAAATGCTAAACTTCCTCTGTTTTACTGAGTGGGAATGAAAACCGTCTGGTTTTGTATTTTCAGATGTAGCCTTGTGTGAAAATGTCACCCAGTTTTTATCTGTCGGACCTGAACTGGTGGTGCTGAGACGACATGTTTTCCTCACCGTGTTGCATAATGGATGTTGTGTCTTCCTTTGTTTGGGCTCATGCTGACCGGCAGAAGGTTCTGGAACCGGCTCTGCTTTCGCTCCCGTCCTTGGACTGACTTTAATGTTACAACATGAGAACAATGAACAACTGGCCCACATCACATATGATATTATCACCTTTAAAAAACATTAGCAAATAATACAGATTTTAAAGTTTTCTTTGAAATTAAATTGAACAAATTAGCTTATATTTTTATTAAAAGTTAAGTTATTTTTATCCCTCTTTTATTTGAGGGATAACTTTGTAGTTATTTAGTTAAATCTTAACATGACAAGTTCACAGTCACTACAGTCAGTTAGCTAACAATGTAGCTTACTAGCAAGTTATTCGTAAAGCTTTTGTGCTAACTAGCTTATCCGCTAACTAAGTTTGCTTTTAACATGCAGAACAAGATTTAGCTAGCTTCACCTAGCTAGCTTATATATTAAAATTTCTCAGGTTCAGCATCACTACAGTCTTGTTGCTAAGCTAAATCAAAATGTTTGGGTTTTACTAGCTAGCTTCATTTATGTTAGCTCTCACAAGATGTTTGCTTGCTGTCTTTGCTAACTAAATACTTTCCAACATTAGTTCACTGTGAGCTAATAAATTTAAGTTAGCTAACCAGACAGAGAAATACCAACATGATTAGTTAGCAATCACAACTAGCAGGGCAGTAAGCTAAAGCTGGATCGCTAATTAGCTGGCTAGCACAAACAACACAGTTTATTAGCAAGTTATGTAAGCTTTTGGGCTAACTAGCTATTCTTTAACTAGTTGGATAGTTTGCTTATTTGCTAGCAAATATTTTTTGTTCTTACGTTCTGATTAGCCCGTTATCTAACAACTTAGCAACAATAATTTCAAAACTTATCAGGTTCATGGTTTTGTTTCCAAGCTAAATTAAAATGTATACTCGCTAGCTTAATTTATGTTAGCTTTAACAACAAGTTAGCTAGCTGGCTGCCTTGTCAATATATTCAATTCAATTCAATTCAATATATTATATTTGTATTTTGTTTTAACCTTTTAAATATATTTTCCTTATTATTATTGTTATATTTAAGTGAATTATACAGCACTTTGGTCAACATCTGATGTTTTCATGTGCTATATAAATAAATTCACATAATCACAACATTACTTCACTGTAAGAGGAGTTAGTGAGCTAATAGATTAAAGTTATTAGCGTCCAACTAGCTGGCTAGCTCGTAATTTGTAGCGCTAGCTTTGCATCAGTCTGATTTAAATCCCTGCAGTTTCTGTGCTAAGCTTAATATTTCTGGGCTGAAGCTAAGCTCGTTTGCCCACATTATTATTATTTGAAATAAAAAACAGCATTTTTGTGCACAATAATTGTAATAAAACTGACAATAATAAAAAGTCTAAAGTATTTCGGTGGAAAATAAAAAAAGACCAGCCAGCGATTCCTCTGCAATCTGCTCATTTTCAGCTCACACATATAGAAGCACAAACACGATTTGATGAGATGTTGGAAGCTAAGATTTCCAACAATGAGTGACCTTTTGTTTAAATATCAACAGGCAGATGGCGCTCCGCCGCGCAGCAGCCAAAACTCTGAGTCTGGGCTTTTACTGGAGGAAGGAGCTAAAAATAAATCTGCTCAGCAACGGATCTTAAAAAACCTGAAACACTCAGAGCATCAGAGCAGAACCTCCGACTCACCTGGAGGCTCCTCGCCCCTCAGACGATTCTCCAACGCAAATTCAGATTTAAAGATTTTATTTTTCATAAAGAGGAAAATGCTTATTAATCAGCATGAATGTACCAGGTAAATATGCAGATTTAGCAGCTAATTTTCTAGCAGGTTGATAGAAAACAGTAAAAATATTACAATTAATATGCAGAACAAGATTTATTTAAATCATAAGGAAAGTGAAAACAGTCAATTTAAATATTATTCTAAATATTTTGATTATGTAGTAAGGCAGGGATGCCCAATGTGTGGCCCGGGGGCCATGTGTGGCCCTCTGGACCATTTTGTTTGGCCCCTTTGTCCATAGTTCAAGAATGGAAATTTTCACAAACAAAATAGACATTTATTTATTTAGATACAAGACAAAGTATTTTATTGTATTAACAATGTTTCTGTTTTCATTGATTAAACTGGAGCAACAAACAAACCCTGCAAAACCTCTGATGCAAAAAATGTAAGAAAAAAGGAAAAAATGAAAACAATAAACCTAAAAACAAAACTGGAATATATTTAACCACAATTTAATAAAACTGTTCAAAACCGCGTTTATATTTACAGAAAATAAGAACTGACCTAAAATAACTTTTTCTAAATGTTTTCTACAGTCAGACATTTTACATGATGTCATTTTTACCTTAATAATTCATGTTGTCATCAGAGCTTTAGTATTTCTTTTTACCAAATACTATTTTACTCCTGAGTAAAGTTTCCATATTTTCTTAGTAACTTAGATGAATAAAAACTTATTTTAACCAAATATTCACCAAATTTAGACACACTTGTAGTTTTTGTTAGTTTATACTGAAAGAAACTGATCTGGAATTATCTTTTATATAAATTATTTTCATTTTGATCCTTAAAATACCAAAATTCCCACATAACGTTTTATTTTAGTCCATCAGTCGATGCTTTTAGTAAGTAAATCTATTTTTACTAGTTAATGTTTAAATCAGTTTGATGATCTGAAGCAGTGAATTATACCAAACAAGCATCATAACTAGTAAATCATGAAAACTTCATGTTTGTAAATCTCTGGTGATTCTCAGTAAATCGGCTCCTGAGTCTGTTCCAGGTTTTGGTTTTGACCTGCGTTGCCATGACGTTTTGTCCCGGCTGCAGCTCAGCGTTTCCTCTGAAGTGGTTCTGATCGTTTTAAGTGGCATCTGAGCCGCCGCAGCTCCAAATAAACACTCAGGAACCACGAAGGCCGGCGAAACCAAACTAAACCAAACACTGCCGCCTCCATTTCAGGAGGATTCAGCATCGACCGCTTCTTATCCTCCCAGAATGCCTTGCAGCGGCGTTTGCCTCTCTTCCTGCTTTCTGTTTGCTGACTGAGCAGCGTTGCTTTCAGCCTCCAAACACACATGGCGACACACACAACGACACACACAACGACACACACGATGACACACACTTCGACACACGGCGTTGTGTTAGCTCGGCGGCGTTGAGTTAGCTCGGCGGCGTTGCGTTAGCTCGGCGCGTTGCGTTAGCTCGGCAGCGTTGCGTTAGCTCGGCGGCGTTGCGTTAGCTCGGCGCGTTGCGTTAGCTCGGCGGCGTTGCGTTAGCTCGGCGGCGTTGCGTTAGCTCGGCGGCGTTGCGTTAGCTCGGCGCGTTGCGTTAGCTCGGCGGCGTTGCGTTAGCTCGGCGCGTTGCGTTAGCTCGGCGGCGTTGCATTAGCTCGGCGGCGTTGCATTAGCTTGCCGCGTTGCGTTAGCTCGGCGGCGTTGCGTTAGCTCGGCGGCGTTGCATTAGCTTGCCGCGTTGCGTTAGCTCGGCAGCATTGAGTTAGCTTGGCGGCGTTGCGTTAGCTCGGCGGCGCTCAGTCGCTCCTCCGTCAGCAGAATCTGCGTCTGAATCCATAAATCAGCTGCTGGTGAAAATAAACATGTTTTGTTTTGTTGTTTGTATTTTTAGGAAGTTTTTGGGGCTCTGGACTGTTTCTGGTGTACGGAAGTCTTTCAGTGCCAGATTAAAGGTTAAAATGAAATTGTTTTAATTTGAACCAAATGAATAAGAAAAATTGTAAAACAGCTTTTTAGACGTCGTCTGGAAGAAATGGAGAGAAAATTTGCTTCATTTTGATCTGCTTTATGCGTCTTTAATGAATCGTAATTTTACATTTTTTAATAACTTTTACATCTGCAGGATATTAAACTCATCTAGTTAAATTGGTTTCTCATTAAAAAGAGAAAATTCTTGTTATTTTCTCGTGTTAATGAGAAACTTTCTTGTCACAAAACGAGAAAGTTTCATGAAATGTTCTTGTTTTAATGAGGAACCTTTTATTTTATGAGTTTTTTATAGTTTCTCATTATAATGAGACATTTTAATGAGAAAGTTCTCATTGTAGCTTATTTTGTGTTTCACATTAAATGAAAGTTTTCTCGTCTTAATGAGAAATTTTATTACAAGATAAAAACTAGTCTCACTAACTGAGGTTTCTCATTTTAATAAATTTCTCATTTTCACACGATTTGCATCTCGTTATAAAACGATTTCGCTCTTGAATCTATTTCCAAGTTCTGCCAGACACCTAATTAAATATTTATGAAGAAAGAACGACATAGTTTAATAACGTAAATCATGAATTTACTGTAGAAATGTATAAAATGTAGTCAGAAAAATGTTTTTCTCTTTAATGTTTTCTGTTTCTGTATAAATGTGAGATGTTTGGAGAGTTTTACAGAAACTGACCTGAACTTAACCTCAGCTCCCTCCTTCAAACTCGTCACCTTCTGGCGAACACATTTACAGTAAATACAAACTGGAGACACCTGTGTAAACTGCTGCCGCCCTCCATCTGCCTGCTTCTGCTGTCAGGAAAAACCAAAAAACTCCCAGAGAGGACGAGTTAAAGCACCTCATGGAGAGAAGCTCTGTGTTTTTAGCTGCTAGTTATCGTCACGTCCACCTGAGCCATCAGGTGGAGGTTCAGCTAGCTGCATGCTAACACATCAGCCTCAAAGAGGACAAAATCATGGAAAAAAAATCTAATATGTACCTCACAATTAGCCTAAATAATGTGAAGTGAGAAATTAGAAATAATCATTTTCAAATTTTACACCAATAAAACAGAATATTTTCCACAGAAAACGTTTAAACTGACAATTTCAGTTTATTTAAAACTTTTAATATAATAGAAATTTGGTCTAAAAGTGAGAAAACATAAACACACCTTTACATTTTCAGGTAAACATCAGTTTATAGTCATGTATTAGCTTAGCTTACCCTAGCTAATCATTTCTTTAGATAATCTTAGCTTAGCTTCCCTTAGCTATCTTAGCTGGCTTAGTTAGCTAATCATAGTTAGCTCATTCTCTTCACATGAAGCATACATTACTTTAGTTATAGTTTGTCTTATCATAAATATCTTCTGTAGGTTTAGCATACCTTAATTTAGCTAATCATAGTTTATATCATATATCTTAGCCTATCTAAGTTTAGTTTATTATGTATTTTATTTAAATTAAGCATATTTTAGCTTAGCTAGCTGTGGTTTGTCTAAAGCTTTAAATGTTTTTATTATTTTAAAATTAAATCTGGAACTAACAGTGAAGTCTTAAAATGGCACCTTCACCGTTTTATTGATGTTTTGTTGGTTTGTTTCAAGTTTCTGCTAATAAAAACCCACTAAGACGTTCTGCTGTTGGTTGATATAACAGCAGAATAAATGAACAGTTTAATCCATTAAAGTCACATTTGAGAACCAAACATTGACAACAAAAGCTTTGCTGTGTACATGCAACTAATAGCATTAGCTGTTAGCTGTTAGCTATTAGCTGTGTGGTATCCAGTTCTCCCTCCTCACTTCCCACCATTCCCCACAGCTGGACGATTACACAGGTGTTTGGCAAAAACACGCTGTTTGGAGCACAGAGGGGATGTGTGTTTGTGTGTGTGTGTGTGTGTGTTTGCTTGCACAGCTTTCCTGCAGGGCTTTTGTGTTTAAATGTGTGTGTTTTTATTAGCACTGATTCAGAGCAGGAAGAAAGCTGGTCTGAATCGGTGCTAAAAACTTTCACCACACGTTCTGAGTTTCCAGCTACGTCTCAGTTGCGGTCAAGCTTGTAACGCTTCAAAACAAACCAGCGTGGTTCGGGTTCCTGCGCCGTCTAGCAAAACAAAATGAGACTTTAGAAATGTCTAAGCTTTGTCCTAACCTGGACTGTCTTATACTAGCCTGTCTTGTTATTTAGCTTTCCTAGCTTCTCATCATCTTTAAAATTAGCTCGTTAGCTTCGCTTAAAGTTGACTTGTCTTGCTTTTACATTTTTTCTTTTCACATTTCAATCATCTAAACTTTTTATTCCCAAATTGATTAAAAATGTTTTTTTCATGTTGGAGGCAGAAAATGCTACCAAAACACAAACAAACATGTCTTGTAAAAAAAAGCCTCAACTCTGTTAGCAAGTTAGCTAATGCTAGCACCAAGAACGTCTCTGAATGTATTTGGTTAATTTGTTCCCAAAGATAAAAATTATTAAACAATACCAAGCTGTTTATGTATCAATAGTATTGAAAATACGCAGAATGATTATATATTGAAGGAGCTAACAGTTAGCACACAGCGCTAATATTAGCAGAAAGCACGATGCTACTGCTAGAAAAACAACAGCTAGGATGTCACATCAACACTCAAGTTCTTTTTTTTTAAATCATATAAACTATTATTTTTAATTAAAATATTATAAATCTGTCAGTTTATCTTTATTTTATATAATATTCTGTGATTTTGTGAAATATGACTGGAATTACTCAGAAAATGATACAAACATGAAACTTTACACAAAGTGGGAAGTCAAAGAAAATTATAATCATGTTTGCTGGGAAATCTTTTCATTATATCATCATTTTCATAAAATAATTTAGCTAATCGTGATTTTCTCATTTTATTAAAGTGAAGCATAAATTAGCTTAGTTAGTTATAGTTTGCATTATTGTACTTAGCCTATAGTCATAGTTTGTTTTATCATATGCAGCTTTTCTAGATTTTGCATGAACCTAAACTAGCTTAGCTAATCACAGTTTGCCTCAACTTATCTAAATGTATTTTAGTTTAGCAAATCATAAATAGCTCATTCTGCTTTAGTTGTGCATACCTTAGCTTAGCTATAATTTGTCTTATAGTTAGCTTCAGTAGTTTTAATATACCTTAGCTTCTCTAATCATAGATTATATTAACTATCTTAGCCTAAGTTTAGTTTAGCAGGTTTATTTAATTAATTTTATTGAAATTAATTAAATTAACCATATTTTAGCTCAGCTGGTCATTGTTTGTCTTATCATGATTTTATTTTTTATTTTTTTACCTAAATCGTATTTTAGCAAAACAGATTATTATTTTAGGAAGGTGACGTTGTTCATTAACTGTTTCTGCGGTGGAAGTTATTTCTATTTTAAAGGTGGAATTTGTTTGTTTTGTTGATGTTTGAAAGATTTTGTGGTTTCTTGCTACATTTGCTAACATCCTGTGGGCTAAGGCCCCCTGGTCCTTAAAGCCTAGAGACGCACCTGGAAGTTGATAAACATAATAGAAGCAAAGAAATAAAACAAATTGAAAAAATGAGATAAACAGGAGCAACAGGAGAGGCTAAATTCAACCTTTCTGCATTTAGACAACAAAAACAATCAAAACAAAAATGTAATTAAGGCTTAAAAAGTTTTTAAAACCAACAAACGAGGAATTGTATTTATTCTTTCTGAACAACATGAAGAGAAACGTGGAAACATAAAGACAAGAGAAATACTTTTCTACACTTCTGTTAAAATTTATCTGATTTTATAATATCATAAGGCTGGAAACAAATGGTCTTAATTTCAGGATATTTTCTCAGAGTTGAAGTTTGGAGCGTCTGAGTGGAACCGGTCCGGTTCTGGACGTCACGCCAGGTGAAGCTGGTTGTTGTTTGACCCGCTCAGACGGAGATACGGCGTCAGGCTGTAACTGTTCGTTCTGCTGCGACTCAAGGATGAAACTCAGACTAAACTGTTGCTCTAAATCTTCTTCCCTCCTTTCACACGCTGATAAAACCGGTTTATTCTGCAGCTCAGACAGAGAAAAAATACAAAATAAACCCCATAAAAACGCAGGAAATGCAACAAATTACACATTTAAATCAGCAGTAGTTTCTTTTTTTTAGGTTTTTGTGATAATTTTAAATACTTCTGAAGTTTTAACTGTAGCTGTCATTTGTGTGTTTTTTTTATTTGTATTTTTTTGGTTGAAATATTCAAACATAATCTGCAGAATTAATCAATTTATAGTTTATTTGATGGGATTATCTTTCAGAAAACAGTAAACTTTAATACTTACTAGGTCTATTTATCTGCTAATATTTCTTTAATAGTATAATATGAAAATAGATTCATAATAATACAAAATAAAGCCGTAGGATTATGAGAATGAAGTCAATGTTTTGATTATAAATTTGTACAAAAATGGTTGTAAAAATATGAGAATAGTTAGAATATTTTAATAATGAACTTGTACAAGAATAAAGTTGAAATAAAGTGAATAAAGTCAATATTTTAAGGATAAATCTGTAATCTTACGATTTTATTCTCTTATACCTAATATTTGCTAACTTTATTTTTACCATGTGTGTAGTTCCATATAACTTCTGTATATCTTATTATTACCCACATGCTGCTACCAGCTAGCTGGCTAGCCCCGTTAGCTCCTGCTCACATTTGGGACTTTCAGGCATTCAGACCAACAAACCTCCTGGTGAACCTGGTGGTGGCAGCATCATGCTGTGGGTCAGAGAAAAAACCCTGAAGTACTCAGAGACCTAATGGAATGGTTTAGATCAGGGGGGTCCAAACTGAGGCCCGCGGGCCGTTTGTGGCCCTTAAAATTATGAAATCAAAGTTATAAAAGGACGAGAAGGAAATTGGCTTTATGTGAGAGTAAAGTAATAAAATTTAAAATAAAGTCACGAGAAATAAATTTTAAATATTACAAGAATAAAGTTGTACAAGAAAAAAGTCTTAATATTGCTACAATAAAATCAGAAAATTGAGAATAAAACTCAAATGAGAAAAAGTCATGAAAGAAAACGGCTTTAAGAGAAACTTTTAATGAATTTAAAGTAATTTACTGAATAATTTCTAAAGTTCTAAAAAATAATGTTATATTTATGATTTGTTTTGAGCCACATTCATAAAACTGGAATATTTACAGCAGGAAAACTCCAAGGAAATGCTCTGGGTTTGTGAAGCCAACGTGCAATACTCTGGTCTTCCACCAGGGGGCGGATGATGATAATCTGATCTGATCAAATAGTTTAAGAGCAAAGCAAACATCTACATTTAGACAAAAATCAGAACTTCAGACACTCTTTCATAATCCTCTGAAAGCTGCAGTTATTCTAGTTGTTTCTATTTTTCTACCACAGTTTTTCCTTCCACCTAACATTCCACCACTACGAACTGAGAGCTTCTTCAGAAATGAGGCTCCATTTCTTGTCCTGCTACATCATCATGTAGTTTTTACTTTGTAACTGAATCACTTCAATAAATGAACTATTTGTGGATAAATCTTTATTGGAATTATGTTTTCCCTGTTTTGCACTTTTTTCTTCCACAGTTTTTCCTTCCACTTAACCTTCTACTAATATGTCCAGCCAGTTCAACCTCAAACCCCAAAAAGTTGTTGTGGTTCATGAATCCATAAAATTAAATTGACTTTTTTAAATTTTTGTATTTCTTGCAACTAAATCACGTTAATAAATGAACTATTTATGGATAAGTTTGTTCTTTTTTGCACCTTTTTCTCCTGCATTTTTTCCTTCTACTGAACTTTCCACTGATATATGCCTGAATAGATCCATCCAGCTTCTTCAGCCGTTACATGTTTGTGGTTCGACATTCCTGTGAAGGATGTCGATTAATTTTTTGGTTTCCATTCTCAATAATTTTCAGTCATCAAAATTGTGTATCAAGGAAATAAAGTATTTTTAGAATTTATTTCACTTTTTTATTTTAAGTTAATTTTTGTGACTAAACCAGTTACATAAATTAAGTATTTTTGGACACGTTTGTTGTTTTTTCACTGTTTTGCAAATTTTTCTCACAGATTTTTTCCTTCCACTAAACTTTCCACTGAACATATCCAAGCGGTTTCTTCAGTAGTGACCTTTTTGCAGCTCTCCCTCCCATAACGGGATATTTCTTCTTTAAAAACACAGTCACGTTCTTGTTTCCTGGATATTTTTATTGTTTTGTGAGGAAACTTTCCGCTCAAATTAACGCAACTTGAAACATGTCCCCCTGCGTGGCCTGCGTGGGGTTTTTGATGGGAATTAATGAAATAAATGCGGGTTTGGGTGATTCGTGGAGACGCACCTGTGTTTGTTTCCTAATTATCGCGGATGAAAGCAGCCAATCACCGCATCAAACCGCCAGTCAATCAAAGCGTCTCGTCTGTTTTCTGCTTCTTCCAGCTTTAGTTGTGCGCTCAGAGTTTCTGCTCGCTCCTGCAGCCGCAGCAGCTGTGAGCTAGGTGGCCGCACTCCCGCATTTATCACGCAGCCAGCCACGCATCCAGGCAGGCAGCGCCGCGCATGGGCTCCGTCCTGCGCACCGGGGGATCTCCAGCAGCCGCAGCCGACAGGAGCGCACTGCCATCCGGCTTGGGAGCAGCGCGCATCCCGCCTGGACTCTCCCTCTGAAACACTCAGCTTTTTCTTTTCTTTTCTTTTTTCTTTTCTTTTTTTGGTGGGTTTTTTGCGGCTGGAAAAGAAGAGCGAGTGAGTGCGGAGTGAGGGGGGGAAACACGCGAAAACACTCCCCTCTTCTCTTCTTTTTATTTCCTGTCAGTTTGTTTTATTTCCTGCTGCCAGAAACCAGGAACCGGGACTGAAGCGAGCCGCAGCTCGGAGGATGAAGCCGAACTAGCCCCGCTGGTCGCGGCTCCGCGCTCGTTTTTCTGGATTTATTCCGCTGTGGAGGAAAAAAAAAAAGCAGAAGAAGCGACCCGGTGCGCACAGAGCCCCCTCTACTCTTCCTCTTCCTCTTCCTCTCCTCTTCCCCCCTCCTGTCTCCTCTCCATCTCTCTGTCCGTCTGCTGTGTCCATGTTTGTAGGTGATTTAGCTAAAATGCACCATCATCAGCAGCGGATGGCCGCGTTGGGGACGGACAAGGAGCTGAGCGACCTGCTGGATTTCAGCGCGGTAAGGAGACGCGCCTCCCCGGCCGCCGGCTGCCGCGGCTCGGCGCCGCTGCGGAGCTCTGACTTTAACTTCTGATGCTTCTGTTGTTTGGAGTAACTTGCTCTTACAGAAACAAACTCTGTGCATATATTGTTGTTTGAATTTGATTTTTTGCCTGTGTGTGTGTGTGTGTGTGCAGACAATTGTGATGCTGCATCAGTAATTTTGTTGTCTTGTAGATGCCAAACAGCGATTTGAAAATGTTCCCAACATCCATGGTAGTATATCTCATTTTAAGTCCTTTTCTTTCTCCCTGTTCATGTGTCGCCTGATGATTTATTCTGATTTTTACTTAGTTTCTGCAGCAGGATAGAAATGATCGATGCTGGATTTGCAAAATGCATGAAAAAAAACAACCCAGCAGGATTTTATCTCTCCAAACTTTTAATTTCTTCCTCTCTGTTTGTGATGAACAGCTTGTGTTTTGAACTTGACGGACAGGAAATAGAGTCCCCCAGCTCTCTGCCATGTTTTTTTTTTTTTGCGCCTCTCCCCCTCTGGGAGCAACTTTAGTGAGGAGGAGGGAAAAGAGAAACTGAAACACCCAGAAATGCGCCGCAGCTCGCAGGGAAAAGCTCAGATTATGAAACGTCCGGATGCAAATCGGAAAGAAAAAGCAATTTAAGAGATTTAATAAATAATGTTTAAAATTACACCTTTAAAATAGAATGAGGCCTGCAGGAAAATATGTAGGGAAATATCCACAAATTATTTAACATTTTTCAAATTCACCACAAATTGACTAATTAATTCTTAAAAACCGTAAAGAAATGAAAGAGTTTTTTCATGTTAATTATAAAGAGTTAAAAACTGAATGTTCTTGTTTCCGTCTGCAGCAGGTCCCAATAAATCTGCTTATAAAAGTAATAAAATCACTGTAATCTAAACATCACCGTTTATTCCTCTAATTCTTCCACTTTTTTCCTGTTATCCTCGTATTTCTGCAACATCCTCCTGCGTCACAAAAACCCGTCAGATTAATGACAAACTTCATATCTAACATGTGAATTAGAGGATTTCTGGTGCCGTAGTTTTTATTTTCTGTTTTTGTTGAATTGGATCAGCATCCTTCGTCAGCGCGATGAAACAAAGGAGGGCAGCAGCAGCAGCTAAAACCAGCCTCCTCTCTAATTTATGCGATGATCTGCCTTCATGGCGCCTCACAGCCGTTTATCGATGGAGACGCTGATAATCCAGATTATCATCTTTTCATCCCCACCAGAAAAACGACTAAAACAGTCGCGTTCCCGCATTTCTCCTGAAAATCGTGGAGTTTTCCGTCAGGGTCAGGGCGCCAGCCGTGTCGCCGCTTTAACTCGGCTCGTGTTTCTGCTGTACATGTCTAGAGCAGGTGGTGACTAGGTGTGATGGTTTTCTGCAACGTTTCAGTCTGAAATGGATCGCTTCACTCCAGAATAAACCGGCACGTTTGTCCAAAGTGACTCCTGAAAACTAGTTTTACTCCTCCTGTGTTTTTGTCTCTTTATGATGACTGGGCGTTGATCGAAACGAGTCAGAGAGTCGAGTCTGTCCTCGTCCTGAAACACCTGAGTGAATTATTTCAGAGGTCATTGGTTCGGCTGTTGGACCAGAGACTCGGCTCAAAGTCGTCGGATGGACGACCTGCTCCACGTGTTTTTGTTTTAAAAGTCTTCAGACGAGACAAACATTCAGACTCGACCTTGATGTGGAAATCCTTGAGTTTGAGACGACTTGTTCCCAAACTTTCCGGCTTCAAACCAACAAACTCGTGACAATCCCAACTTTCTAACCTCTTAGATTTTTGGCTTCTTTAGACAAAATGAACTGACTGAACTTTGTGGACTTGATCTTTGACTAGGTGGCCCGTCTCGTAGTAAAAGCTAATCGGGTTTCCTGACTGTTTACCTTGAATTTAACTGAATAAAGAGACTTGTAGGCATAAGACAAGTCTTAACCCTTGTAGCCTTGACATGTTCCTGACTCGGGGATCGTAACTTGTATAAATCAGACTTCATGTTGTGTTTGGAGGTTTTCCATCGTGGATTTACTGGTCGCTCTTTTAGTTTCATCAAGTCTTTGATTTGGTGTACTAGACCTTTGACCTGACTAGATTTAGGAGTTGGGACCTGACTGGATAATTCTGGGACCTGGTGTTTGGATTTGCCTCTGGATAAGGAAGTGTTGATGTTGAACTTTGGATGCATGAAGAACTTTAGACCCATTTTCCGTAAACATAAAGTCACCATTTCGGGTTTGTCTGTAAATGAGGCGGTGCTGCTGGACTTGGACTAGGTGACTTGTACCCTGTAACTGTCTTGATTAAGAATGTGTGTCTGCATTAATCGGTCGTGGCGTTACTCTGTATAGACCGAGATTCAGATCTTGAGTCTTGGTTTCACCGTAACTTTGGACTCGTTGGATTGGACTTGGAACCTGACTCAGTTGGGATTTGACTCTGGATCCATTAGTCTTGACTGATCCTGCCATTTTTATACATGATCTGTTCTTTGCTTTGGGTTTACTCACCATACCGTTTGTCTCTGGACAGGACTTGGACTTGGGTCAGGATTGGCTCTCAGGATGCACCTGTTTGTCTTTATTTGGGACTTGCTACATGGGGCCTGACTTGGATGTTACTCATCTTGACTTAAGACTTGAATCTGGATGACCTGGCATTGATGTGTACCAAGTCTTAGGTCAGAAACTAAATGCTGGTCGTATTGAGTCTCTGTGTTCTTCAGACTTTCTAACCAGATCTTGACATCATCTGGATTCTTTGTCTGGGTTTAAAACTCATTGACTTGTTGAACTGTTGTACCTTGTCTTGGACTCACTCACTGTATTTATATTCATATTGGACTAAACAGCCCTAACCACGATGTAGCTAATGTTGACTAAGCATTTCATTCCAGATAAGATCATGATTTTTGGTGTGACGCTGTGGAAATCCAGTTTCAGGGCCTGAGACTCGCATGCTAGTCTTGGTTTGGTTTGTCAGGCTGCTGCTGTGACTTACCTTGGACTTGCTTATAACTTTTGCTTGTTGGACCTGGAAGCTACCTTCCTTTAGCGAGGATTGGTCTCTGGACATGTTGCCTTTGTCTTGACATTTCTCTTTCTCTACCATGGACTTGTCAACCGTAACTGTGGACGTATTGAACCAAACCTGAGGTCTCAATAGTTTGACTCTGGATGAATCACTCTTGGTGTTGTACCTGTTAGACTGACTTGTAGTTTCTGTGCCATAGACCTTCCTGTTCCTATTGATTTAGGACTTTAACTTTAATTTATCCGACCTTATCTTGAGCTAACCTTAGTTTCAGGGTCCAACAGAGTTGGGTGTTGCTGGTCTTGACTAAGGATCCTCCAAGCAACGTCTTGATATTGGACTTGCTCTGCAGTTTCATGGCCCTGGAGTTGCTTGTTATGGCACTTGATTGTACCAGATGTTGGCTGTGAGGCAGATGTTGTCAATCTTGAGTGAATAATGGACATAAACAGTTATTGGACCCTCAAACTACTGTACTGGTTGGTCTTGAGTTGAGATTTCTGACGTCTTAAACATGAACTGTTCCTCATGATTCACATACCCACAGTATCTTTGGACTTAATTGGCCAGAATCAAGACCTGGTTCAAGACTTTGACCCTCTTGGTGTAAGATTTGACTCGCAGTCAGTGGTGGACCTTCCAATTGACATTTGACAACATGTCAGATCTCCTACCTTATACTTACTTATAACTTTTGAGTTGTTAGATTGGACTTGAGAGCCGATCCTAGACTTTAACTGAGCCTTTTTGACTTGATGTGAAACATCCCTGTGACATGAAGACTAGGGTTTATAAAACTAACCCCAATCATGCATCAATTAGGACATTAAGTGACGCTGCCTGATGATCAAACCCAGTCCAAGTCATTATATGAAGACAAAACTATTTAAAACATGAAGATGACCTGAGAAAAGGCAGCAGATGTGCTGACGTCCAGCTGCAGTTGGGATGTTTTGGAGTGAAGCGTTTCATGCCACAGTGCAGTGATGTGACTGTAGAGATGTTTCTTGCTGTTTGCAGCGTCAGTGCTCTCAGAGGTAATCTGTTCTCTGTTTGTCTTGTAGATGTTTTCCCCTCCTGTTAGCAGTGGAAAGAACGGACCCACCTCCCTGGGGAGCGGACATTTCTCCGGCTCAAGTACGTCACCATCACCCCCCTTCCTCTCTTCTTCTACTTCCTCCTAATCCTTTCCTTTTCCTCCATCCTCTCTCCTTCCCTACACCTGCTCGCTGATGGCTGTTTGAATATTCCTGCAATGTTTGGGTTTTCTACTGGAGCGTCTTGTAGGCATTGCTGAGAAATGAGCTGCTTCTTTATGCTGAAGAAGTCTTTAGAGTAGTTGTACAGAGTAACTATTAAAACTTGTTGGTTAGTTTTTGACTGGAGGTTTGTGTTGTTTTTGCTCAGACTGTGTTTGCAGCACATTTTCAGTGTTATGTCCAAGGCTGACCAAAACCCCAAGGTGTTGATACGTATTGTCTTTAATTTTGCTGTGATGCGTAAACGCTGTTGCTCATGTTCACTCCTCATGGAGACTTCCTGTTTTTCTGATTTGCTGCTCTTATCCTTTCCTGCCGCTGTGTGTTGCTGAGATCGGAACATAACTCTGGTGATTACATTCATTGTTTGGGTTCAAAAGCAAAGAAACAAGCTGTGGATTTTCAACATGCAGTGTAAAGTTTCTCATATCGCAACTTTTTCACTCATTTTATTCTTCTGTTGCCACTTTCTGCTGTTTTTGATGGTGGTTGGTGCCGTTTGTTTTTTTGTGAATGTTTGTGTGTTGATGCTTTTAAGGTCTAAAGCTGGAAAATGTGACAGAAGAAGCCATGAAACGCAGTTTGTTGTTGTTCAGACTGTTGACAGCAGCAGGAGCTGATGGCGTTAAGGAATCAAAAACCTGAACTTTTAGGATTATTTTCATGCAGTTTGAAGATAAATTGTTTGCTGATTTATAAAATCCACATTGCTGTATTTGTGGGACGGCATCCAGGCAGCATTTAGGTGAAAACAACAGCTTAATGTGACCCAAATACGACTTTTTCACGGCTCGGTTCTGATCTTTTCACTCCCCAAAACATCTAATTTGAACCAGTTCACATGTGGAACTGAATCGTAAATGATGATTTTTAAAGATTGAAAGTTTTGTGGTGTTTTTTTTGTCTCTGAATGAGTTAGAAATGGATCGGTAGGCGGCGGCGGCGGCGGCGGCGGCCATGATGACTCGGTAAAAACGGAGCGCTGCTGCGTGACGTCAGCGGGAAGCTTTGGGGTCGTAAACCGTTCACACAGAAATCTGTAGTCGCATTTCATTAGTAGCAGAAAACAATCGGAGTTTATTACCAAGATCTGCTGTGGGAACCATTATATATGGGACCCATATGGGTAGAAAATACTGGGAGAACAAAATGGCTTCCATTCTGAGAATTATTGATCTGAAATGGCCAATATTTTAGGAAATGTGGATGAGAAAAGTTGCCAAACTTTCTGCAGATTTGAACCCCATACTGGTAGGAACTGGGACCCAGATGAGATGTTGGGTCAGTCTGTAGGCAACTGGTTTGATACAGAACTGTGGGTAAAAATGGGACCCATATGGATCTTAAACATGTTTTTCTAACTTAAATGAATTTCTTTAGTACCTGTTGGGAACCAGGATCAGATCTACATGGTGTCTAACTGGTTTGCAGTTATGGGACGTGTTTGGTAAATCCTACCAGTAGAACCAGTAGAAGGCACCATAAACCTAATTTAGTAATTAAGTTGTTTTAAGTGAAAGGAAATGATTTGGCTCCATCGTTGCAGGAAGTGTTTACCAATCTTTATAAAATTGTCATATTTATAACCTTCTGTTTGCTGGTTTTCTTATTTAATCAGAATTTATTTTCCTTTAAAAACCTTTAAATAATTTTATGTTCCCTTCATGTGTTAAACAAAGTGTGATTAGATTTAAAGCTTGTTTCTGTTATCAAAACAGTTTTTCCACATATTAGCGCTCACTAGCTAACTCATTCTCAGCTCAGACATAAAGTTAATTTATTTTTTAGCCATTAATAAAATCTAAAGTATTTTAAACTCAATCCAGACACCCCAACCTTTACACTCGACATTCATTTATTAGAAACTTTGTTCATGGAGTCAGACTCTATTCCAGCTAAAGAACATAGCTTTGGCTAATCGTTAGCTCTAGCTAATGTAGCTAACAGCTAGAGGAGCAGAGATAAACGGATATCTTTAAAGTTTTACTGAAAAGTAAAACTCATCAGATGATGTAGGAAATGGTTGAGGTTTAGCATCAGTTGGCATGAGGCTAAGCTAATGGGTTCAGATGAGGCCTGTAGCTAATGGAGTTAGCATTAGCTAAGGTGTTAGCTGTGTTTGACGTTTGTTTTGTTTTGCCTGTTGAACATGGATTACAGATGAACACAGCCCGTATCATCACCGCTCCACCACCGAGCTTTACAGTGAAATATTTGTAATTTTTGCTGCAACATGTTAGCATTAAATCAGAAATATTCTGTCATGGCTACAGAATTAATAATAACTGGATTTCTCTGCGATCAGAAATCATTCAATTCTTCCTCTGCCGCCCGTCGGTCCAACTCGACACTTCCTGTTCTAACGTCCCATCAGCAGCGAATCGGGTCGTCTTGTTGGCGCTCTGCCTCCAAGCGAAGCTCGGAAGCCATTTTGTTTCTTGGCTGGGAAGCAGAGGGACGGCGAGGTGTCGCCTTTGTTTACCGCGCCGATGTGCCTGGTTGTTGTTTTCGGAGAGGTTGTCTGCTCCCATGCCGTGAATGCAGATCGGAGGGAAGACGACAAATTTACGGATTTGGCAGCTCGCTCGCCCTCTCTCTCTCTCTCTCTTTTTCTCTCTCGCTCGCTCGGTTCTGTTGGGCCCGAGGTTCTCTAACTCATAACCGGAATGTTCCTTTAATTTTGATTCACATAGTTGTATAAGACAAACATACGTGCACCGCTCTCCTTGGACAAATCACACCCTGGTTCACACACACACACACACACACACACACACGCGCGGCCTGCCACCCCCGCTGTGGCTTTCTGCAGGCCTCGGCATTTTGATGAGCCGGCTGCTGTTAGTGAATGCAGCTAATTAGAGCCCTGTAGGCTCACACAACCACCAGGCTGGGGTTCCCAACCGCCGGGGCGCGGCCAGAGGCTGGGACGGGCCCAGAACAATCGGGGTCCTTCACACCTTTCAGACATGACTTTGGCTTTTTATCCGTAGTTAAACGCATGAAGAAACATCTGAATTAAAAATCTGCCTTGGTTACGATTTTCACTTAATTTGAGAAATATCTTTCTTGGAGCAAAAAGGGAATTTATTTGAGTAATCCAAGTCAGTTTCTCTGATTAATTAGAAGATCAATGAAAATGATCAGTTATTGACAAACTGCAGGGTGATGTAGCCAAGTGTAGGTGGTGGAAAGTTGAGTGGAAGGAAAAATAGTCATAATAATACAAGAATATGTCGTACAGCAAGTCAAAATATTTCATTAAAATAATGAAAGAACAGCTTTGAGGTCTGAGATGTTTTCCTCTGGGGAATGATGAACTGCAGGTAGCCTGGAGATGACCTTTGACCCTTCCCAGGTTGATGGGCGGCTGCAGCTCTGGGGTTCTTGCTGATGTTTTTCCACCCTGACATTGTTAACACGTCCGTTTGACGCAAAGTGGGAATTTTAAAATGTATTTACTTTTTTTTTATTTTTTTATAAATTGACATTTTTCATAAATATAATTGCAAAAATATGTTTATAGTTTTTATTTGCTTATCTTTCCACCTTAGCATTGTTAACTTGAGTTTGTGGTCCAAAGTGGCATTTTTAAAAAATTTTTATTTACATTTTTAAAATATGTATTTATTATGCATTTCTATTTTTCCAGGATTAGGATGTTTTTCTTCTTTTTTTTAATTAAGCTCTTTATTAATATTTTGGCTTTTGCACTTTAAAAAATGCTCCAGTTTCTGTTTTTGCAGCTAAAAATCATTTCTAGTAAATGTGTATGGAGGTATTACTCTGATTTGTTCGACTAAAGGAGAAAATATAATTAATTTCTGACGTTTTCTGTTAATTTATCATTTTATTCCAGTTTTAGCCACAAACGTTCCCAGCCTTCATTCCTCCTTTCATTTCCTCTGCTGTCATTTCTGTCTGAAAATCTGCACATTGTTGCTGAAGCGTTTAAATGAAAGCCGTGAAGCGGAGGTGAAAACATGTCGGATGCTAAGCTAAATCAGGCCCAGGCTAATGAATAAACCACAAAGAGCGACTTGTTTCCTGATGAGATTGGATTCCCAAATGACAGCTTCCCTCTGAATTAACGCCTTCATTCCGGGCCAGAAACTCCCCGCCGCACAAAGGCCTCCAAACACGGGCGAGCGAGGGGCGAGCGAGCGGTGCGGCCCACGGCGGCGGCGCCCACGTTCACCGCCAACCAGGAAGTGGATTAGGAGCTTTAATTATTGAGAGATTTCAGCGTTGTTGTTTATTTTGGGATCATCCCTGGAAAGATAAAGACACAGAGTGTTTCTTTATGTGTGTGTTGTAGTGTGTGTGTGTGTGTGTGTGTGTTATAGTGTGTGTTTCTTTATGCGTGTGTGTGTGTGTGTGTGTGTGTGTAATCTCCTGGATGAAGTCGTTCGGCTTCACTCCGTCCATCAGAACCGCCGCCGCTCGTCCTTCCTGGTTTCACTGGGAAACGGCAGAATGTTCTAGATCTGCTGGGAGTCCAGGTCAGAAAGAGCTGCAGAGGTCAGAGGTCAAACCAAGCGGAGCGGAAACCATGGAAACAGAAGAAAACGATCCACTGGTTTATGGAAGAGAAGAAACGAAAGAGACGAGAGAAAGTTCTGATGGGGATGGACCGGATCAGAACCACCGTCCATCCATCCATCTGTCTGTCCATCCACCAGAATGTTGAAGTTGCTTCTTCATAGTTTTCTATGTGAATCTGTTTAGTGCGGAGTGCCTCTGTCTCATTCTTCCTCTGCAGGTTTTCACTGGTTTCTCCTATTTCTGCTGATCATCTTCAGCTCAGACAGGTTGGGGAACATTTGAGAACATCAGTCTCCTACTGATTCTCTTTAGGATTCAGGTCTGGACTTTGACTAGGCCGTTCTACCCCATGAATCAGCTTTTACTTGATCCATCCCATAATATCTCTGGCTTCCTGTTCAGGGAGTTGAACCTCCAGCTCAGGCTTTCTTCAGGTTTTCCTCCTTTTCCGTAAACTCTGTCCCGCAGAATGATACTGCCACCGCCATGCGTCACAGTGGAGTTTATTTTTACCGATTCCTGTTTCTGATGAAACTTTTCCTGTTTTTAGTCGTAAAACTGGTGGCAGCTCATTCTGACGGAGTCGGTAACCGAGGCCAGAGACCGTCGCCGTGCTGCAGTAAAGCGGATTAAACTGCTGCGCTTCCACCCTGACAGCACCAACAATGCTCTTTCTCTGTCAGTCTCAGCGTTGGAGTTTGTATTATTTGCTCTGAATGTATTAATGCTTATAAATATCCGCTCCTTTCAGTGGATTTCACTCCATTCATTTCTCTTTTCCTCGTCGAAACCTTAAAGACAAACGCGGCAACGCGTCGCCCGCCAGCGAGCGTCACGCGTTAGCGGGGGAATCTGGGCGCACGCGGCCCGATGGCGCGCCTGATTTTTGTTCCCCTAATTGGCATAGCTTATTAAGTCACAGTTGGCAGCGGGGCAGAAAGGGGGTTGCTCTAATAACATCCCCTCTCCGTTTGATTTGATGCACTTGTTCGGAGGCCGATAACGCCGCCCCCGCCGCCGCCCTCCTGTCTTTATCCGGTGAAATGTGGCTCCGTTCCGCCCGTCACTCAACGCCGCCGCGGCTCACGGCGTTCAGAATAGAGCAGTCCTCGCCCCCCGCCGCCGCTCGCTGCTAAATTGTCTCGTTTTCCCCGGCATGGCGGTGCAGAACGGCTCACAAAAACACCCAGCCATGCTCCTAATTGTGCCTGGATTAGGGATTAATAGGCGTTTTTAGCTATAATGGCAAATATTATTAGCCCCATTTGCTTTTCTAATGCTAATAATGACTTTACTAATAAAGGCAGTGATTTCAAGGTTAGCGCCTGTGAGCTCCGATCGCAGCCGACGGTTTTCTTCCTTAAGCTCAGGAGAGCGGCGCTCCGCCGGGCCGGCGCGCCGCCGAGTCGGCAGCCAGATGTTTTCCCCCAAGATGAGGCCCAGAGGTGCTGAGCTGCTAGCTTTAGCTCCACTTTGGGCTCGAGAATCATTTCAAAACAAGCCAAACTTTACACTTTAAGTGTCTTTTACTTGGTTTTTATGTTTGTTTTCTGGGCTTCTAGCTTTAGTTAGGCTTTCAAATTGTTTAACTTCAAGTCAAATTTAAAATTTTACATCTATTTTAACTGTTTTTTATGTTCTTTGTGCTCTTTGCTTCCCACTTCAGGCTCCAAAATCAAGTCAAACTTAATATCTTAAACCTGTTTTTAGTTTTTTTTTTATCTTTTCTTTGTTGTTGTTCTCACTTCCCACTTCAGGCTCTAAACTCATAAAGTCAAATTTAATGTTTCAAATCTGTTTTTTTGTATTCCTAACTTTAGTTCCAACTTCAGGCTCAACAGTCATTTAAAATCAAGTCAAATTTAACATTTTAAATCTGTTTTGTTTTTCATTTTTGGGTTTTGTAAGGTTTCTCATTCCTATGCATTCACTACTTTAGCATGGATACCTGCAGAGGGAATATATTTATCCTCAAGTTAAATTTAATACCTTCAGATTAAAAAACAAAACAAACTGAACTCTGACTGGAAAGTGTTTCTAAATATTTATTCATAAATCACTGCTTCCACGTGAAAAAGGGAAAGTTTTATATGATTTAACTTCCACAAGGGCGCAGGAGGAACAAAAAAAAATCACTTCAGTTTTATTTATTTTCATATATTAAATAAACAAAGCAGCAGCGATATTAGTACTACTAAATGAGAAGTTTATTTTATGGCATACATTTTGATTAATTGTACAATTAATCACCCAAAACCCACGCGCTTCTCTGGTAGAAAATAAAGTTAATAAAAATACCGGACCAGGACGGACTTCCGGTTCCGGTTCGTGGCTGCGTGTTTATTTCCGGGTGGCATCGACGCTGTTTTTTGTAAGTTTTTCCTTTTTTTGGATTAATTAAAACTCCGGTTACAAACCAAGGAAAACGGAGGTTAGAGGTTTACGGATATCGGTGTGGAGTCGGACTTTTACGTGAATAATGTCGCTCTGTGTGTTAGAGCTAACGGTTAGCCAAACAGCTAACTAGCGGCTAGCCTGTTAGCCGCTATAGCGAGGCGCTGAGTCATGGACCGTCTGTCACAAAAATGCTTGTAACTTCATTATTTCTTATCCGATTTCTAAACAATATGGCATAAATTAAAGCTTAGAGAATCGCCGATATTTTGCTATGTAAAACACATTTTCTCCTTTAAACTGGACAATTTCATTTTACATAATTGAATTAATGAGTGAATATACTTTATTAATATGTGAGGGAGGTTCATAATTGCAGCTGTAGGATCGATAATTTATTATATATATGTTATGTTATAATGATATGAATGGTCCAGTTTTTGTTGTTTGTTGAACTTTCAGAAATGAAAGCGGCTGCAGTTCGCCACAGCAAAGGGGAAAATAACAGAAAAACAGATGAAGACACTCGTATTCTGCTTTTCTTTCTCATTCACTTTGTGGACTTTACTGTTCAAGCACACCTGTTGCCATAGCAACCGACTGACAACAGCCCCACTAACCCACAGAGTGGAAATCACTCATTCAGGTGTATCAGGAATGGACACCAAAAAACACGTAAAGAGCAGAACATTGAGTCCGTTCCAGTTTTGTTTTCAAGTTGGATGATTATTTTCTAATAATTAATAATAATCTGAAGTTTGGTGCGTTTGTTGCCTTGTTTCAGTGAAGTTTCCTAAGTTTCTAAGGTCACTGCTGAGGCCTTCCCGCCTCGCCGTTGCTGCAGTGAGGGTGTACTTATTTTCTTTTTGTCATCCTACCTGTAATTAGGAAACTTTTTCTGAAGCAGGTTTTTCTCTTTGCACCTCATGACAGATTTCAGGAGACAAACACAGATGATTAACTTATTTCCTGAATTCTTCTTCTTCTGCTCCATAATCACATTTCTGTTCATTCATTAGAACTGATTTATTATCTGAAATACCTGAAAACCTAATGACATCACCCTGTACTTTGCTGTTTGGAGCTGATTAGAAGAAGGCAAACATGTCGGTTTCCACGGCGGCGGCGGTGGCGGCTCTTGTTGAGCTATTAGCTGCATTCACAGGTGTCTTTTCTGTCGCTGCTGCCTCACAATCTGCTCGTTTCCTCGCCGCACTCAGCCTCACCTCCACGCATCGCGCTGATCTTCAGCTCCCAGCCTTTTGGTGAAGCCGCCGGCTCTCCTCGCCGCCGCCGCGGTCGGTCCGTGACGTCGGCGAGGTGCCGGCGGCGCCGCAGCGCGCGCGTTAGCGGCTGCTGGTTCCCACACCTGTTCGCTTGTGATGGTGGCTCCGGCGGCTAATTACCCGGTCCTTAAAAAATAAAGAGACAGGGAACGTCAAACCCGCCTGCTTGGCAATTACAGCGACGCTCAACACCTCTCGGCAACAAACACCACTCCAATTACAGGCACAGGATTATTCTGGGAGGCGGCGGCGGCCCGTGTTTATGCTAGTGGGTGAAAGACGGTGACATGCTAACTTGTTTTGGGAGCGTCAAAACTTGTGTGTTTTGGGTTTGGGAGAGGTGCTCCACCGCAGAAAATCACAGTCTGACCTCTTCATCCTCCCAGTAAACTGGTTACAGAGAACATATTATCCATAAAACCAATAAAATATATTTTAAAAGAGAAATCTGGACCTGCTGAAAAGATAATAGCTGTGTGAGTAACTGCATCGGTGCGGCGTGGCATGGAGGTCATCAGCTTCAATCTGCTCAGGAGTTTGGAAAAACTTCAACTACATTATTTATTTTGGTGTTCACACTTTTTCCTTCCACTAAACATTCCGATAATAAACTTTGTGAGCATCTTTAGGGATGATTTTTGTGTGGATTGTTCTTCTTATGGAGGCAGTTTGACTGTAAAGTCAGCAGTTACAACATGGCCGAACCCTCATGCCTCAGGATTAAAATTCTGTTTTATTTGTCTTATTTTTTATTATTCCAACTTTCCAAAGAAACTGAATTTAGATTTTTCATCAGATGGTTTCAGATTTCTGCCGTGACTCTTTGGGGTATTTTCACTCAAACATCCTGTCCTGCTCTGATGTTTGGTTCTTCTGCTGTGGTCCAGTTTTACTCCTGACCTTCAGCGTTTGGTGCGTCTTCCTGCTGAGTTTCCTCACTTCCTGTTCCGGTTCCTCCTCTGTGATCTCAGGAAGACCAAACAACAGAAATGAACTAAAATCACACTTCAAACTCGAATCATCGTCTGTCTGCGTTTAAACCTGGGAGTTAGCAGGACGTCCAGGCAGAGAGAATGTAAAGCTAAATGCTAACTGTTAGCATTCATGTTTCAGATATTTTTTATTCAAAATTTAAGTTTTCTTTTTGTTTGGATTGCAAAAATCAAATAAAAGTATAATTCTTCTTATGAAACTACTTTTAATTGATTAGATCCTTTGAAATCCTCCCAATGCCTGATTTCAGCTACGCAGCATTTGGTGTTAGCTCGTGGCTAATTAGCCAAAAACACTGAAAATGTAAGTGTTTTTCAGCCATTTCTGCTGTATTTGTCACATTATTTTTACATTTCTTAAATAAATATATATTGAAGGAATTATTGAAGACTTTTCTACATGAGAAACAACAAAGATGCTGACAACATTTTGTCTTTAAGCTAGCTACAACTTTTAATCATTTTCACATTTTATGGAACAAACTGTGTTACAGAACCTGAAGATTTTTCTTTTTCATATGTACACTGTGTAAAAGAGAAGACATGGATTATTAAACAGAAAAATGCTTTATGGTTTTATTTTCAGCTTGTTTCTCATTGGTCTTTTTCTTGTGTTGTTCTCCATTGACATTGTGAAATCTAATGCATTTCTATATTGTGTTTGATCAGCTCAGTGTTCAGATTTTCAGTTGGTTCCTGGTCAGTGGAGCATTGGTCTGTCTCATTTATATTTTATTTTCAGTCAGACATTGTTGCAGAAATCAATGCAACTAAAGATAAATTAATGGATCTTATTTTGAAAATAGATTTTTTAATCCTGTAAATGTTCCTCAGGAGACAGAAGGCCGACTTTGTAACCATCTTTATGTGGTTCTGAAGATCCAAACCCAGATTTCAGCCTGATCTCTGGTTTCCAGCTGTAGTAACTGAAACTCGATCGTTCCTCCAAAGATAATAACTTCAGTTTTGTTTCTGTTCACCTGGAGAAAGTTTTGGCCCCCAAAGCATCAATTGTATTAGACACAATATGCAAATCAAGCCACTTGATTAACTTGAGTAAAACTGTGTTGTTTTCTTTGCTGTTGGATTTACTTTTCCACTCGTCTTAATTTGGACCAGATCAGGAAGATGAAGCTTCAGTTCAGTCCATCAGTCAGTGAATAAAGTCTTTTGTAAGCCTGCAGTCTGAATCCCAAACATCCTGTTTCCTCCTCCGTTGTCATCCCAACACTTCCTGTTCTTCTTCCTCTCGTCTCACTCCGACTCGTTCTGCAGAGACGTCGTTCCTCGTTGGAACTGTTCGTTCGTTCGTTTGGCGGGTCGAACCATCCGGCTCAGAGCGAGGGGCGAGGCGGACGGTGGTTCAACCCGGCTTTTGTTTTAGGCTCGGCTTTTGGCAGCGCTTGCAGCTTCAGTGGCAATGCCAAGTTTCTCTCTCTCTCTGTGTGTGTGGGTGTGTGTGTGTGTGTGGTGGATTTAATTCACTACCAACCCCCTCTTTTCCACACACACACAGTCTGTAAATTGTCTGGAACACCCCTAATGCCATCTGGTCCTGTGACGGGCCAGACAAGCTACATGAGGGTGTGTGTGTGTGTGTGTGCGTGTGTGTGTGTGTGTTTTACATGCATGAGTAAAAACATAAGAAACACAAATTTAATGCACCTTTCCCCTGTTTTCTCTCCATGCATAAACATTCACCCAGATTAGCAGGATCTGAAATTTGTGCTAATCTGAACGTTTTCCTCCATATTTCCATCATATTTTTCATTATTTCTTTTGTTTTGTGTGTTTTAGGAATTAATTTTATGATTCGTTGTTGCAGTGCTGTGATTCGTTAAACTGTAACATCAAACAGAAAATGCCTGAATAAATCTAAATGCAGGAAGTGGTTTTCAAACAATGATTTTGTTTAATAATGGAGAAAAAACTGGTTGATTCCAGTTAGTTCTTCCTTGTTAAATCATGAATTAATTGGGATTAATCACAGCTTAGGTTCAACTTTACCAGCCACACCAACTTATCGAGTACCGCCTGACAACATGAAGTAGGCTAAAAGTTCCCAAAAAGCAAAACACCAGACGGCATTAAATAACTTCAAGATGAGAAATAAATCTTCTGAGATCTATTAGGATAAAATGTTGTAGAAACAGAAGAAACAATTTTAAAGTTTGTATTTATTAAACTCACTGGGTTTAACATCAAGCTAACTTTACTCTGTTTCAAAGCAAACAGAAATGTAAGAGAAATTTAAACCTCGAACTAAAAGTCGTATCAATACTATTGTTGATTATGGGACATTAATCAGACCATTCACTCAGTTTTTACTGGAAACGGAGCTGAAACCTAGTGGGAGTGAATGGAAGTGATGTTGGTGTAAAACTTCAGCCGAGTCAGAGAGCCCACAGCTGTTGTGACGTGAAAAACGGACGACGACATTAGCTGTTTCCAACCGTCATGCACGTTTTAGTCAACCTTTCAAGTGTTGCAAAAAAAAAAATTACTCAAACTTTTTATGAGTTTGGTGCCTCTGGTAAGGCGCAGACTCACAGTGGAGGGGAGAGTTTGCTGAGACAGAATTTATTTATCACAATAACTCTTTTTCAGAAAAATCTAGAGAGTAAAAGCTTCTTTTGGTAACTGAGTTTAGAATTTTGTGCTGGTGCTGATGGTCTAAACAGGAAGCGGTGCCACCAAATTAGATCCAGCCCAGGGCCCTAAAAGAGTTTGGGCCGGCCCTGGTAGATCAAACGTCGTTAATAAATCAGAAAAATTTGACTGTGATTATGTAAAAATGGTCAAATTGACCAAGTTATGTGGTTCAAAGGCAAACTTCCTGTTTGTGGATAAAAACTGAAATGATGGCGGACGTATGGAGCTCCAACGATGGAAAAGTTTTCCTTCTGAGGGGAATTTGTTTGCAGATTTAGTAAATCTCATGTCTCTGTGTTGAAGACCCCAAAGGAACGTAGCGTAGCATGCTGCGTTTTCGGTTTGGTTGGCAGAGATCAGGAGAATTTAAAGAGACGGAGCGGATTCACATGAATGTGAGGATCATGCGGGTTGACCTGAGGAGACCAGGCTGCTGGCTCCTCATTGGCTGATGAACATCTGGCAGTGTGTGTGTGTGTGTGTGTGTGGGTGTGTGTGTGTGTGTGTGTGATACCACATTGATCTCCTCTCTCACATTCCACTCTGTCAGGACTGAAAAGCAGGAGCTCCTCACTCCAAACATTTCTCTCTTCCTCCATCTCTCCATTACTCTTTTTTCCTCTTTTCTCTCTCCTTCATCTTCTCCTCAAACATGGAAGAAGATTCTTTTAATTTTAATAAGTTAATTTAAATTGTGTGTATCCTCTACATTGGAAGCAGCACTTGGTCAAAAATCTGAATTTTTTTCTGTTTTGTATAAAAACTGAATCAGAAACTTGTTGTAGTTCAGTCTGTAAACATCTCGTCACCTTTTCCAGTTTCTTCTTGTGAACAAACATTTGAAAACATCTGCTTGATGCTGCACATCAGTTTAGTTTGGTACCTTTGTGGAACTCAGTGGAAACCCCAGGTTGTTTTTTTCACATAGGTTTTTCTTTGGAACGTAACTGCAGATTTATTTTCCTTGGCGCCGAGTCGCTGAACCATCAAGATATTAGGAGAGGAAGATCGTGGATGTTAGCTTCTGTGGTAGCGCTAAAATGGTTTCCATTTTTTGTATTAATGCATATTAAGGTATATTTAGTGTTTGAAATATTAAAATCAGTAGTTATAGGTGTTTAAGACTTGGTCTCACTAATTTTAGTTATTCATGGGAGCAGAAATGCTAAATTGCTTCACTCTCTTCAAAATAAAAGCATGAACATGAACGGCTACTTGAAGAGAAGTCAATAATTAGTTTACCAAACAGCTAAGTAAAATGTTGCTTTTAAATTTATTATGAATAATCGCTTGATGAAGAACTAAGTGCGTTAAGCATTTTAAAAGTTAGCAAAGTGCTACATGACTAATTAGCGATGCTATTAGTGCATTAGCAGGTAATAAGTGTGCTTCCCACTGTCTGTTCAGGTGGGTGACTGTGGTTTGGGTGCTTTGAGGTGCCTGTTGGTTCTGGAACGGTTCTTTTGGGTCGGGTTCGTTTAACACACCTGGTGTCAACTTGACCTTTCACCTCGTGAAGGCTTTAGCCCCAAACCGAAGGTCTCGCCCTGAAGCTTCTCTGTCCGGGTTAAAACCCGCCTCTGAATGACATCTGCTGCTGTTTTTGAAAACTATCCAAGCTGCAGAATGTTAATTTAAAAAGTTGAGTTTGCCTGTTTTGAATTAGTTGTTATCTGTCTTGTGTGACAGGTTTGTGTTTGCAATAACTTGAGGCTGAAACCCCGTCTCTGCTCAGCGGTTTTAGCCTTTGGTTAAGAGGATGTTAAAGAGGACATTAGATGGCTGTTTAGAGTTTCCACTTCTCTCTTATTTTCCGGCTTGCTGCCTGTTGGATTGCCGTCCTCTGACAGCTTGAAGCCATTTGAGGAACCAATTATCCAATAATGCAGCTTTATGAAGTTCCAACCCTGCTGCTGTTCTTGGAAGGCAGAAGATTTACGACACCGGAGCTTTATGGGGAACAACCGTCGTTTGGAAGTGGGCGACATCCACGTCTGCAGAAAAACATTTGCATTAATGTCCGTCATTATCTGGGTTTAATATCTAAAGCAGCCGTAAATAACAAACACGCAAAACGCCTTGTAGCCCAAAGTTTGGTAGAGGCTTTGTGGTGTTTTTAGATTTTAATTATTGATTTGTTTAAAGATTTTAAGATGTAATCCTGACTCATGGTGACCGCAGCTTTTCAACGAAGATTTATTTTTGATCTTTGAGCCATTTTGTTTCCTTCACTGGAAAAACTTGGTTTTTATTCACGGCAGACATCTTGGACCGACCTGAGAGGAAGTCGGTGTTTGGATGGCATCAGGATGCCAGAAACAATCAGAAGATGACAAATTAAATTTATCTGTACAGCATTTTTTAAATTTCCTTTAAATTCTAAAAAGACAATTAACCAAAGAAAATTACATTAAATGGCAAAATAAGGATAAATAATAAACAATAGTAATCCAGTCTAGAATGAATCATTTGTTAAAGTTGTTTTTAATCAGAATCAGCTCTGACCAGCTGGGTTTTTAGTTTTGTTTCAAAGGAACTCAGTGTTTCGGCTGTTTTGCAGTTTTCTGGAAGTTTGTTCCAGATCTTTGGTGAATAGAAGCTGAATGCTGCTTCTCCATGTTTGGTTCTGGTTCTGGATGCAGAGCAGAACCAGAAGACCCGAGAGGTCTGTAAGGTTGCTATGGCAACAGCAGCAGATCTTTAATGTTCTCCAGCTGATAGAAGGCTGATTTTTTAACCGTCTTTATGTGGCTCTGAAGGTCCAAACCCAGATTTCATCCTGATCTCCAGTTTCCAGCTGTAATAACTGAAGCTGTCTGCAGACTCTAGATCTATAACTCTAGATCCATAACTCTAGATCTATAACTCTAGATCGTTCCTCTTTGATAATAACATCAGTTTTGTTTCTGATCAAATGGTGAAAGTTTTGTCACATCCACATATTTATCTGTTCAGTGATTGGAAGGGTTCAAAGGTCACCTGGTGACATCATAACATAGAGCTGTGCATCATCTGCATAGTTATGGTAGCTTATTTCCTGAGCTGGTGGGAGCATCTAGATGCAGAATAAGAGGTTCCCAGGATCGAGCCTTGGGGAACCCCACATGTGATTTCTGTTTGTTTCAGTGAAAACTTTCCTGCTGAAACATGCTTTGACCTTTTTCTGATTTTTATTTGTAGACATTTTTGAAAAACATCCTGTTTTTCATCCAGTCTGCAACTGGTCCAATAAAATGGATCAATGTTCTATCAATCGTTATTTGATCAGTTTTTCTGATGAAATGTAACCAAATGGATCTAAAACGATCTGCTGCATCTTTCTTGAACATGCACGCTTCACGTTGTGCCTGAATGTCTCATTCTGCAGCAGATCTGTGAGAATGTAACCTGAGACCTACACACACACACACACACACACACCCACACACACCCAGGCATTCCCACAATACCTCTCTCTCTCTCTCTCTCTCTCTCTCTCTCTGTGTGTGTCAGATGTAAGCCTTTTGTCTGCTCTCGACCTCGCCGCCCCCCCTCTCCGGCGTTGCAGGTGTTCATGGTGAAGCAATAAAACAAGTAGTGACTGTTCTCCGATCCGTCCCACGCTCAGACCCGGCTCGGCGTCGGCTCTGCAGGCCAGCGCCTCGCTGCAGCCAGCAGCCTGCACATTCACACGGATCCATGTGTGATTGTTCATAAATGGGTCAAACAGAAACAAACTGGACCTGCTGTTATCACTGCAGTCACTGGATGCATGGGGAGTTTAAACCACTGCTCTGCTGATACACTGACTGCTTTTCCTCAGAGTTTAGCTAGCTGTTGGATTCTTCTGTTTTCTAGTAAATGTTAATCTGAGCGAATGTTACTAACAATACTAGCTGCACTTTTATTAACAGTAAAATTGTTAAAAGTGGAATTATGAAAATTAATTTGCTTAATGGAAACAGGGAATTTTTTTTTTTTTTGCATCATACAAGTCGCGATGAACAACTGGATGTTGCTACTGGCAGAAACGGCAAAGAAGACAACAGGAAGTGGAAGCAGGATGATGTTTTTAACATGTTTTTTTGTGCAATAATGCGTATTTGTGAGTTTAGTACATATTTTCTGCTGAAATTGTGAAAACCATTTGGTTTAAGTGATGCTAACTCCCACCTGCAGGGGGCAGTGTTTCTTAAACATCATTGATGCCTCAGCCTGACTTGATGTCAAGTTACCAGCCTTAAAAAGTCTTAAATTCATTAAATGAAAATCAAATTTGGCCATAAATATGTTCATAACAGACAGCAAGTCGTCCAATAGGAACGTTTCATTTAAGTCGGCGCTGGATGCAGCCGCCGGATTGGTCTGCTTTGACTCTGTTTGCTAATTTCTAATTAACGCGCCGCATTAGCTTGGATAAAAACAGGAAGTTGCTCTTGGCTCTAGGATTGTCACGGGCATTTTTCGCATCAGTGTGTGGGTCAAAGGTCATGTACCTGCAGGCTCTGCGGTGGCTGCAGCGGTGCAGCGCGGCGCATGAATGCGGTTCCTGTTTGCCGTTTTGGCGGTGAGCACCAGACGGCCTTTCTCTTAATAATAATGATGTGAAATGTGAAACAGCAGGTTCTGGTCTCTGTTGGCGTAATGAGTCTGGTAATCAGGTCCGACAGACACACACACACACACACACACTCTGTGGTCACACTCAAACTCACACCTTAGGCATAAAACCACTGGATCACAAACTCTCTGTTATAAAGCGCCTAAAAGTTGCTAATTAATTTACTAATATTGAGAATAAAACCAAAAAAACTGGTGACATTTTTTAAGCTTTTTTATTTATTTAATTATTTTCTACTTTTTACCCCTGAGGTGCTGGAGTGCCCTCTAGTGGCTCAATGAAGCATTACCATTGGCTAAATTTACGTTTGATAAAATATTTGATGCCTCCTGGACATTTAAGAATGAATTGGGACAAACCCAGATGGTTTTTAACTTTCCCAGTTGGTTGTTTTAAGGTCTGATGTCTTTCCATCTTATTAATATGCTAAAATTAACTGATTATTATTATTATTATTATTATTATTATTATATTGAATCATTCAAAAGCAATTGAACAGCAGCAGCTGGTTATAAATGGGCTAATTTGACTGTTATAAAGTATTAGCTTCAGTGATTAGCTATTATGCTACTTGATAGGTAGAAGCATAACTCTGATGAGCTGTTAGTGTGGATGATTAGCAGTTAGCATTACTCCTCATAGCTTTTAGCAAGACTGGTCAGGTGATGGCATAACTTTAACTAGGTTATGTTGACTCTGATTAGCTGTAGGCATAGTTCTAATAGGCTGTTAGCTTGACTTTTGGTAGCTGTTAGCCTGTCTTTGACTAGCTATTAGCTTGACTGATTAGCTGTTAGCTTGTCTTTGATTATCCATTTGTATAAGACCAATTGTTGACTCTGATTAGCTCTTAGTTAAACTCTTAGCTTGCCTCTTGCTGATCTTTTCCATATTTAATCCAGTGGAAGAAACAAAGGTGTACTTATTTTTCATACAGCTTTTTGGGTTTTAAGAAAAAAAACATTATGGTTTGTGACATTCGTGATTTGATTTATGTAATTTTCTAACTTGGTCCAGATCATATTTATGACATTTCTGAACTGACTTGGACCATGAAAGGCCATAAAACTATTTTTACTTAAAAGAGAAACTTAATGAAAACGAGCCGCCTGTTTGTAACTTAAATCATTTTTGTTTGGATGATTGCTGCTGTGGCTCCAACACAAACGCAGACGCACACATGGGCGTCCTTTAATGCGTTTAGAGCGAGCTGCAGGGCTCTCCGGCCTGCGTGTCCAGACATGTCTTATGTGGTTTTCAAAGGGGAAGCCTTCACTTCACTTTACTGTGTGTGTGTGTGGGTGTGTGTGTGTGTGTTTCAGCCTGTTAGTAGGTTCTCTCTGAAAATCAATGCAGTTATGGAGTGCTGCACACACAGAGATACACACAAACTCCAGCGAGGCCTGTTCTCAGTCAAGTGTCACACTTTGCCCTCCTGACATCTGGTCCCTGAATCTCCTGTGTGTGTGTGTGTGGGTGTGTGTGTGTGTGTGTGTGTGCGTGTGTGTGTCTGTGTTTAATTTAACCAACCATTCCTTGTCTGTGTGACAGACTCTGCCAATACACTTGTACGTATTGTAAACCAAGCCAGCGTAGCCTGCTTGCTGCTCCGCGGTGACATTATTTGTTTAAAAACACCGACCTTTAAATCATCGGGCCGTTTCCTGTACGAACCAAGCATTCCTCAAACTCCAAAGAGTGTTTACAACGTTTTATAAATTCTGTTTTGTAATAGCTAAACATTGCATCACTTCACCATGAACTAATATTTCAACAATGCAGGATGGTTGGTAGGTTTGCCATACGGTTTGTGGAGAACTAAACTGAAATTTTACATTTAGAAATTCAGTAAAAGCAGATAAATACAGGTTAGCATTAGCACTGGAGCACAGCTAGCTGCTACAGGAAGTTAGAATCTCTTTAGCTAATGCTGAAGCGCTATACCAACACTGTATTCAGTTGAAGATTTATGGTCACTGCTTTAAATGAATATTAGCTTCATGCTGTTAGCTTGACTCTGATTAGCTGTTAGCTTGACTTTCTGTAGTTATTGATCTAAATCCAGACAGTGGTTAGCTTGAGCTAGTTTACCTCTCAGGTTGACTCTGATATTCTCAACAGTGGCTGGACTTTCTGTAGTTATTGTTCTACAGAGCCATGATTAGTTGCTGGCTGGGCTTCGAGTTGCTGTTTGTTTTTGCTCTGAATTGTTGTTTACTTACCTTTTGCTAGCAGTTTAGCTAACTCTGTACAGCTGTTAGCTTCACCTTTTATCACAGTAGCTGTTACCTCTATAGCTGTTGATCTAACTATGGATAGTTTGACCTAGTTCATCTCTTAGGTTGACTGGTGAATAGCTGTTGTATTAGCTCTGAATAGCAGTTAGCCTGGATCACATTAGCTGTTGGCTAGGCATTGAGTAGCTCTTAGTCTGACTCACAGTAGCTATTTGAGTAGCCCAGCCTGCCATTCAGAGCTGTAACCCTCTGCTTACCTTTGGGTAGCTGTCACTAGTTGTTGAGCTAACTTTGTGTAGATGGTAGCTTGATTTTTGCTAGCTGTCAAGCTAACGTTTGGTAACTGTTAGCATTACTTTGACTCGTTATGTTAAATCTGATTATCTGTTAACTTAAGCTAGTTAGCTGTCAGTTTGACGCTGAGTAGCTGTTAGTTTTACTTTGTTTAGCTGTCAAGCTAACATTGAGTAGCTGTAGCTTCAGATTTGCTTTGATTAGCTGTAAGCTACCTTTGAGTAGGTAAACTCTTAGTTTCAGTGTAGTTAGCTCTTAGCTTGACTCTTGCAAGCTAACACAGACAAATGAAAATATTAAATATGTTCTTATCTCTCTATGCACAGTGAATAGATATGGACTATTTTTTGTCATTTTCACCTAATTTTCAGTTTCTCTTCTCTCTGCTTTATGATAATTTCAAACTGTTAAAATTAAACGAGAATCAATGTGAAGGAATTAAAAACAGAGGAAGGAAAAGGGAGGCAGATCCCAGAGAGAAAAGAGGAACTGAGATATTATGAGGCTTTCAGGTGGGAATGAAACATGAAAAGTGCTTCCTCATTAAAGTGGTATTCTCCTAAAATATTTAAAGGTTGGATGAATGTTCATAATGAATCTTTGCAGCCATTAAGCTGTAATTGCTCTGTAATGCAGAAACGCGTGCAGGTCGGTCTTACTGACGGGTTTTTCTCCAGTTCTGTCGTCGTGGTCCGGCGTTCGGGGGGGGAGACCTTGACGAGGAACGAGGGGAGGTTGAGGTGAGTGGGAGGTTTGGAAGGACAAATGAAGAATGTGAGAGAGATTTTTTAACACCAAGCCGATATAATTTTTCACAGGTTACTTTTAAACGTGCTGCTCTGAAATAAAGCCTCACTTACCAACAGAAATAACTTATGTTTAGTTTTTTTCTCCCATTATGTGGCCTATTTTAAATGAAAGCTGCAAGATGTCGCTTTGGGAAAATAACGACCACCTGCTGAGCAGGTCGTTAAATAAATATGATAAATTTACCACATTCCTGGAGAGAACTGTATGGTGTTTTTCTTTTTTTAGGTCAGGGGACTTTCAGATGAACATTAGCTGTTAGAAAGGCCACAGTCTGGGAGCTGGAAAGCTAAAAGCTGCAAGTCCAAGTCATGTACGAGACATATTGGACTTGGAAACATTTCAACTAACATAAAACATAAACTTGGAGGTTTATGCTAAAGAGAAAGACAAACACTGATGGCAAGGGAGGAACAACTAGAGTAGCATTTTAGAATTGATCTGTAAAAACTAGTTAGGCGAAGCTAAGTTAGCAAGACTGCTAAACAAAGAATTAGCTCCGCTGTTAGCGTATTAGCGGATAAGCAGAAGTTTGCCCTCTGCTGCTTTGATGTTTGTTTTTATCTTGATATGAAGTAATTTGTTGTGTTTAGACATAATACTTGTGATAAGATGATTTTTTAAATTCCTGAATGATTTATGAGTCAGAAATAAGTTACTAAACAAGAAAGTGAAAATTTTTAGAAACTCAAAGTCTGAAGAATTGACAGATTACAAGAAAGACTCAATGATTTGATTTGAAGCATCAGATCAGAAGTGATTTTAAAAAGTTCAGCAAACATTTTAATCAAAATGTCTCGTCTCCAGGCTGAACAGAGTCCTTCAGGAGGGACTCAGAACCAGAGATGGGTGAAAAAATGTCAGAAATGCTTTGGACTGGCTGATGGCTGCGCGGGGCGGTGTGTTTAGGAACAGCGTGTAACAGGCGGAGGCTCGCCCCGGTTCTTGTTGAGCCTGTCAGGACCTGAATCCTGAAGCTCCCAACAGCTGAACTCCACAAAAACCAACATTTTTACTTTTCAACACACAAACCGAATCAGACTGACAGTTTCTGAACGCATCGTCCTTCTGATCTCATCAAACGCTCGACAACAAGTGCTAAGAGAGAAAGAGAGACTGTCTGCACACACTCTCTCTCTCTGTGTGTGTGTGTGTGTGTTGGTTTTCTACGTGTGTGTCCCTGCAGCTTTGCACCCATGCAGACATGCTAACTTGTTAGCGGCTTCTCACTCCTTGTTTCCAGAAAGGGAGGTGGCATCCAGGTGGCAGCTCACGATCCACCTCTCCCCGGTCGCCGTTTACGGTCGCCGTTGGTAACAACCTCGTCATGAGAAAAGAGACACAGCAGGGAGTCTTCAGGCCACAAATAGCTCTCACAGCTTACCGTCTTAGTCGCATTTTATTATGAAATATTGATTCGCTTCGAGCTAATGGCCTAAATTCTGACGACTTTGTTGACATTTTCCAATTGATGTTTTTCTGTGGCCTAATTTTAAATTCAAACCTGCAGCAGTTTAATTATTTTCCTAAATTTTAATTTAAAAAAAATACACAAATTATTTAAAGCATAAAAACCTCCGTTCCAATTTTAGGAAACACATGAAAAATATAAATAACAAACATAAGGAGGAAACCATAAACATGAAATTATTTCTGTAGCAAATGTGACTAAATGTGATATTATCTGAAACTATTAAACTGATGATCGTTTTCTGGAAGCAACCAGGAAACTAAACCCGAGAACCAACTGATTGGAAGAGAAAAGGGAACTAAATATTTAGCTTAATAACTAAAATATTTAGCGCCAAATATTTATTTTTACTAGCAGACAGTTTTCTTTAAGTATTTAGCTCTAAACTAAATATTTACTTAGGTATAAATTTTGTAACAACTAAAGATTTTTTTAACAAGCTAAATATTTAGCTTCAAAATAAATATTAGCTTGCTAACTAAACGTTTAGTTAAATTAGTTTAGTTTAATTAAATATTTAATTTGAAGCTAAATATTCAGATTCTAACTAAATATTCCTTTGGTGAAAACATTTTTTCTCTTGTGACAGGCTGAATAATGCTAATTATTTTTGACTAACTTTGCGAACAGCGCCCCCTATGCTCTGTGGAGTTCTGTGGTACTGCATCCTTCATCTTAATGAAAACTGTTGTAAAATTTGCTCCAGCCTTTAATCAGAGGTTCTGACTGATGTTCAGAAAGTTTTAGCTGTTTTAGTTGGTTAAATAAATATTTAGCTCTTTATTTGAAGCATTTTTTCTCCCTCATATTCCAGTTTTTGTTCATGTCGATGCTCAGACTGCAGAACAATAACCGAAAGTTATGAGTTAAAATCAATGTTTAACGTCGTCACATTAATTATCTTTTGATTTGGATCTGAGAGGAGAGAAGACCAGACGAAGTGACGGTTCCTTCCTCTCTGTTAAATAATTACTGGGAAAGAGAAACAAACACATTAGTTTCACTCTCGCTTATAATCACTCAGCCTGTGTGAAACGTTTGTAAATTAACCAGACCGAAAGTTTTCCTTTCTGAGCTCAGATCACTGACACTTGTCACTTTTATCATCAATTATTAAGAAAAACTCTCATTTTATCATTAAAAATAAAACTATTTACTTATTTTAGATGGTCCAGATTCTGTATCTGTGCTCGTTTCCAGTTTATTATCCACCAATATTCATTTTAATAAATCAGAATGTCTCTTAATGAAGTTTATTTGTCAGGTAAAAACAAACAAACAAGTTTTCCTTCATTTAAATAAAAAAATCACTGAAGTGTGTTCAGAGTCGTTGTGGAAGGTGGCGCTGTGGGCAAGAAGGATCTCCTGTAGCAGTCAGTATCGCAGCCAATACGTAGAAGCCTCTGACTGAAGAATGTAGCAGCATGACGGTTTCATGCTAACATGCTAACAGCCCAGTATCTGGGCACCAGAGACGATATTTCACAGTAATATGTCCTGGATGATGTCATCAGCTGCTAGCTAGCCGTGCTAATCCACTTCCTTTGCTTTTGCCGCCTTCCTTCCTGTGTCTTTTTAAATGAAATGAATGGAAGAGACGTTTGAACTTCCTCCTTCTCTCTGCTGTCAGGTGTTAGCAGAGCTTCCTTAAGATGCTAATTAGCCTCTCCCAGCAGTAACACCTTGTTGCCACGGTAACACATAACAATCGCATGAAGGTTAAACAATAAGAGCTAAAACTGATGTAGCTGCTCATCATCCAGAACCGAAGGGAAAAAATGTCCAAAAATAAAACGCCTGAACACAAAAGTAAAAAAAAAAACAAATCGGAGCGACTGCATCAGGCTGAACAATGTTCTATAAAAATTATTAGTAGCAAAGATTTCTGCTTTGGAAATTATTTTGTTTTTTGTCTCATGTAATATTGTAACGTTAAAGGTTTTAAATGTTTGGAAGCAGAAAATCATAAAAATGAAACGATCAGCCTGAGTAGAACTGATCTGTATATTATATTATACATTATGTTTTATTAAATTCCTGAAATAAATTAACCTTTCAATAATATTATAATGTATTCAGTATGACTATATAGTAATATTATTCCCTGTTTTTGGTCCAATACGTATTTTAATGATTAGCATGCTATTCTGCTAAATATTAGCATGTTAGCATCTCTACTTATATTTTAGTCATTTTAAATTAATATTGAGCTCTGTATGGGTGGCTAAGAAAAATAAAACATAAAATAAAGACATTAATTAGGAGAATTTTACGAGAATAAACTCGTACAAAATAGTCGAAGGAATACAAAAATAAAGTTTTAATTTTACTAAAACTACGACTTTATTCTTAATTTATTTTGATTTTATTCTCAGAATTTTATTTTCTTAGTGGCCCTAACACGCCATCATAAAATGGAAATTAATTATTAGATTCTTTTAAAATCATAAATAAAAATTACTTTTCTTGTTGGAAACTTTAACATTTGATTCACTTGTAAGAAATTAAAAATTATGCTGGTTTAGAAAACTGAACATATCTGCAGCTTTTGCCATTTAATAATGTCAGAAAGTGATTTTAAACCATTAGTGATGTTTAAAAAACCTTTTGAGTATTAAATTTAAAATTTGAGTTCACCTGAATATGAACTAAATAAACTCTGATGCTGGATATTCTGACTCAGCTGGTATTTTTGGTGAACTAAGTCGGAGAAAACGTTTAAAATCAGCCGCTGTCAGGCTGGAGGTTTGAGGTCGTTTCGTCGGCTCTGTGAGTGCCACTGATTTTCCCAGTAAATGGTTTCAGTGGTCAGCTATTATTAGCACTTTGGACCGGCGCCGGCACAATTCACCTGAGCCCCATTTTCACTTCCCCAGCAGCGCTGCAAGCCGACTCGCTCATAAGAGATGTGCAGGGCTTTTCCTGTGCAGGTGCAGCTGGTCGGCCTGTGAGTCTGCAGCTTTTATTTATACGCCGTTCCGACCGCAGAGACGCAGGACGCATAAATTTAGATGTGACTGTCGCAAAGGAATCAAGTTTCTCTCATCTACTGGTCATAAAGCTTCAGATTAAAAACATAACACAGATTTAATGTTTTTACTTCAAGAACTGTTACCTGAACTATAAAACATATGAGACGATTATTGTAATACTTAAACATTTATTCACCCTTTGGATGTTGCAAATCAATTATAATCAACAAATGTTGACGTTTCTGACAGAGAAAAACCCCCAGAAAGTGAAACTCTGCAGTTTTTGATTGTTTTCCGCTAATATGGAACTTTAGCCATAACTTCTGCCAAACACCATGTTGGTTTAGCGCTCTATCGCTAGGAATAATGTTGGTATACTGAATTAGCATTAGCTTTTGCTAAGAACTGTGTTATTATAGTGGCTTAGCATTAATGTTAGCTAAATATTGTGTTGGTGGTTAAGAGCTTTAGCATTAGCTTACTCTAATAATAATGTTGTGTAGCTCTTTAGTATTAACTTCTGCTAAGCACCATGTTGGTACAGTGCAATAGAATTAGCTTCTGCTAAGCCTTCTGTTATTATAGCACGTTAGCATTAATTTCTGCTAAATATTGTGTTGGTGCAGTGCTTTAGCATTAGCTCCCACTAGTAATAATATTGATAAGTGCTTTAGCATTAGCTTTCAGTAAACACCATGTTGGTGTAGCACTTTAGCATTAGCAGAACTAATGTGTATGAGCAGCGCTGTAGGGTTAGCGCAGCTAGCATTTTGGCGGTGCTCGCTACTGATATTTATCTTACTAACTGACTGAACTTTAGCCAACATTTATCCACGACTTTTGATTATTGTTAGAAACATTTCCTGCAGCTTGTTGCTGATTTTGATTCCTAAGATTTTCTTTTCAAAACTCAAAATTGCCGTTTTATGTCTGTAAATTTCCCTTGCTCCTCATTTCCCCAGTTTGGTTCATAAAGATGTTTGTCACATTTCCCAGCAGCCGAGTTCTGATTCTGTAGGAAAACCTGGTCGCTTCCTCACAGGAATCAGCGGGAAGAGCGTGACTGGAGGACACGAGCAGAGGAAGAGCTGATAGGACTCGAACCCCTCCGGCTTGGCGCTCAGCCATGTTTACACTTGACGACAGGACGCCATGAAAGAGCGAGGAGAGGCGCGAGATAAAAGGGAAGAAGAAAGGAAGTAGAGAGGGAGGGAGAGATGAAGGGAGGAGGCAGGAGGGTGAGAAGAAGAAAGGAAAGAAGAGGAAAAAGGAGGGAAAGGTTGTTTCTAGTGGTAATAAAGTCAGATAAAGGTGTAATGTTGGGTGGAAACTGCAGCTGTGACCTTTTTAAGCTAAATGCTACAGTTTAAATTTGGGAATTTATTAAAAACAAAATCAGAAAATCACAGTTTACATCATTTTGATTTATGAAGGCGTCTAAACTAAAACGTCAAGAAATGCAGCTATAATAAGGTGATTATTGGTAGATTTGTCCTAATCAATAGAGGCTAGCCTCCGTTTTTATATGTATATAACAGCAACAAACATGAAGGCTGAATATGGATCTTTAAAAACTGAAATGTTTGGTATTTCTACCAGAGTTAACCTGGAGTAATTGATGCGTGTTTGGCTGTTAGCATTACATACGATAGCTCAAAGTGGGAGGTAAAGACTGCAGACTTGAGCGCAAGTTTCCAGTAATCTCCACAGAGAGCGTGAATGATGCAACACGGTTGACTGCAGCTCGCTGCAAGGTGTGCAGCGACGCATGTCTGTGTGGGTAAACCCCCTGCCTGGAGGTTCATGTCTGCACTTCAGCTCTGCTGAGAGGCTAGCAGATCAACGCTGGAGTTTCTTTGGGTCTAAACGGCTGAAACAACAAACAGTGGATTTTTGTTTTCTCCAAGCCTCTCATTTAGAGCAGAGTTAGCCGTTAGCTTCATTTGAAGGTTTGAACTTGAATGAGAAACTCACCTGGTTCAGTGTGTAGCGCGCTCTGTGGAGCTAATGCTGCTATGTTATTCATTTTATTTATACATTAAGTAAATATCACATATTTATTGTATGCAAGGACAAAAACATACTACAGAAGAACTCAAGTGCAAACCAGTATTTTTACTTAGCTAACACATGTTTGAAGGCATTTAGCCATAGCTAGCCTAGCTTGTTTCAATATGCTAAAATAGTTTCGTTTCTTCATATCAGCATCAGAGTGGAGAACTGAAAGTGGATTTCTAATGAAACTTGTTAAATAAATCTCATTATTATTGTAGTTTTGAAATTTCCAAAACTCTTTGGTCAAGCTAAGCTAGGCTAAAAAATGTAAATAATTTGTTTTGTTTTGTGAGCAACGGCAACAACAAAAATCATGACAAGGTGAAATATTTGACATGTTTTTATTTATGAATCTAAGACTTTAATTAGATTTTTATGGGATTTTTTTCACTTTAATTAGATGGCTGAACCAGTTGATGAGCTAGGTTATGCTAAGCTATGCTACTCCATATCTAGTTTGTTAAAAAAAAATTTAAAAGGCCCAAAATAGCTCATAGTTGTTAAAATATTTATAAAGTACCTGTTTTCATTTTATAAACTGACCATATTTATTGAAATATTTGCCACCTAAACAAGGGTTAGCCTGAGATAGCTGTACAAACTTTAAAGCGCTAAGCTAATATCAGGTAAAATTATGGAAACTGTGACTCATTTGATACAAAATGATAATCTGTAAATGCTAGAATAAAGTATTTTATATTTTTAATTTTTGAAGGTAAAGTTGTTGTTAGGCTAAGCTAGGGTAGGCTAACGCACATACTGCATCTTTATTTACTTGAATTAAGCTTCAATTTTCCACAGTATTCTTCCAGCAGGGCAAATTTGAAAGAAATATTCCTCAACATCTGAAAGTTTAAGCGTTTCTCCTCCGCAGGCGGCTTTCCAAAACGCGAGCCAAGAAACCTGAATTATCCACCTGCTTTTGTGGCTCCGGAGCGGCTTTCTGGTGCAGGAATAACTACTTCGCTACTGTTGATTTAAAAAGGGGAAAATGGAGAAAAAGCGAAAGCTGTTTTTTATTTTCTCTGCTAATTAAACACAGATGTCCCGGCACAATTCTCTGAGCATGTTTAACACAGCACCGCTGTTTCCTGATTTACTGTCGGCCATCTTTCCACTTGTTGAGAAACCGCGCGGCTCCTCCTCATCCAGCCCACTGGACTTTCTCCAGCTTTCAGAAAGCTCTCCGCTCCCCTCTTCCTGTGTGATTAAACTCACTCATATCTGTGATTGCGTGAGCTGTAAGCTGGCAGGTGTCTATATGATAGAGTTTTACAAAGCCAAACACAAAAACCTCCGCTGAGAGGAAGGAGGCTTAATTGAATTGTCAAACACGGATCTACCCAGAGACTCGGTCTGACAAAAACTCATCCAAAACAAACCTTGTCTGTTTCAATATCACAGCGTCTCACTGCTTCATTGTGCGCCAACCTGTCTGCCTTTCTGCTGGGCTCCGGTTCTGTTCATTAAGTCTGGGAAATCCAGGTGACACTTAATGGAAATAAGGAATCAAGCAGATGAGAGACGGATGTTTCTGAAAGATTTGGATGCCAACATCAAATTGAAGGAAGTTTGATTTTTAATGCTGATTTCTGAAACTTCTCAGGTCAAAATGCTTCTAGATAATATCTATATTTTAATTCTCCATACTGGAACTAGTTACTACGCTGTACTTTTTACTTTTACTTTAGTAAGTACTACTCTTATTTGAGTAAAATTGCTCCTTTACCCACTGTGAGTAACTCGATTGAAGGAACAAATATGTTTTAACCACAAATTCACCAGATACACATCTGCAATTCTGGTTAAAGTTTATTTTGAAAGACTGATCTGGAATTATTTTTCTTTTGCCTGCAATTGTTATTTACACGAATTATTTTTACTTTGATTCATAAAACCCAAAATTTTCCATCTGATGATGTAATTTATGATGTTTTGATTAGTTGCTCAGTAATTCATTCGCCTTTTTAAAAATTACGTACTTTCTTACTTGAGTATTTTTTTGCGTGACAACTTTTTACTTTTACTTGAGTACAGTTTTTGGGTAATTTATCGACTTCAGATTAAAATAAGTGTTGTTGCTTCACTGTGAGCAAATTTTCTCTAACTGAGCAGTTATTGGATGGATTAGAGCGGCTGCAGCGATCCGGACAGGCAGGTATTTCAGTTTACCTTTAAAGTCCCGGGGATCTTGACTCACCTTAAGGCCGCAGCGGCGCTCAGAGGAAACTTCTAGAACTGTAAGTCCGGCTAGCTAGCTAGCTTTACTGAATTCAGAGTTAGCTTTGTTTTAGCATAAAACAATAACATATAGATTAAATACTAAGATGAAGATGTATTGATATGTGTTTATTTATGAATCTAAGATGTGAAGTATTCAGTTTTAGAGTTTTAAAATTGTTTGAAGGTTAATGAAATGGCGGAACCTGTTGCTCAGTTAGCCTAGGCTAAGCGGAGCTAACGTAACCTAGTTTTGTTCTAAACAATTTGCTAAAAAACGGTCAAAATCATTCCATAGTTATATAAATATTTACAAGCAACCAATAAAAAAAGCATATTTATGAACTGTCCATATTTATTTTAATATTTGACATTTAAACGGTAGTCAGAGGCATTTAGCCCGAGGTATTCCTGCTAACATTATAGCTTTGAGTCTGAGTGCCATAAATCCGGTGATATTACAGAAACTGACACATTTTTGGATGGATAGATGAACAAATTGATGGATTGTTGAACTAATACAAAGTAATTAGTTTTTGCAGCTTGTTGTAATTATTAATCACAAAGCCTTGTATGTTAATATTCGTTGGCATAACAAACTATTAGAGCTTGAAGTCCCATGTAGCTTCAGTAACTTCAGATTTTTGTTGTTTTTTGCTGCTAAAAAAAAGCTAACATAATGAAATGAGAAGATGAAGCTGTGTTGACGTGTTTTCATTTATAAATCTTAAATGTTTATCTTTCAGCTTTAGTTTTTATTTTTTATTTCATTTTTTATTTGGTTTATGAAATAGCTGCACCTGTTGTTTAGCTAGGCTACGCTAAACTACTTCATATCTAGTTCTGTTCTAAACACAGTTTGCAAGAAAAAAAATTAAAAAGTGGTTCATAGTTAATATTTATAAACTACCCACATTTATTGTAACATTTACAAAATGTCCATATTTATTCAGATATTTCACTCATAAACTATTAGCCCAGGTTAGCTAGCTCTAATGTCACATCTTAGCTAGGTTTATGAAGGCCATAGAATATCTGGTAAAATTACAGAAAATATGACACATTTTTGGATGGATGTTGGGATAGTTGCAGTTCACTGTTATTATCCATCACAAAGCTTTATGTTAATATTTGGCACAACAACAAAAAATAAATAGTAGCGCTTTAAGTCTCAGCTAGCTTTACTGACTTCATAGTTTCTGCTAGCAGCAAAAACAATCTCAAAACACTTATGTCATATGAAAACTGTATTGAGATGTTTTTATTTATGAATTCAACTTCAGAGTTTTGGATCGTTCAGCTTAATAATATGACTGAACCTGTTTGAGCTATGCTAAGCTAGTTCTGCCTTAAGCACTTAGATTGCTTAAAAAGTAAATAATCCCAAAAAGTACTTAAATATTTACAAACTACCCATGTTTGTTGAAATATTTGGGCAAAAAACAAGTTAGAGGCTATTAGCCTGAGCTAGCCCTACTAGCGCTGTAGTGGTAAGCTAGGTTTATGGAAAAGTTAAAGAAATTTGACTCATTTTAGGTTATATTGACAGACTAGCTTAGTGGTGGATGTATGAAGTTTTTCTGAAGCAGTTTTCATGCCTCAAAAATCTGATTTATTTCCATTTTTGAGTCATTAATTTAGCCTCCATCCCAGTTTGCGCTTCAGAAAAGTTGAGCTAACTTTCTAGCTTGTGACCAGTTTGCTCCCAGATCTTTGTTTTGGTTTCCTTTTTTCCGCCGGTGTTTTTTTGCTTTTGTTCTCCTGGTTGTGATGGTGTGCAGAGATCTAAGCCACAGTTGGCTGGGCTTCACATGGGCCGGCGTGGGGGGGGTTGTCAAAGGAATTGCCGCTCCGCTTATTCTTCCTCCATCACAGCGACGAAGACGAAAAAACACGAAACAAAAAGGATCGGCCTTCTTATTATCAATATTAATCTCTCTTTTTGGAAAGGCATCTGTAGGCTTTTAAAAACGGCGCATTCAAGAAAGCCATGTTTGAACTTGCTAATGTTTTCCCTCTCTCTCTGTCTACACAAACTATTCTCCCTCTTCATTCAGCTTGCCATTAGCTCTCCAAGCTGTTGTTTGTTTTCCCGCTTTAATGTTCCTCTATGAACAAAACGGCAGAGAGAAAGGGCCTGAAACATGAAGCGTGCTCGGTTTTAGTGTCTGTGTGCCATGCAGCGCGGCGGTTTGCTGTGGATGCCGCCGCAGAAACCTATTAGAGTCCAGATGTTCTAATTATAGAACGGCTCTGCTGCTTAATGACAGGAAACGCCGGGTGAGGTGTTTCAGCACAGAAACATGAATGAAACCGTCGAGCTCCACCTCAAGGCTGGAAATCGGATTTCCGTTTTCGGTGTCGTCCTGCTGGATACGGAGGGCTGGGGGAGGAAAACATTCGAGGCGCTCTATTTTCGTTCCTCCAGCTGTTAGAGGCGCGGCTCGGGAATCTGGGCGTGGTTCTGGTCCGTTTGGCTGAAATCACAGTTTGTCTCTTAGAGAAAATGTTTGGAGGCGAAGACACAAGCAACACTAAAAAAAGCGACTTTAGCAGAGCGATACAATTTGTACGGAAGAGGATTAGTGCCCATAATCTGTGGGGCGCGGTTTGTGAAATTGTAAAAATTAACAGCAATAATTTGGGTTGTTTAGACTGTCATAACAGAAAAACATGGGGGTTCGTTTTTCAAAGTCATATTTTCACAATGTTATTCATTCAATGTTAGTTTAAAAATGCTGTGAATAGTTAAACTAAATATTGAACCTGGTTAAACATTTAGTTTTCTAAATGAACTTTTAGTTTATACATTAAATATCTATGTTTTTAGTTTGATAGCTAGTTAGTTTGAAGCTAAATGCTTTATTTATTTTGGGGCTTAATATTTTGTTTGTAAATAAAATATTTAGCTCCAAACTAAAAATAGTTTTAGTGTGGAACTAGTTAAAATTTTATTTTTAAATCTATTTTTGATTTTTATTTTTATTTTTTTTCTTTTAGCAACAAATTAGCAGTAATTTAAGTGAAGAATAAGCAAAAAGGAAGATAAATGAAGAGAGAAAAGAGGAAATAAAACTAAAGGAGGTGGACTTCCTGTACTGGATGATGACATCACTTCCTGCTTGCTCAGCCACTCACACTGAGGGATTGTAGGTTTTAGACATTTTAAGCAGCTTTAATAGAGATGTAATCTGATTCTTAATTCTTACTGTCTTATTTCAGCATGTGTGTGTGTGTATGGGCATGTGTGTGTGGGGTGGGCGTGTGTGTGTGTGTGTTCTGGATTAAACATGATTGTAGTTCAGTAAAGGTACAAGAAGCTTTTCCTCCTCCGCCTTAAATAAGACGACTGAATTAAATGTTTGTTTCTCCGTCTGGTTTAACGTCCATCAGCTTCTCTTCTCATTTCTCTGTTTCTTTATTTATTTTTCTGCTCTAAAATATTAACCCCTTAAAGTTCCTGCAGTTTGAGCTTTTGAGCCTCATGCACGACATTCGGGACATGTTTTATTTTGTGTCTCACTTCAGTGTTTCAGAATATCAAACCAGTTTAAATATTTGCCAAAAACGACACAAATAAAACCATAATACTGTTTATAGATTAAAAGGTTTACTGAGAAAAATCATCCAAATCTATGTCAGAAACCAAAGATGAGTTTTGTCTTACTTACATTGGCAGTTTTGTTTTAAATATTTAATTAAGATGATAAATATTTAGGGAATAAAGTAAATATTTAGTTGATTCCCTATTAGCTCCTAGTCTATTACTAAGCTAAATATACTAATTATTTAGTTAAACAAAATATTTAGCTTTTGCTGTAGTTTAATTTCTCTGTTTTTGAAGTCTGATGGGTTTTGTTTCTTTGGTTTGTGTCGAGGTGATGTGATGATCTCAGAGGTTTCAGGATTAAATTAAACAAACTGACATGTGTCAGTTTAATTGTTCCTACGGAGCTCCAAACAGGTGCAGCGTTGGTGGCCCACATCGTCACCGCTGGCCTCATTTCTGTCTGTCAGAAACCTTTTATTACAAACGTCACCATGTTTACATCACGCGTTCCCCGGCTGCGGCTTTCCAACCCACTGACACCGTTTGGACCCGGCAGGTTGGAAAGTTTGATTCTCTGGGTTAGTGGGTCAAACGGACGCATCGTGGATTCATGAGTCCAGAAAAATATGTCAAATAATAAAACAGAAATCAGTAAAACAAGTTTGTTTCATTAATGACCTACAAGAATTCAGGTTCATTTGAGGTTTTAACGTCTAAAACTGTTTTTACAAATATTCAAACATCAGTTTGAATTTACACTTTCTTTTTTTTATACGGTTTAGTGTGATCATCACTTTTTTCGGGCTGTTACTAAAGAAAATATGTCTATAAAAGTACGGAGGAATGAAAATGTAACTTCCCTTAACTCAGTTTGTTTGAATAAATTGCAAAACTCTAATTTTCTTGGGTTTTGTGTAAACTTTCAGTTAGACAAAGTTCACAGTCTGTTGAAGTTTTGGTTTTTGTAATTCTTCAAGTAGGTAACCATTTATATTCATGCTCTTATTGTGAAGTGGTGGAGGCTGTTTACTGTTTCCTCTCCTTCCCTAATAACTTTATTTAAAACAAACATGTAGGAACAAAATAAAAAAATAAATCTAATGGTATAGAACATATGTGTATCAACATGGTTGAATTTAGCGCTTTAGATTATGGTAAACATGTTGGTCTTAGTAGAAATAATGTTAATGATTAGCGGTTTATATTAGCTTCCACTAAATACTGTGTTGTTTAGCAGAACTGTTTATGATTAGCACTTTAGCATTAGCTTTCGTCAAATATTATGTTAGCATAACAATTTAGCATTTCCGTTGCTAATGATAAGCAGCTTAGCATTAGCCTCCACTGAATATCATGTTTTTGTAGCACTTTAGCAATGGAGGAACTAATGTTTATGATTAGCGGTTTAGCATTAGCGTCCAGTAAATACCATGTTTTTATAGCGCTTAAATGTAGCACAGCTGTTTTTTGTTTTTTTTTCCATTTTTTTCTCCGAAGAGTTTTTGCGGCGCTAGTGGCTCGTATTTTTTTCTACAGTAGGCAGACAGGAAGGAGTGTGAGGAGAGGGGGAAGACATACAGCAAAGATCGTCGGGACCGGGAGTCGAACCCGCGAACCTCCAAACTTGGGGCGTGCTAACCCCCTGCGCCACCACAGCACGCCCCAGCACAGCTGTTTTTGATTAGGGTTCTAGCATTAGCTTCTGCTAAATACTATATTGGTCTATTGCTTTAGAATTAGCAGAACTTTTTTATTATTTTTGCTGTAGGATTAGCAGGTAACCTTTTAGTTAGCTTCGCTCACCGCTGATAACTGATTAGTTTATGTAAATATTCCCTAATTTTGGCAGCTTCAGTTCTCCATACAGGATGTTACCTTTGTGACACAAACAGCTCAGGGTGTAGAACTGACTTGTTGAATATAAGAAGAACTGATTTATTTTAGAACTGAATATTTTATCTATAAGTTGATATTTTTCCATAACATCGCCATAGAAAAACATGACTTTAATTTAAGCTACTTTATGACATGAATGTATGATTCATGCAGATTTTCAGACAACAGGCTGGGTGTGTGAGTGGTAGTTTTTGGACACTGGTGTTTTTGTCCACTCTGATCCCCACACATGCACACATGGGCTAACTGTATTAATAGGAGTCTGTTTTGTGTCAGGCAGATCTTAATAGGATCATTGTGAGAGACATGGGGCTGTCTGTCAGTCTAAGTTCATTAACTGATGATAGATAACCTGCAGAGTGTGTGTGTGTGTGTGTGTGTGTGTGTGGTTTTCGGACTGTGCCTCCCTGTTTGTGGGTCTCTAGTGTAATTTATAGCCCTCAATTGGACGCCTTATCAGGTGCAGGACACATGGACGCCTCCTTCTCTCCTCCTCCTCCCATCCTTTAACTCCAACTTGGACTTCTCTCTCATTTTCCTCTCATCCATCCCCCAATCCTCACTTTTTATTACCCAGCGATGCTTTTTATAATTGCTGCTCGTTCTTTCCTGATGTCTTCAAAACTTGTCAAACTTCTGTTTTGTTTTGTGAAAACGTTTCTGCAGCCGGACTGGAGACGTTTGGGTTGATGTTAGAGAGTCGATTCTGCTGCAGGTTCAGATGTTTAATAAAACATCTGGACGTAAAAACTGGAGTCTGTGGGGAAACGGGAGCGTCCATGGCGTTTCCATGGTTACTGAACACATGCAGCCGGGAATAATAGGAGGGTTTGCAGATATGATAAATGAATAATATCAGATATACTGAGCCTGGATGGATGGGAACATCTGGACCATCAAGTTTCTGGTTTTCCAGAGATCAGTTCCAGTTGCAGCTTCCCAGACCCGATGGTTTCTGTATTCAGTAAGAATTAAATAATTTCCTGTACTGAACTGTATTTTGAGCTAACGTTTTTCTTGTTTCCGTCCAGGTATGGAGGAAAGAACAAATGCAGCTTCATGGGCGAGTGGAAGTCGCTCCTCTAAGGTTTGTTTTGTTGCTTTTCTTCCAGTTTTATTATCAATCAGAAATACTTTTAATCAGAAGCATTTGATTTGGTTTTAATAACAAAACAACTGTTTTCATGTAGAAATGATCGGGTGTGTTTGTAAAGTTACACTGTCAAAAATTAACAGGAATATTTTTGGTTTATTTCATAACAGAAAAATTAGGGATCCATTTTTCAGTGTTATATTTTGACCATGTTATACATTTATAAATGTCATAGTTTGAAACTACATATGTAGTTATATGTAGTAAATATGGCTACAAACTTAATAATTAGTTTGAAGCTAATTATTTAGCTAAATATTTAATTAAATATTTAACTAACTATATATTTAGTTTGGTAACTAGGTAATCAGTTAGCTAACAAATAGTTAAATATTGATCTTGCTAACATTTAGTTTTCTAATGAATGGTTAGCTTGGAGCAAAATATTAAGTTTGAAGCTAATTATTTAGCTGGCTAACTAACTAGTTTGGAGCAAGTTCAGAGCTAACAAACTAAATATTTAGTTAAAACCTAAACACTTAGTTTGAAGCTAGGTGATTAGTTGGCTTATTAATTAGTTAGTTCAAACTAAATATTTATGTTGCTAACAAAATATTTTGTTTGTACATAAACTAAACATGTAGTTTAATAAAATTATTAGCTTGGAGCTAAATACTCCCATTCAGCTAACTTTCTGTTCAGCTAACTTTCTGTTCAGCTAACTTCCTGTTCAGCTAATGTCCCGATCAGCTAACTTCCTGTTCTTTCTGCAGAGTTACGCCGACGGATCGCAGTTCATGGCGTCACATGACAGCCTCTCGCCTCCGTACTCAAACTCCAGGCTAACAGGTCGGCTAACTTCCTTCGTCTCTTGGTTTGTCGTCCGACAGCCGCGGATCGGCTGCTTTGTTTTGGCTGCTTGTGTCTGCGAGTGGAGAAACGCCAGCCGGTGTCTTCTCGTTTACCCATGATGCTCTCTGCCTCTGGCGCCAGTTGTGAGCAAATGGCCACTGACACAGATAATCTGCCTCACACACAGCAGAGCCTAATTACCTTTGACTGGATGCATCAAATATGGAAGACCCTCTCTGACTCTACCTGCCGCCTTTCTGCTTTTCGCTGCTTTGATTCATACCGAACAAACAAACATTTTTATTTTACATGTTCTGATGGAAAGTTTAGTGGAAGGAAAAAGTGTGTTGCGGGAATAAATTCACATGCTTATTTGGAATTTTATTAATTATTGAATTGATGAATATTGTTGATCTTAATTATGTTATCTATAAATAATTATTTTCAATACAGAAAGTGAAACCAAATATAGACCCACTAAGAAGTCACATTTTGAGGACTTATTTCTGTTAAGTTCTGCTGTATCTAAGCACTTTAATGGAAAGTTTAGTGGAAGAAGAGTTTGGTTGAGGTGACTCAGGGCGCTATGTCATCTCCTGCTGTTGTTCCACTTTGTGTTTTATTCTTATTTTTATTCTCCAGCAAGATGTGAAGCCTGCAAACGCTGCCAAAAGTACCAATATCTGCTTTCATGATCATGATAAACTAAAGTAGTTGTTAAAAACAACCTGGTCTCAGGGAAATTCATACCTATTTCTAGGTATATAATTGCCTTTGTGACTATAAATTGGTGAATATTTAAATGTTTGTAAGTAAATTGGCTAAACAAAGAGAACAGTAGATGATATTTTCTTTAGTTTATTTTGTGAAATTTAATCCTAATCCAGTAAAGGCTGCTGGTGGAGCAGCAGGAGTGATCCATTGTGAGCTGGATGTGTTGTGACAGCGTTGTGATTACGGTTTGTGAATCAGAAAGGGAAATATCAGATTCTTCATCTGCAGCCGAGGAGCCGCAAATTTACTTTTATGATGCTAACGCTAAGAGACGGCGGCAGCCGGCGAAATGCGGCACACAGAAACATTTTCACCTTCTACCTCTGGATGTTTGGGTTCACACAACCAGATCACTAAATGATGGTAATACCACATCCTGTTGCTATGGAAACTACTATATATGTAGAAAATGTTAGCGCTCATTGCTAGCCCGCTTAATGCAGCGATTCCCAACGTAAAGGTTCAAAATGAGACAATATTTCCACAGACTTTCCTTTATTAATATTAAAACAACAAGATAAAACGATACATAAATGCCAACCCATAGTGATTATCAACCTTATTAGCATCATCCTGTAGCATTATGCTAGCAATTCAACATGAGTATTGTCCACTCTGCCCTCTAACGCTCTCTGGTTGCTATGGTAACCTCCTGGTTTTGTCTGTTAAATGTGCTGCTCTTCTGTCTCCTTCCCTATTGTAAAGAAAAACTTTGTTTTTACTCATTTTGCTAGCTTGTTGGGTTTATTTTTAGCGCCTCACGTGAACAAGAAGAGCGACTTGAAAGTCACAGGCAGAGAGAAGCCGGTCAATATAAACACTAAGATAATAATAAAAAAAGAAATACTGTAAGTTAGTTATTGTTTTGCTACCAAATAACCTGGATTAGGAGCCCTGGCTTAACAGACATGTTGTTTGTAGCATGCTAAATGTAAAGAACTACTGTAAACTAGCTAAAAATCGCTATAAATACTAAGAAAGCTAAACAAATTATCCCTAAGTCCATTGGGGTCAATTTATGTTTGTGTTTTTGATTTTTAATTTCACACATTTCTGACCTCATTTACAGTTTATCGTTTGGTGAATTTTGCGGCGGATAAAATAAATGATTTGTTCCACAGCTCTGAAAGCTCTCTGGTAAAACTAAACCAAGGGATTTTGCAGTTTTATCGTCTATTGTGAACATCGCTCTGGAGTTATTTCTGTGTTTGAACTATTGCCTTTGATAATCCCTTTCATTTAGTTGTAAATGACAGTTGTCTGTTTGGATTATACGCAGAGTAAACCCTAAAAGGAAGCCACAGTTCAGAGTTAAATAAACCCAACCTGAACATGTTAAGTGTGAAGCTGTCTTTCTGCCCCCCTCCCTCCTTTGTAACCTTGTGTGTCGTCTTTAAACCGACCCCCCGTGCAGATTAGAGTGATGTTATGCTCTAGATAATCAGCGGAGGGATTAGTGTCATCTGAGCGACCCCACTAGATTAATCTGCAGCTCCACACACACGTTCGGTGATCTAGCAATGAGAGGATGTGTGTGAGTGAGGTGATGTTTCTGTTCAGCCACGCCGGGCATTGAGTCAGCGGTGACTTCTCTGTGGTTTAAATCTGTGAGTTTTCAGTGAAGTGGTTGACATTTCTTATACTTTAGGGTGTTTAACACCAGCATCATGACCATGACCCCATATAAACACCAACACGCACACTAACTGTCACAAAACAAAACAGAGGTTCAGTGGTTTCAGCTCACAAAATAATGGTTAAATATATCAAATGTTTGCTCAACTTGTCTTGTTTTTCTGTATTTTTTACTCTAATAAGCTATTAGCTTGATTTTGATTTGCTGTTAGCATGATTCTGAATCGTTTATAGCTTAGCTCCCAGTAGGTGTTAGCTGTTAAATTATTCTGAGTAGCTGGCGTGTGTTTAACGGTTGGCTGTCTTTAACAACTAACGATTATTGTTAGCGTAACTCTCAGTAGTTGTTACCCATTTCTAAGTGGATGTTAGCTTAGTTGTCAATGGTTTTTAGCATAATGAGCTACTGTTTAAGGTCATGGTAGCTGTTAGCTTAGCTCTCAGATATTGTTAGTTTGAGTCAGTAAGCTGCTAGCTTGACTGTGCAGATTTAAGGTGGACTTTGAGTCATCCTTAAAGCTTGTTAGTTATTCTGTTAGCTTTATTCTGAAAAGCTGCTAGTTTGACTCTGTTTGGTTTCAGAAGAAATCTGATTTGTTCGTCCAACAGTCAGAGCGTTACACAGTTTGTCATCAATTTTTGTTGAGAAAAAATTGGTCAATAAAATAGTTTGTGGATTGTTGATATCAATGATGTTCCGTAATTCCAGCTTTGTTTCTTTTGCTGGCTACAGGCTGATTGAAACCTACGTTCTCATTTGTTCTGACTGTTATTTCATATTTTAAAGTAGAAAGCGAAGGCAGGAAACAAAAGGAGAAGCTGCTTATGTACCTGACGACGTGGCTCTCCTCCTGCTGTTGGTGCTGAAACGCCGTCTGTCTGACCTCTGTGCGACCTTATTAATGAGTGTTGAGCCATGAGGCCGGACCCCCTCTGAGGAGGTCACATCTGGACACTTTATTTAGAGCTACATATATCTGTCTCTCTTTTCGTCGCTCTCACTCTGAAACATTTCTGTTTTTCTCTTCCATCTTGTTTTCTTCATTTCCAACCTGAGTCGTCACTTTCCTCCATTTCTTGTGTTTTTGAGTCGTTAACGTTGAGTGTTTCTGTCCTCTTCTGATTTCCGTATCCTCCTCTCGGTGTCCTTCTCCACCCCAGGAGCTCATCACCGCGGCTGGGTGTCGTGCCTCGGTTTTCCCCTTTGGCACCACGCTGTCCCAATGTGCTGCTTTCAGCTGCTTCTGCTCTGAATGTTTAAACAAAGACAATAAATAACCTGAACCAAAAACATGAACAAAAGTACGCAAAACTTGTTGATATTCCACTAATGTCAAAATAACACAATTTCCCAATTGCGGTGTATCCAATAAATAAGAAATTCAATTAAAATCAGTTTGGTTATGCGATAGGTTGTTAAAAAACACCATCTTTCTACTACTTCCTGTTTGTCTTCGTTGTCATTTCCGCCAGTAGTAACATCCAGTTGTTGATCATGTGACTCGTGTGATGGGAAGAAGTGTTTCCATTGCAGTTTTTCAAAATATACTAACTTTGACCTATCAAAATGTGTGTTTTTTTTAAATTGGCATTTCCATCATTTTGTTATTCTAATTTGCACAATTTTATTGCAATTTTACTGAAATACACTAATACACCTCATCCTTGCGCAAAAGCTTCTTTTTTGTTTGAAAAACATATTTTTAAAATTTGTGTTTCTGTTCAACTTCACTCATTAAACTCAGTGGGCAGGATTAGACGATACCCTGTCGTCTGATTGGCTGCTTCAAACAGGAAGTCAAGTTAACTTCTTTCAATTTTGCTATGACTCTGTGCAGAAATAACTTTATTAATAATAATTAATACATTCTTTCTGTTTATATCCAGTTTTAATAAGCTAATGTTGCATTGAAATAAGTATATCATATGTTATTTTTTTACATTAATTTGGCACTCTTTGCTCTCCATAACAGGTATGTTTACACCAGAAGCCATTTTCCCATAAAAATCAACACAGGTTTACCTTACTGGAAGGAAAGGTGAACCATTTTCTGACAATAAAATGGGCTTTTATTATTATTTACAAAAAAATATATAAACATATGGGACAACAGTAATACCAAAATTGTATTCCAATTAAAAAAACATAGACTTGTGACTATATGTGAGATTCTTTTAAAGATACATTGTGAACTGGGTTTAAAGAAGGCAGATTTTTTCCTTCCTGGACGTTTTTCCGGTTCTTCTCGGCTGATTGACGTCGCCTCCGTCTCGTTCTCTGTGTTTTCAGTGGATGTCATAAATTGATTAGCGCTGCATTGACTTGCCTGCATTAACAGGGCGTGCTTTGTGAGCCGCTGTGGAGTATTTAGCGTATTATTGTTTTGAAGGGGCCGTGCATTACGTGTAAATGATCTGCTGTAATTAGATCTGACACGGTAATAATGGCTCTCGTCAAGACGAGAGGCGGAAACGCCAAACAGAGACGACTTTAACAGTTTCACGTTCTGCTCCCAGAAAGTTTTACTCTGACAAGTTTACTGGATGTAGCTAACCAGATTACACCTGCTTTCAATCATTTCATTGAAATGTTGGTTTTGTGAAGAGAAAAGCAGAGAAAACAGGAATTAGAGAGAAAAGTTTGAATTCAGTGATAATTTTCTCTTTTTATTCTAAAAATTAATCCTTTTATTTTGCAGGATATTAGGAAAATCTGTAATTCTGATGCTACTCCTGAGAATTAGTGAAATATGGTTCATATTGACATTTGAATGGTATGTTTTTGTCCAGTGTTGGTTATCTGACCCATTTAAATTGTATTTAAGCTAATATGAGTTTGTGAAAACAGTTATGTTACTGTTGGCTTAATCTCACAGCAGCTGTTGCAGCTTTATGTTTATATTTTTACTAATTTTCTTCCTTTTGTGTCTTTTTTTCTTGTAAAGGGAGGTCAGGATTTATTCTAATGTTATGACTTTATTCTGGAAGTATTACAACTTTAATACGGAGATATTATGATTTTTTCTCATTATTACAACAAGTCTGATAATATTATTACTAAATTCTTGTTGTTCTGATATTATCACAACTTTATTCCGATATTATTATGACTTTATTCCGATAATGTCACGACTTTATTCTCATATCAAGTTAATATACATCCATCTCTTCCCGCGTTCTCTCCCTCTGTTCCTCCGTTCTCCCTCCATCCCTCCGTTCTCCCTCCGTTCTCTCCCTCCATCCCTCCGTTCTCCCTCCGTTCTCTCCCTCCATCCCTCCATCCCTCTGTTCCTCCGTTCTCCCTCCGTTCTCTCCCTCCATCCCTCCGTTCCTCTGTTCTCCCTCCGTTCTCTCCCTCTGTTCCTCCGTTCTCCCTCCATCCCTCCGTTCTCCCTCCGTTCTCTCCCTCCATCCCTCCATCCCTCTGTTCCTCCGTTCTCCCTCCGTTCTCTCCCTCCATCCCTCCGTTCCTCTGTTCTCCCTCCGTTCTCTCCATCCTGTCATCCGTCCAGATGAGTCCCTCAGAGACCGAGCTCAGGTCACTCATGTTGCTCTGTGTGTGTTTTCTTCATGCTTCCCTCTCTCTGTGTGTGTGTGTCCTTTATCTTCCCATCTCTTCACGGCTCTGCTGTTATGTGTATGTACAGCAGTGTGTGTGTGTGTGTGCGTGTGGGTGTGTGTGTGGATGTGACAGACTGTGAAATGGTGCGTAGTAGCACCTGGGCCCTTCAGTGTTGATTGATCGGCTTGGTCATGTGGAAGAGTCCCATCTGGCCAGCTACGCTACTGTGTGTGTGTGTGTGTGTGTGCGTGTGTTGGTGTGTGTGTGTGTGAGGTGAGAGTGATAGAGATGTGCAGCATTAAGCAGTGTGTTTATTGTGAACGAGGGAGAGAGAAAGTGCTCCTCAGTTGTAACTGTGACACCCAGAGGCCAAAGATGAACCGGATTCTATCATCTGAGAGACGAACTGGGAATCAGAACTGGGAACCAGCGATTCATTAGTGATGAACCATTCATGGATTCATTTAGGTTCTATACAGAACCATTCATGGGTTCATTTAGTGATGTATAGAGGGACGAATGCATGGATTTATTTGTGTTGTTGCATCTTCATGTCATATAGAGACGGATTCCTGGAACCAGGCGGCAGAAGATTCACTGTCACCTTTGTATCAGATTTTCAAAATAAAAGCTTTAAGTTGTGAAAATGTTAGGGTCAGAGTGAGAAAAAAATAGTTTTAACTACAAGAATAAAATTATAATATGAGAATAAAGTTATCATGATCATTCATATTATGAGAATAAAGTCTCAATACTGCGAGAATGAAGTAATGATAAGTAATAAGAGTTGTATCAGTACGAGAAAAGTCATAATAATGACAATAAAGTAGTAATTTATGAGAACATGATAGAAAACTGAGAGTTTGCTCTTGGTTTTAAAATGATGAAATAATTAATGTTTTATCACATCAGAATGTTTCTGTGAATCATATTAGCATCGGGATATAAACCAGAACTTTACCTATATATTTTTATTGCTTTCTGAAGTTAAATCAGATAAAACTTCTCATGTTTTAGGTTTGCTAGAATCACCAAAGTTATTTCTATTTGCTAAATGCCGGGTGACGTAATGAGAACATTACTTATTGATTTTATTTTGACGTTCTTTGGTCACGTTTTGTTATCGGGGATAAATGTTGTTTGATTTGTCTGACTTTGGTCAAACCTTCTGGATTAATAAATAAATCTGACAGATTATTTCTGCCAGTTTTGTGGCTTTTATCAAGTATTAATAATTTTATTGATTTTAACTGACCTGAAATATGAGATGTTTGGTTTAACTATAAAAAATTAGAAAAAAACACAAGTTAGTTTAGATTATTTTCCTAATTACTGAAGACGTGGATGTCATGTTCTCCTGTCTTTCCTCTTTTGATGAAAATGAATGTTGTGTCTTATTTTTACCCCAGGAAACAGAATCAGTTCCAGTTCCTGGTCTAAATGTTTGAATGTTATAGGAAATGTTGGGAATACTATTATTGATGACTGTAATGGTGATGACATCACCATGATAGGGATGACATCACCGTTATTTCTTCTAAATATATGTTCCCAAATTAAAGAAAAATTAAATTCAAATAAAATGATTATACTTAATAATTAAATTAGACATTAAATTAGAATATAATTTTAGTAAATTGATATTTAAATATATTTAAATTATTGTAATTCAAATAGTTACATTTAGATTATTTGATTTTAAATTAATGTAATGTATTTTATTTTTAAGCCAAATTTAGAGCAATTTTTTAATTTAATTTAGTTCTTTTCACTGACAAAAACTAACCTGACAGCTGAATGTTTACTGGATAGAAATGATCGTTTAGGGTTAATTTGACAGATTCTTTAATGTTGCCTGCAGATTATATGTTATTACAGCTTCATGTTCTGTAATCCAGCTTATTATATTACAATCTCAACCTGCACATTGTCGCATAAAAAGCTGGTTTGTAAAAAGGAAAAAAGTACACAGTAGTGGAAATCTAAAATATTTAACTTTATTTGAGGTTTTATTGAACTTTTCACAGTTGCAGCTCATTGTTTTGGTTCAGCGACACAAATAAAGACAGCAGTGATGATGATGATGATGCAAAAATTCAAATATTTTAGGTGGTTTTAGTAAATCTGACATTTGAGGTGTATTTTATTATCCTGGTTCCAAATAATTCTCATTCTAAAGCTCTAAAAAATACAAAAAACTTTTGTTTTGGGTGGATGAACAGGTCTGGGTTAAAATGTGGCGTTAAATGTGACAGAAAGAAAAGCACATGCTGGTAGAAACTAAGACGGAGAGACAGATTAGGAGCGAAAGACGGGAAAAAGAGTCGTTTATTTGAAACGAAGCCAACTGATAATTAATGCCTCTGACATCACGGTGTTCTAATTAAGCCTGGCACTCATTAAGCCGTGTGTGTGTGGGTGTGTGCGTGTGTGTGTGTGTGTGAATTGGGGGGTGTCCGCTACCAGGTTTTAGAAAGGGGGATATGTTTATTTTTTCAAACAATAGAAAACCAGAAGTGGAAGAAACAACAGAATCAGAGTTTGGACTTGGCAGGGACGGTGCTGAACAAAGTTGTTGAGAGTTTGCTACTAGCGTTAGCCACACATGGCTAATTGTACAACTATCAAGATGGCTGAATTTCCTAGAAAAACACCCAGTTATCTTTGATTATACAGCAGCCTATAAATGTGTGATCCATTTGTTTTTTATGATTAAAGAGTTGATGCTGCAGTTGTAAAACATCTTCATAAACTTGATGATAGCTAACTGGCTAAGCTGCCATGTAGCGACTCACTAGCTAGTCTAAAATTAGCTAACATTCTCTCTGATTACTACGGATAACTGGGTTGATGTGTGATTGGTAGCTAATTGGCTAGGCTAACAGATTATCGCTAACTTACTGGGTTAAGAAATCCCAACTAACACACAGAAAGTAACTTCTACTAAATAAATCTCAGGAAATTTAGTTGCCAGTTATTCTAATAGGCCATAAATACAAGAAAACTCCCAGTTATTCCTTATTTATGCATCATCTTAATCAGTTTGTTTAATAGTTAAACAGCTAGGCTAGCAGGTTTTATTTACCAGGCTAAGCTAACACTTTAAACATAACAGATTATAAAAAATGAACTTACACATAATTCCTGAAGGTCAAAACAAATTACAGCTAACTGGGTTATAACTATAGGTTACAGCTCAATGAGTAAGCTAGCACACGATGGCTAAAGGGTTATGCTAACATATAATAGTTAATCTACTAGCTTAAGTCATGATAGCTAACTGACTATTAGACTGTCTTATTGGCTAGCCTAACAGATCTAATACTGCAGCCTAGATCTATTTTTGAAATTATTAGTATTTTAATGTAGTTTATAATATTCTAGGCTCAACGCTAACTTAAAACATGACTATCACCAGAGTAAGCTAAAGCTGCACATTTAAATTGCTAGCCCAACAAATACAGTATAGTTGCTTTAAGTTGTTTAGTTTTAAATATAAATTTAATGTTGGTTTTAACTGGCTAGGCTAATATTTTAAAGCTATCTGGCTTTTTAAAAATTGTTCAATTAGCTATAGCTAATGAGCAGGACTAAAAGGCCAAAGCTAACTTACTATGTTAAGACATGATTACCATCTGAATAAGCTAAAACATTACAGCTAAGTGGCTAGCCCAACACATGCAGTACATTTGGTTTAAATATCAGTTTTGGGCTTGGCTAACAGCTCATAGCTAACTTGCTCGGTGAAGATGTGATTCCACACCAACAACAGGCAAAAACTTTTAAATTCCAATCAATCGTTTTTAAACCCAGAAGATCCGGAGAGCCAGAAATTCAAGATTAGAGTGGAAATGTTGAGATTAACGAAGTTTAGTGGCTTTTAAACTGTTGGAGAAAATCATAAACAGCATGAAGTTATAATGAAGTTTGATGAGCTAGCATAAAGTTCTCTGTGGGATGCAAATAGTTAACTTTAATTAATTGAGTGAAACAGACCTGAACTTGGTTCAGACCTAACACTCTGGTTTAGGGTTAAATTACAGTCAACTAGATGATCAATAAGAAATAAACCTATAAGGTAAAAAACAAGAGATGTGTTGAAAGTATAGGGCAAACAAAATGTAAATTTTAGTGGAATCAGCAGTGACGGGTTCACCAGGACAGGCAGAGGTACCGGATAAAAAGTAAAGTTTTGGGATCTGTATCCATTTTTTTGATCGGAGGATTTTCAGATTGCTAATTAGGCATGGAGGGCTAGCCATCGACAGCTGCATTCATCATCATAAAACGTAATAATTAATGACATTCCAACAAAGAAAAATATGCAAATGAGCTCCCCTCATTAGCATTTTCATATTCAGCTCCCATAATGCTTTTGCTGACAAGGTTGTAATTAATGAAAATTCATGTCTCTTAGCTGAGGTCTAGATTGGATCGCATTCATTCGCAATCCCCCAAACGAGAAGTGGAGGAGAAAAAAATAAAAACCACGGCGGGGATCTCTGCCAAGTTTTTAGTGAGACGAGCGGCAGGGAGGAGGGGGCGCGAGGAAAATGGAGGTGGAGGAAGGCAGATGGCAAAGAGAGCGAAAGAGACGAGGAAATGGAGAGAGAGACGCAGAAAGTTACGCTACAGCTCAGACAGGAAGACAGGAACTGTACCAAAGAAAAACATTGTGATGTAACGTTACAAAATCACTGTGTTTGCAACAATGTAACTACAATTATATTATTATTATTATTATTATTATTGTAGTTACATTGTTGCAAAAAAACAGCGTAAAATGTATTTTTTACAATTTTTTTGTGCATTCCTCCTTAAAATATTTCTGAATCTGGGTTGATATTAATAGTGATAATTATTAATATTTTAAAAGAATTGTTATTTTGATATAATATGTTTATGATCTCATCACTTTAGTTTAATAATAAAACTATGAAAAGCTTTTTAAGTTCAAAACATTTCTGACTTATTATGATTTGTGCTTCATAAATGCCACAATATTTTTTTTATATATACCACAATCCCATAAAATAATACAAGTATAATAAAAAATATCAATAAAATGCACTGAATAAGATTAAGTTCAACTTCCTGATTTTATTGGTTTGATCAGATTTAATATTCTAATAATATTAATGGTTTATTCTTACATTATTTCAACTTTATCGTCACATCAAGGCTGAAAACCTTGAAGCTGCTTTTGACTCATAACTGGAACATTAATCAAAGTATTTGATATGTATTGATGAGTTTGATAGTTTCATAAAACGTTTGTTTCACAATGTTTTTATGATATTTTTATGATTTTAAGCACTTTGAACTGCGTTGTTGCTGAAATGTGCTGAAGAAACTAATACTAACAAACTTTGGTTTTGATTTATTCTTGCAAAACAACTTTTGTAAAAAACAAAACCCAAAACTGATTTTTATTTTTTTTGTACTCGGGCATTTTTGATGGCAATTTCTATAAAAATACAAAAATAGTTTTTTCTAGAAAATACAAAGAAATTTTTGAGTTCAAAAGTTAAAAATTTGCTCGTAAGAAAAACTCAGAAATTTTCTGATTTTCAAAATCAGAAATTTTGTAGCAAATTTCTGAGTTTGAAAATCTGAAAAATTTCATAAAAAAATAAACTTTTGAGATTAATTTGGAAATTTTCAGATGTTGAAAATTGTTTGCTTTTCAAACTTGGAAGATTTCCAAAAGATGAAAATTTGGGAAAGTTTCAAGTTAGAAATTCCCTTGTTCTAGAAAATGTCTTAGTTTCATCTCAAAATTTCTGAAATGAAAGATTTTTGAGTGTTTTGGAAAAAAATTTACTGTTTTTCTTGTTTTCCTTCTATGTAAAGTGGCCTTATTACGCTGCTGTACGTTGTAGAGTTGACCTGGATTCAAAGTCCAAATAAATAGAACCGGTAAAACGCGCTTGTCAGACAAGATGGCCGCCCTGTGCGTGCTGACATCACTGCGCTCTGAAAACCCACAGAGAGCAGCAGTGGTGGGAAAAAACCCAGATTTTCCTGGACTGAGAATCTGATTAAACCGTAACAAAACGTTTTCATCCAGAACCTGCTCAGCGATCCGGATCCTTCAGCCGTCGGGTCGCGGTTCCCCGGCCCGTCTCTCCGGTCAGGACCGGTACGGGTCTGGAACAGAGGGGGGCAGCATCACCCTGAAGCAGCGGCTGGTCAGAAAGCAGCCCGACGGGCCGGAACCAGAACCTGGAGAACCTGGAGAACCTGTAATGATGATAATATTTATCTTGTTGGACTCAGGGTTTCACAGCCTGCAAAGCTTCTGATTGGATCGACTTTAATGTTGCTTTTTATATTAGTGGAGTGGTGAACATGAGGCCACATAAAGCAGATCTGTTCTCTGTGTGTGTGTGTGTGTGTGTGTGTGTGCGGGGGTCGGTGTGTGTGTGTGTGTGTGTGAAGTGTTGGCAGCAGATAGCGGTTGCCCCCTGGGCTTTGCCAACGTGGCGCTGCCCCCTCTGCAGCAGCATGGCACAGCCTCCGTCTTTGTTGTGAAGCTGGCGCTCTCTCTCTCTCTTTCTGGGTTGTTTTCTTTTCTGCATATTATCAAAAAAACAACCAACATTTATTTAAAAAAACATAATATTCTGGATTTTAACAGTGGTTTAATTTTGTTTTATAAAGAAAAGTTGTAGAAAAGCAGATTTGTTTTTAAAAAAATGAAACATTAAATCTCATTTTGTGGGGGAAAATGTTTGATTATCATCTATAATCAGATAATGTAACTTCTGATGAATATCAGTGATCAATTCATTCAAATGAAATCAGAGGAACAAAAAATGTTTTTTGTTTTCATAAATTCAGATTTTCCAGGATGCAGGGACTTTAAGGTCCAGGATTTTAACCATTCAACCAGTTTTATTTTTGTACATAAATGGATAAATATTGTGTTTAAATCTTAGACTTTCTATTCTGATAATAATAATAATAATGAACGACTAAACTTTGAGTTTAATAAGACAAAAGAACCTAAAATTAATCAGCAGATATAATTAATGCTTCAAACAAATAATCCTGGAGTAAAAACTATACAGTATATCAAAAACAATCCATAACCCTCTGATGGAAACATATTTACATATTTTATAGATAATTTATGTCAGAGTTAAAGAGGAAGCTCAGTTTCTGTTTGTGAGGAAATCAGTGGGATTATAACAGGATTCAGAGTTTGGGATAATTTCTCTTCACTCTGAGCTGAACTGAATCCTGCAGCACTGCATGAATCTACACAGAAATATCTACGTTTTGATGCATAAATCATGACTGCTCATAGAAATACAAACATGACAACGGTTAAAAATAAAAAAATTAAAAAGGCATCACACTCAGCTGAACATTTAAAAAGTTACAAAACATAAACTGGGATTAATTAAAACGACTTTCTGTCAGCTGTTTAATAATTGAACAATGTTTCTACGGGAAAACATAAAAACTTTAAATGGCACAAATACATTTTATTTAAATCAAGAATCATTTTCAGTTTTCACTGGATCAAAATCAAAAATTAAGTGTAAATATTTTTAGGAAGTAAATAAACATGAATTATCAGAAAAAAGATGTAAAATAAGGTTTCTGTTAAACATGGCAGAGTGATAATTAGGTTGGCTTCCTCACCTGGGAGGAAAGTTTAAAATGCTCTTTGTTTTGTTCATAAAGTGAATAGTTGGTGAATAATGAGGAAACGTTGCTTTTTCTGTTTTTCTGCACCTGCATCAGAACCGGCTGCGTAAAATCAGATAAACATGAAAAATAAGCATCAAAGCTTTATTCAAAAAGAAATAAGATGTGAAAACTTTTGTAAAAAAAAAAACATGAAGAAGTACAAAAGCTTTTACTTTAAAAAAAAACATGAAAGCTTTTATTAAAAAGTATAAAATAAAGGTGAAAGCGTTGGCAGCAGTCTGAGTCGAGGTGCTCTCTTTGCGGTTTCGTCTAAACTGAACATGTTTATATTGTGTGAACAGATGTTTCCTGTGGTAAGCTTTTAGGTAACAGACTCACCATCTCTGAGTGAGTGTGTGTGTGTGTGTGTGTGTGTGTGCGCGCTGACACCAAGCAGGAGGGGAAAAGGCATTTTTTGGTTTCATTGTAACTGCTGTCGCTTTGTACAGCTGAAAGTGTTTTTGTTAAATATTGCAGCTTTCGCTTCTCTGATTGGCTGAGGAACAAATTCATGGTTTTCAGTCGACACTGAAGGAATTTCACTGGATTTACTGTCAAAATGTGGAGAAATTACAGATAAAATCTCACCCAGAAACTCAAAAACACCTGCATTTGTTGAACTCATGAATTATTTTAAGTTTTTATTGGCAAAAGTAGTATAGTGTTTTTAATAATGTCTGATTTAATGAGCTGCTCATATAATCTGAGATGGTTTCTAGCTGGATTAGATTAGGGGTTTCCAAATTGTTGGGCTCAAAAATACCAGCAGGCCTAAAGAATATCATTTATTAAAAACTGGAATCCCCACATCACCACTCTGCCACCACCGTGTTTGACTGCAGAAATGATCTGAACTTCTTCAGTTGTGTTGCCTTTTCACATTTTGTCTTGTTTCTAACTTATAGGAAACTTTTCAGAGAGAAATAAGAGCTTGTTTTAACTAAATAATTCCCTAATGTTGATGAAAAAATACTAATTCCATTTATAATAACTAGTTTTAAGTGAAATAATTGGTAAAAAATATGTTTTCACCAATATTAAGGAATGACTGACTTAAAACAAGCTCCTATATCGGCCTGTCACAATAAATCAATGAATCATATGATAAATTAAAAGAAGCTCAATACTTTTTATTTACAATATTTATAGTTTTTCTGTTTTCTGGATGATCAAAATCTTCAGTTTGATGTTTTGGTCTCAACTAGCTTCTTTTTTTGAAGGACAATTTTGTTTGCAGAGACTCTATGATTAATTTTATTTGTTGTTTTGTGTATTTATTTTGGATATTTAAAATGTCTTCCAGATCCAGTGATAAAATATTTATTATAATTTAAAGTTTATTGATCTTTGGAAATGAGTTCATTCATTATTTTGCCTGAAAATATTATCGTTTATTATAATAAGTTCTGGGACAATTTATCGTCCAGCTAAATCAGTTATTGTGACCTGTAGGTTATTGTTTATTATTTGCATCATTTATTTTTTTTGCAGCGTTTTGCAGTAATAATAATAAATCTGATTGCAGGAATGTTTCTTTAAGTCTGGATTTGCTGCAGCCTCAGGAACATCTGAGCCTTTTCAGGTTGTTACTTACATAAAGCAGAAAGCAGAATGTAGATTAAGAACTCACACCTCAGTCGTAACGCTCTACATCCTCCCTCCTCTTCCTCGCTCTCTCTCTCTCTCCCCCTGACGGTAGCCTCGTTCGCCCTCCTCTCTGGCTCGCTCCGTCTCTGTACCATATGGCGTAGCATGGTACATTTAGCTTGTCAGTGATAATGGATGACCATGGAAGCCCAGTTTTGCTTTAAGCGCTAGCTTGCTGCTTGCCGACTCGCTGTCTGTGTGTGTGTGTGTGTGTGTGTGTGTGTGTGTGTGTGTGTGTGTGTGTGTTGGGTGATGATGCTTTCGGCTGTGGGATGAGTGATCATGAAGCTGACGTTCACTTAACACACACTCTGACACACACACGTGGTAAACGTGAGGTTCGCTGGTGTTGATCCACTGCTGAGACGAATCTGATTGGCTGTCAGGAGGAGATCCTGATTTCAGTTTTTCTGGACTGATTCCTCAGGTGGTTCCCACCAAAATAAATGACGATATCACCCTCCAAAAAATCTGAGAAAACTATAATTTTATAATTTTCATTATAAAATAATAGGCAGGGCTGGATTTACGAGGATGGGGGCCCTGGGCTGGAAACATTTTGGTGCCCAATCCACTAAAGAAAAGTTATTTTGCTAATTCAAATATGCATAAACTGATTATACCAACTGATAATTTAAGCGTTAAGGTTTTTAGCTTTTGATTAGCTTGCTAGCTTAGCTCAGTTGCTAATGTCGCTATTATAAATTCACAAAAAAGCTCAGAATATTACATTTTTCTTGACTGGATCAAAGAGTCCAAAATGTACTGAAGTTAATAAAATATAACTGTTTTTCAGGGAGCAGATTTATTTCTATCATTTCATAAAATCGTTGCTGACATTGTAGCTTAGCTTAGCCGCTAACGCTAATTCAGAAGTTGTAAACGACGTAACTTTTTTGAAAATAATGCTATTTTACAAACATGTCATTTTGTTAGAGAGCAAGGCAGCTGTCTTCTTCTACTGGTTTTATATTAAAACTTGGTGCATTACTGCCCCCTATAGGATGTTTCCTTTATTTCACGTCATTTAAAATGGGACACGAACTTTTTGGTGATTATTTGGTTTGCAAATATTATACAGTGAAAAGTAAATTTCAGATGAAATTATGTTGAACTTCGGAAGTGATAATCTTCTCTTGGGATGGGAATTAATTATTTATCTTAATTTTTTATTAGCGTTTATTGGAGTTTATTAAATTAGTAAAAAGTCAAAATTTTCTCTTTTTGCCTTTTTCCCCTCATTAGCACCAAAAGTGTTTAATTAAATGTTGCAGGGTAAAATAGTATCAATAAAAACTGATGAAATTAATGAGCAACAAAATTATTTCACCAAATTTAGGAATGAAAAACTCAAACCAAAGCAGCTGAGGGTGAAAAAATCCAGTTTCTCTCTCAGATTTAGTTTCTTTGCGTAACGCTGCTGTCGGTTGGTTCCTATGGCAGCAGATGAGGGTAAATTAGTCGCTTCTCTTTTATTTTTCTCGTGTTTCCACGACTTAGCCAGGAGAAAGCAGAGGTCATGACCCCTGCTGGCACGCTGTGAATGGGAAGGGAGCTGAAAAAGAGCTGGAAGAAGCATGCTGGTGCTGCTAAAACCGGCCCGGATCCCAGCCGCTCTAACAAAGCGGTGTGATACCGCCGCCGTGCATCACCTAATACAATCACTTCTTATTCCAAATTTCCCTTTTTTTTCTCGTCTTTTAGCGGTTTGTGCATGTGCGGCTTGGCGATGGATCGTTTCCAGAGTGTGAAACAAATCAACGAGTTATCAGCAGGTGGGACTGGGAAAGGTGGCGACCGGCAGAAAACAGACTGAGAAAAGGTCAGGAGAAAGATCGCAACTGTAGCCGAGATAAACACGGGCATTGTTAGTCTTACTTTTTAGGAAAAAACAGTCACATCTTGGTTTAAAAAGATCAGTTTGAGAGGCTTATTCTCAATAAAATATCAAAATTAAAATGCAAAATTATTTATTTTTCCATTAATTTTCCTAAACACACCAGCTGGATGGTAATATTTTATACTTTTTGGGTTGTTTGGAATTTAAAAATATACATTTTATTGTCCAAGTTTATGCACAAAAACAAGAAATTTGACTTTCAGTATTTTAAGTGCAAAAACATTAAGAAAAAACCCAACAAAACATTTCAGTTTGGGCAAAGTGCAACTTAAAAACGATTTGATTTGAACTAAATGAACTCAAACAGCAACAGTAAATGTTTTGTCCTGCTGCTGATCCTGTTTTCTAATCAGCTCCAGTCGTTTTTTTTCTCCAGTTTTAAATGAATAAAAATCTCCATCCGCTCGTCGTTAACCAGAATCTTTGATTCGCAGTTTTTAGTTGTTTATTTTAAAACGTCATTTTCGCCGTCGCAGAATAAGTTGCAGCACATAACCGCCTGCAAACATAAAACCGGAGCGGACTGCATGTTCTGTTCCTTTGTGGGAAAAAAATGTTGTTTTGTTTTCCTTCGTTCCAATTCTGTTTGCTAGCGTAGCGGCCGTCAGCCGGTTGCCACGGCAACAGGAGGCGCGTGTGGAGGGGGGAAAAAAAAGCAGAGCGGTTTCCAGTTGTTTTTAGGTGTTATTTTCACTTTGCTGTGTCATTTCTGAAAGTTCAATAAACGATAAAAACTCCACTAACTGCATAGTCCCTTCGTAAAAAGTCCAGATATTTTTAACAATCATTAAAAGGTGTAAAACATTTCAGAAAGTCTTAAATTAAGTCTCATACGTTATGTAAGTTATGTAAAGAAAGTAAACCAATTCTCCACTTTGCTCAGAAACTAAACTGTTTATAGATTTCTATCTAACTCAAAACATTGGTAATTTTCTCAGCTGTAATTTAAGAAACATTTTATAGAAATCAGATGAGAAATAAAGTCGCTTCCAACATTTTTGTGACCGATTCATTCTCATCCCTCATCGGAGCAGCTTGGTTTAATAATGGCGCAGATAACCTAGGTGAAAATGAACTCAGCGTTTCGGCTGTTTTGCTGTTTTCTGGAAGTTTGTTCCAGATTGCTGGTGCACCAGATTCTTCTGATTTAAAAAATGTCTGCAGTTTCTACGATGCGAGAGAAGCCGTGTTTTCAACGGGAGGGCCGTTTTGAAAAACATCCCATAAAGTTTTTATCTTAAATTTTTCTGTTATTCAGTCAGATTATTTTTTATAAAACATTAGTTGAAATAATTTATTTAACTGTTGGCTCCCAGTCAAATTCATTAAGCTGGCAGGAAATGGAAAAGTTTGACAAGAAAAACTAAATTAGGCATCTAAAAAATCCTAAAAACTGTGGGAATAAAATAAAGTTTGATGTGATTAAAATGAAATATTTAACATTTCCTTATAATAAATGTATTTTCAAGTAATAAAGCCTTATTATTATTATTATAACTCCCAGCCAGCTAAAATCAGACGTATGAGTTAGCATTTATGCTAAGCTAAGTCAGGGGTGTCCAAAGTGTGGTCCGGGGGCCATTTGTGTCCCTTGAAATGATTTTGTTTGGCCCCTCACCACGACTCCAGAATGGCAAAAACAGTTGACCCAAAAAATGTCAAAATTAAAAATGTTTATTGTTGAGCAAAACAATAATAAACATTTTTGTTTTAATTTAGTGATTTTTGTCCCCCAGTGGGAGTTTAAATCTGCCAGCACTGTCGGCTAAATGAATGTAACATTTATTGAATAGTGAATAAAAACTTTCTAAAAGTTGATGTTTCTTTGCATGTTTTGTCTCGTTAGCCGTTTAGCTTCCTGAACCTGTGACTCCTGATGGTTTCCATGGAGAATAACCTCCCAACAAACTTGTTTACCCGTTCGTTACAGGTGCAGTCATTTTTTATTTCCTTTCTGAGCCGTCCCTCTGTCCAGCTTTTTCCGCCCTCGCTGTGTAATGTCAGGTGGGGTCTGCCCCGCTGCGCCGGCACCGCGCTGATCACCGGCTCCGGCGCCGTGTGTGGGAGCTGATGTGTCATTACTGAGCTGCCAGGTGGCTGAACTGAAGCCGCGCGGCGACATCGGCGGCGGGACGCGGCCCCCTCGGCTCCAGCTATAGGTTAGCCCGCGTACTGAAGGCGTCCAGGTGTTCAGGCGCTTCGTCTAAATACAGGGAATTACGCTCTGTCACCGACGGGGAGACGTTCTCCTCTGCAGACCGCAGAGAAACTCAACTAAAGTTTTACCAAACTGATGCTCTGCACCGCTGTGGGGAAGCAGTTAAACCTTACAACTGGAGAAAAATGCAAAAAACTGTTTTAAAATTAAGATTTTGTTGATTTAAAGTGAAACCAACCAAAATAAAGCTGCTCTTATTGGTTATATTATTCATTTTCTAGAATTATTTGGTCTAACTTCAGCAGCTCTTAAAAAATAAATCATTTAAACAGAACTGACCTGGCAACATGAAGCAGACTAAAAAACCACAACTGTTTTCCCAAGTTGTTTTTTTCCAGTTTATTCCAGGCGTTTGAGTCGAGATCATTTGTCTGTGAACGTAACGGTTGGAGGTTACAGCTTAGAAACGACCCAAACCGTCCGTCTGTGTTGGTCTGATCAGATCCCTGACATGACGCCACATAATTCATATCAATATCTCATAAACAGCGTTTCTCCTTAAACTGGAGAAACCTTCAAAACGTACAAAAGTCTAGATGCTAACCAGTTTTTTCCATGCATGCGAGGCTACATCATGGTGGGGCATCGTCTCCATGGTTACGTCCTCCATAGCACAGTGTTTGATTGCGTCTCTCTAACCCTGTTTATATAAACGTTAGTCTTCTTAACTTGTAAAAAGTGTTGACTGTAAATCTGTGGTTATACTGAAGGCTGGCGGCTGATTGACGGCTGCGATTCATCGCTGCCGAATCATTACTTGTTAAAAGTTATAAAGTAAAATAAATGTATTTTCTCTCCTTGTCTGTCTGTGCAGCCGACGGCGCAGCATCCTGCGACCATTTTTAACTAAATAAAACTGTTACGTTACAGATGTCTGTTTATTTGACAAGTTTTGACGTCCGCCTAGAGTTGGAGTAAAAAAAAAAAGTAGCAAATTTACGGTAAAATACGGGGAGCACTGATTGCCAGTATTTTACCGTAAATTAGAGACGTTTTTTTTTTTTTTACAATGTTACATTTACTTGGTGACATTTACTTGAGTAACTTTTCTTAAAATGTACTTCAGTATTTTTACTATGCTGTACTTTTTACTTTGACTTGAGTAATTTTCTTGAGTAAAATTTCTGTATTTTCTTCCCACTGAATGAAAAACAAACACAAAATTCACCAGACACAGAAACACACCTGCAGTTTCTGTTAAAGTTTCAGAAGTTTTTTATTGAAAGAAAAAAATCACTCCCTGATTTTATTTTTGTTAATTATATGAATTATTGTCATTTTTGTCTTTATATTTTGGTCCGTCTGATGATGTAATTTTTAAATATGAAATGATTGATAATTTGATCAGTTACTCAGTACTTGAGTAACGTTTTACCAAATACTTTTTTACTCTGCCTTGTATTGGACAGATACTTTTACCTGAGTGAAAATATGTTGAAGTATTTCTACTTTAACTTGAATATGTTTGGCTGCTCTGCTCTGTATCCGTCATGGCGGCCTGAGCTACGGTCTGAATAGCGTGATGTCACGTGGAAAGGGTCAACAGGTCAGTCGGCTGAGCGATGAACTGATTTTATGAAGCTTTTGGTTCTGCTACAGCTACAGCTAGCATAGCCTGTCATGAATGCTAAAGCTAGTTAGAAACCAACTCAACTCGACTCCAGTTTGACGTTACCTGAACCAAAGGAATTTTAATAACGTTTTACTTCTTATTTTTAAACATTTTCAAGCAAATGTATTTTTTTTGCTGCCCTTAAACTCATAATAATTTAGAAAAATGAGGAACAAAAAACAAACTGGTTTAGGAAAGCATAAAGGAGGAGACTCAACCAGCCAGCGTAGTGACAGAAATCAGAAAGTGATGCTGAACCGCAGGATCCTTTCACCTTTGACCTCTTCAGTGTGACAGCACCTGACCCTGCAGGGTCATTCCTCTGCCTCCATCTACAGGGAGGCGGAGAAATCACAAACTTCACTTTGGAGAAACGGAAACAGACGGTCTGTTTCACAGCGACGTGTGAGGGACAAGGAGATGTTTACGTTTAAATGATCAGAATAAAGTCATAATATTAAGAGAATAAAGATGAAATATCACCAGAAAATGTGTAAAATGACATGAAAATATAAATTTCTTACTGTCTAGTTTGTGATTCTTTGAAACGCTCAGTTTGGACAATCGTTTCTAAGTCCTGCTACTGATGATAATATGATGCTGATGTGTTTAAAGATGATTTAAATAAGTTCTGTTCATTAAATGTCACCAAACTATAACTTTACGAAAAGCTCAATATTTGCTTAAGTTTTTTCCTATTTTTAGTGATGCAGTTATAAAACGACTGCTTCGCTCTCCTAATATTACGATTTAACTTTTTTATTGTTGTGCCTTTTTTGATGCTGTTTTATTATTTTATTCTAGGAATATTATGACTTTTTGTTGTTCAACTTTATTCTAACTAAAGCTAATATTTAACAGCAAACTGAATATTTAGAATGGAGCTAACTGTTAATCTTGAAGCAAAATATTTAGCTTTAAACTATTTAGTTAGAACTATAACATTTATAAATGACTTATCATTTCGTATCACAGGCTAAATAACCCAAATTTCAGGTAAAAAATTTCTTATATCCTTCTAATAAACATCAGAAAATATTTATTATTATAATCAAACTGTTTTTTCTCCAGGTTTTGTTTTTTGGTTGGAAGAACACTTTGCCATCACCCTAATCTTTAGCTTCTTCCAGAGATTCTCTATTTGATTCAGGTCAGTTTCAGTTAGTCACAATCAATGATTTGAACCAAATTTGCCACCTTTAAAAGAACAATTTAGACTTTATTTAGATTTTTGCTGTAGATGTTAAAGACTCCATCTTGATTCCCAAAGAATTTTGGTTTTGGAGAAACAACAAATAAATAAATGAAAAGCCTGATTTTTCAAAGTGTTTACAGATGATTGTAAAACAATCAATACATTCTGGTATAAAGAAGTCAAATATTGATAAAAAATAATGTTTTCTGTCTCTAAATATATCCTAGATCACATTATATGATGCTATAAACGCCCCAGCAGTTGGAGCTGCAGTTTGCTTGGCAGTGTCAGTGTCGGCGCCGTACAGAGGAACTATTTTCAGTTTTCATGTTGGGTTTGTTTCTTGGCCTTCCCGACACTGCGAGCATAAAGGCGGCGTCTTTATTCCTCCGTAGAGTCAGGGAAGCAGCACGCCGCCGCGCCGCTCTCACTGCTCTTTGTGCCGCACTTTAATACTTCCATATTGTGCTGCTAATTCCGAATTTCACACCTTTTCTCTGGAAGCTACCTCTTTCTTTATCTGCCGTCTCAACCCGAAACGAGAGGAAACGTGTTAAATCCACCTCTAAGATCCTCTCAGTTCAACATTAGCAGCCGTCATCTGTCTGCTGAACAATAACACAATTTACAGCTACAACTGGAGCGCGCTTTGTTTACCGCGCAGCTAAACATTGTTCCATCAATAATGGACTCCAAACACAGAATCAGGCTTTGACTTGTAGGTAATCCTGAATGTTTTACAGGGATTTTTTCCTCCCATTTTGCTTTGTTTTATTGTCTTTGGAGCATAATTAGGGTGTTTCCTTCATTTGTTTTAGGTTTTAGGAGGAACATGGGCGCTGTGCCTCGTGGATGTAACTCCAGATGCTTTTTTTGTCCAAGGTATTTGAGGAAGTGCTGCCCGAAATCCTCAAGACAAAGACGGCAGATATGGTTGCAAAATTATAAACCCGGAGAGAGCAGAAGATGTTAGACTGGAAACGAGAGGCGGAAACAAACTACATCAAATCGATGCTCTAAAAACATTTTTTATGACTTTTTTGTTTATGGTGCCATTTCTGCTCCTCGGATCAGGTTGTACTGAAATGTGAATTTTCAAAGACGTTAAACTGGATATAAAAGACAAAAACACTAATTATACAAACTCAACATTTTAAAATGTTATTTTTTAGATTACAGTATCCTGTCTTCCAAGACTGAAAGGTTAATACTCCATCAGCTCATGTTAGACTTCGTGGTGGGATTACATCAAGCCTCCGTTTTTAAAAACATTTTATAATAATTCTTTGTTACATTGCCCTGTTTTCTGCTCCTCCTGTCAGATCGAACACCGAAAATGTAAATTTTCTGATGCTAGACTGAAAACAAAAGGAGAAACAAATGACATGAAGTCACCGTTTCTAAAAACATTTCTAAAAACGTTTTTAAGTTTACGTTACGCTGTTTCACAAGACTGGAAATGTGAATTTTGTGTGACGTTAGACTGAAAATGAGGCGAAAAACAAATTTAAAATCATTTTTATGAAAAGTTTATTATTATTATTGTTTTGTTGTCCTGTTCCTCAGATCAGATTAAAAACTGAAAACGTGAATTTTCCATCAGCTCACGCTAGACTTGGTGAGCGGATGGATTAAACTCAGATTTTAAAACATTTCTGAAAGCATTTCTTGTTACGTTGCCTGTTTTCTGCTCCTCAGATCGAAGCCTGAAAACGTGAATTTTCTGTGTTGTTAGACGGAAACGAGGCGAAAACAAATTACATCAACTCCCTGTTTTTAAAACATTATTTTATTTTGGTTGCCCTGTTTTCTGCTCCTCAGATCAGATGGAAGTAAAGACAGATTGACAAATTTACGGGTGTCAGAACTTGCCAAGTCGAGTCTGACCTCGACCAAAGTAAACGCCGTGCCACGAAGCGAGAAAAGAGAAGAAGAAGAAGAAGGAGGGATGCGCTGGGCGGAGGGTACGGAGGGAGGGAGGTTTGGGCTCTAATGCCAGCCTTATGCGTCTTTTAGTCGTTTCCGCCGTCGGGGCTTGGCACCGGCGCAGCATTGTCAGCACGCCAACAAAAATCTGCAGTGGCTGCCGCATTCAGTCTGAGCCCGACACACACAGAAACACACCGTGACGCACGGTTCGCCGCCAGTCGCCGGCTTTCGCTGAACAGAAGCTTCGTGAAGGGGGAACGTCTTAAACTCGATTCCAGTAAATAAATAAATTCACGTAGATGTCTCACTTACTTTTTCTGTTATTATTATTTCACATTAATGTTGTGTTTCTGACGTTGCGAACGCAGCATCGAAGCGTTTGCGGCGTTGTGTGGAGGTCCTGCTGCGCGGACGGCTCTGAGGCGCGGCCCCGGTTTGTCGCCTCCTTGTTGTTTGTGTTTGTGGGCTGATGCCAGGGTGGAGGAGGGTGGAGGAGGGTGAGGTTGGTAAAGGGGGGCAGCTTTAGATAATGAAGGTTATTTGGTAAATCGGGGAGGGGGGCCCCATTCACATCAACCAGGAGCAAATTTTGGTGCCAGAAGCTTAATTTTCATTCTGTCCGCGGCGTCCCGACCAAACAAAGAACTCTGGTTGGTTCTCCAACATCTCAACCTTTTATCTTATTTCACTTTTCATTCTGTTTTTGTTTAGCTTCGTCTTTGGTGATGGAAATGAGTAAAACTTGTACTGGTAGTTTATTTTTCATTGTAAAGTCGTCCATGTGTCTTTAAACAGAGCAGTCAGTGTTCCTACTGCGTTTCTGTCCCTCTGACCTCCATCCACATGCATCTTTTGAAACATTGAAATTTGATTTCTACTTTAGATTTTTTTTCTTGTTGCTGTTCTCTGGGTTGAAATTTGTTCAGTAAAACTACCAAAATCAGTGTGTGTGTAAAATTCTTAATAAAACAAGAGCCACAAATGGAACAGAAACCATAACATTCATTGTATTTCATGTCTCAGCAACAATATATTCATATTCACTCATTCATGCACATCTGTCCATTTTTGTTTGTTTTATTTTGTGATAAATTATAAACATTTGAACAGTTTTGATATTTTCTCAACTAGCTTAATGACGTTTTACAAATATTATTTTTCTGTCTGTCTCAGAAAAATGTCATATGAAAACAGTGAATAAAGATTGTAACCAATATATTGTTATAAAATATGCAATCATGTTGAATTCACTCATTTATTAATGCAGAAAAAACACCAGAAAACTTTGATCCTTGAACAAACGACTGAAACGAAGGCAGACCAGAAATTTATTATGAAAATGTAGAAAATATAAAACAAAACAGAAATAAATGTAAAAAGTTGAAGTTTAAACACTGAACATAAAGCAGTTTAATGTTTTCTACTCTACTAAATATTAAACACAGATTCCAGAAAAAACACATTTTAAGCCATGATCCAAAAAATGGGAACATCTTGTATTTTAGAGCTTCAACAAAATGGGTTTAAGACTTTGTTCTAATATTTATTTACTCATATTGGGCCCACAAGTTCATAAATGAGTCATATTTTTAACTTTAAAGCTATTAAATATGCTGTGCATAGTTGAGTTTGATCATTTTATTGTTCTAAAATATGCAAAATAGTTAAATTCAGTGGATTTATGAATGATAATCAATCACACAAAACAAGTGGGATCTTCCAACCAAGTCCAGAAACTCACAGTGAAAGATCCCAGCAGCTTTACTGGTAGAAAGTGAATATAAAGTGCTGTTGGCTTTACTAGTTAGGTTTTATATCAGGGATGTAAATCAAATGCTCCAGTAAATGAAAGCAGAATCGACTTCATGAACAATGGAGGTTTACAGCACAAAACAAAGCAAACGCAGCCAGGATGAAAGGTGGATACGTAGAAAATGATAATAAACAGGTCAGATCTGACAAAACAAGAACTTATTTAAGAAGGATTTTTACAAACTAGACAAATAAATTAGTATTAAAAAATAAAGCATCCTGGCTTAATTAGAACAGTTATTGGGTTTTTATTTAGATATCAGACAATAGAACATAATTCACATTATTGTTAAACTCAAAATAGACAACTTAAACACAGACTAAAACATTTCATTTACTCTAAAGTTTAAATTTAGAGCAGATTATTTTCAGATGAATAAACTGGAGGAGCTGAAGGTGGAAGGAAAGAAACAGAAATAAATGAGTAAATAAAAGCCTGGTTTAAACGCCTTACTTGGTTTTTTAGGTGGAAAACAATAGAGCAGAATTCACATCATTTATCAAAACACACAGTTACCTTCAAACAAACACTGGTTCATTAAACACATAAACTTAAGCAGATTAAATCATTTATTGTATAGTAAAGTATATATTATTTTTAAATAATGTGGTTGAACATTGAACCTGAAGGCAGAAGGAAATAAACTGAGATCAGACAACAGAGCAGAATTTGACCGTTATCACTGGTTCATTAAAAACTTAAACACAGACCCAAACATTATATTTATGTTAAAGTATGAATTTACAGCAGATGATTGTAAAGGAAGCGGAGGGATCTGCGGCTGAACGCGACGTTTTGCTGAAGGTAGAAGGCGACAGATGTGAGATGGATGCCACGTCTCTCAAGTTGTTCTCGGTGCTCGTATACATTCATCTGTTGTTTGATGTATTCAGTCGTTCCGGTGCCAAGGAATCGGTGCCTGCTGGGATTGCAGTGGGGGGGGTGGTGATGGCGGCGGCGGGCATGTCACCAGGAAGACGGTTCCTCATCGAGTATCTTCTGTTAAATTAACGGTGATCTCCCGTAAAAACGCCGAACGCGGGACGACATGGCCGCCGTATTGAAATGCGGTCGATGCTGTTGGTGTGTGTTGGTTAGTGTGTGTGTGTGTGTGTGTGGCTACCTCTCAGACTTTGTGGAAACTTCTGGACCGGTGCCCGGTGGTGTCATGGAAACGCTTGAATCGCTCAGAATGATTCATGTCGGCTCGGTCTAACCCTCCCCCAACACTCTGCATCAGGAGGAAGTTTAACCCTTCTCCTCTCCTCTCATCCCTGCCATCCTCATCAAATTGAACTATTAGTCATATATTTTATTAAAATGGACTCATTTTATGGGTGTCAAAGAATATCATTTCTTCCGAGTGCTTCCTCTCACACAGAGAAAAGACTTAATGATTCATCTAAACTCAGGGGGAAAATGGAGCTCAGGCATTTACTACTCGAACAACAATCTTGTTGTTTTCTTCCTTTGGCATCTGACAAATCTGAAACCAATCCAGAAGCCGATCGCTGGCAAACGTGACGGACGCAGTCAATCACCGCAGAGGAGAAAGGCAGAAGAATATGGCAGGTTTGGCTGGAAAAACACCTGCATCAGGAAAACACAAGAACATTCAAATCAAGGCAGAATTCAAATTAAACCAAACAATTTAAGTGAATCCAGAAACTTCTGAAACAATACAGCTGGTCAACGTTAAGAGCATTCTGCGTTACTATGAAAATTTAGCAAATGAAAAACATTGCAGGAGACACTTCAGAAACAAAGCTACAGACTGAAACTTGGTGTTTATTGTTACTAAAATGTGGAAAACTTGTGTTTTAAATGAACTTTTATCTGTAAAAATTCAGCTCAGCAGCCCCAACTGTCTGCATGTCTTTATTTTTTCTTTAGAAAACGAGTAATTAAAAAAAGTAATTACATTTTCCATTTTAATTACAACTAAAACGTGAATTTTTCTGTTTTTATTGTTGAAACTGGATGAGTAGAAATTGTAGTTTCATTTTCTACTTTAGTTTTCATGCTGCTATATTCTGAAAGCCGCCATAACTCAAATTTCATTGGCTACGTTTGTCACCGGAAAGACCATATATGGACGTTTGTTTTGGTGCCAAGGCCACAACAGCAGCCAACAGTTTATCCTCATCCAGCTAACATTTATCAGAATGTCAGATATGCGTTTATTGTACGTAAAGTCAATTATCTGTATTTTTCATGTTAAAAAATAGTGTGTACTGAAGAAACGGCGCCCCCTACAGTCACAGAATGCAATAAATGCAGAACGATGTTCCTGGCTAGAAATATCTAACTTTTTTCCCGCCATTTTTTAACATTTAACACAAACTTTCAAATTAAATTGTATTTTTAAAGGATAAAGCACAATAGTAGAGTAACTTTGCTTTTGTTTTCATTACAAGTTTATGAAACATGATCAAAGTGCCAAAACTTGGAACAAATGCACAAGTTAAGAAATTGATTAAAAAAGATAAACCTTTGGATTTATAGTTTGGCAAATAGATACAACCCTGTTGTTCCTGGAAGAGCCACAAACGTGTTGGTTATTGGTTTTTGAACCCATAGAAAAACACATGCAGTCCTGAGAGTTACTGATATTTATAGCTTCACATATGTATGCTTTTAACAAACTCATCATTGAATGCAGAGCAGTGACACGTTGTGAGGATTCTCCATAAGGAATCCAGATGCTCTCTGTTGGCCCAATCCAGTGAAATTAAATTAAAACAATGTTTATATGGAAAATAAAAAGATAAGGGGCGTTCATTTTCCCCAGGTCAAATTTAATCCAACAGATCAAGTCATCAAAACCCACATGTACCTGTTTTATTACAATACATATAAAAAGAATGAAGGAGGCTCAGTGCTGGCTGGCGGACCTGCTGGGTTTTAAAGGTTTCTGCTGTTGGATCAACAGAAATCCACCGTCTACTCGCTCGGCTTTGTGTTCCTGCTGACCTTTTGTCAGTTTAGCACCTGCCAATGAACCAGATAATTAAAAAACTCCAAAGGAAATGTTAAATAATTTCACTGACCTTTTAAACTTGGCATAATTTCAGGCAAAAATAAGAAAAACAACTTCTGTTAAACTAATCACCAGTCTGTGTGTCTTCAGTTCAAGTTGAGGATTTTAATCCTGTAATCTTAGATATTATATTACAAAGTATATATTAAACCAGCTTGTATTGTTTTTTGATAGGTTTTGTTCCTGTCACACCAGTGCAAACAGTGAAGCCCAACAGTGTCATCAATAATAAAGCCCAGAAAACTCTTGCTAATAACACCAAGCTAGCTAAACTCAGTTACCTCGTTGTAGAAAAGTAACTGATGTTCTTTATGCAACTTTACAAGTTGGACAAGTTTGGAAGTTGTTCCATTTCTGATTGTGATTCTCTACTTGCATGTTTTGCATGTTACACTTAGTTTTTTGTTGCGTACTTTGTAGTTTATGTTGCTTGTTTATTTAAAATTTGGTTAATTTAATTGTCAAAGTCAAGCTAGCATAACTGATCTACTTCCCTTTCCCTCACAATATTTATAATTAAAACTTTTTCCTGACTTTATCTAGTCATCATCGTGTTGACAAAGCACTGCGTCCCTTTTTCTTTTAGATGTCATGCATTCATGTCAGATTTGGGCCGTTATATTGACAGTTTGACTGCTAAAACCAATGCTAGTCATTGTTAGCTAGCAGCTTTTCGACGGCAGGATCTCACATTGCAATGTGTCTGTAGTTCCAGTTTGTTAAAGTTTTCCCCATTAATTACAGTTTTTGTTTATTTCAGTTAAAAATGTTTTCTTCATTTCAGTTTTTGTTATTTTATTAGTTTTAGTTAACAGTAACAACCTTGGTTGGACTGAGAAATGTTTTTCCACCTACATCCTGTGAGCAGGATCTTCTTATGACCACAATGTTTCCAGTCAATCTGACATAAATCAGCTCCAGTTTTAATGTAAGATTATATTGCTGGAATTTGGAAAAGCATCCAAACTTGACCCAATCCAGAGTTAATTTGGTCTGTTAGGAAGCGGTGTCATGATATCTAATAGCCCAGCTGAGCTTCCTGCTTCCTGTTAGCGCTCAGCTTGTAATGGAGCTGATTTGTGTTTCCTCTGTCTCTCTGCGCTGTGGATTAGCAGGGATTTGGTCCTCCTGGCTCACCGACTTCTCTATGGGCTTTATATAGCAGAGTGGCTTGGAAAAAGCCCCTCCTCCTGGTTGGGTATCTGCGGCCCGCTCGCTGGCCGACTGGGCCGCTTCGTCTCTTAGTCACCCGTCATTGAGCCTCTTTGGGCCGCCTGTCTGGGGAGAATGTCATTTGGGGTTAGCAGGGGAAATGCCAATCTTTAAAGTTTGGCTTTTGAGAATTTATGGAGTCTAATGTTTTCCGTTTGGGATTTTGAGGCTTTCTCTTAAATTCCCAAAGTCACCGGGTCATTTCTATTAACGGAAATCATTGGATTATAATGTTTGGTATTTGTTTAATGCTTAGCGTTCTATACAACTTGTAAGATTTAAACACATTTTAAATAAACAACAACGTCACTCTTTTTGTTATTTTAAAGGACGTTGCATTAAATCCAGGATTAGTGTAACCGTAGAAAAATTGGACTCATCCTTAAAGACCAGAATGACTGTAGACGTTGATGACACAACGTCAGAGTTTTGAATAAATTTATGGTCCAGTTTGAGGTGATTTCTCAGGCAGAGTGACCTTCATATTTATGATTTCTATTTCCTAAAGAAAGCTTAATTTAGACTGTGAGAATTGATTTCTATATGTTTCAAATCCGTTTCTGCCCTCAGAATAGATTCTTGTTGACTTAAGTGTTGCTGATTGTGCTGAAATCAAACCTGATCCGCCATTTTCTGCTCAACATGGCAGCATGTTGTGTGTCCAGACAAAAAGAAGTTCCAAAATTATAACGTGTATTTAAAACAAACTTGGAAGTTTCTTCTAATTTAGAAAAATACTTTGTTTTCTTTCTGGGTCTGTCACTCTCATGGTTTTATTTACAAGGTTTAGTTCACTTACATGAAGCGCAATGTGAAAGCAAACCGCACTAAAGGAAAAGTCCACTTTGAGTCCAGACCAAACAAAACCACTTCCTTCATCTGAATCAATCTGAATAATCCTGAGAGGTTAATCATTTTAGTTTTAACTTTGGTTCAGTTTGAGATTCAATAAAACAAAAATGTACAACATCATCAAAATGCTTTTGTTTAAAACTGATGATTATTCAAGCTGCTGCTGAAAAAACGTGCATTTTAATTATTAATTTGAGTAAATTATAACATTTACTGATTTTCACCAACAAAATCCACATTAAGGTGTAAAATGTAATATGATAAAAGACACATTACATTAAATATAATTTCAGTTTTCATGTTTTTATAGTGGAGAATTTTTAAAAATATAATATATTATTATTCTGTTAGTATTATCTAACAAACATAACAGGTTTGACTAGAAAAATTGAAACCACCCAGTTAGTTTTTCCTGTAATGGAGAACAAGTGTGGCGACCAGCAACAGGTGGGGGAGGGGCAGTGATACAGATGAGGAAGGCTACTTATGTTTTCTGTGACCTTTAATTTGAAATTCTTTAATCTGTGAAAACTCTGACAGGAAGTTGTTGTGGTAACCTTTGACCCCGGTATCTGCTCTGGGAAATCTGAAACTTAAATAAGAAAAATGCTCAGTTAATGTCAACATGGCTTCCGTTGTGTACATAGAGAGAATGAATCAAAACATTTTAATTTAAATCTTATTTTAAAATCTGGTTTTCCATTTGTGCAGACAGAAATATTTGGATCTCCTGAGAAATGGAAACTAATTTACAGAGTAATAATTAAGGTTATCCAGTATCTGTTATTTTTTCAAAGCCTCTCTGAAAACTAATATTCCACTTTAAAACCATTCAATTAAGATATGCTGTGTATAGATTTTTTTGCTGATTTCTCTCCATGAAGTAATTCATTTTTGAGGTAATAATTTTTCTCTGAAGGTAGAAAGCACGTATATTTTCCAGAAATATGTTCCCCGTCCAGAGGACGGGGGATCTGTGGCTGACCGCTCGGTTCCTGCCCCCTCTCCGCTTTTTAATGCCGTTCTTTCTTCAGCAGCCAAATTAAAATACCGAGCATTTTTGTTTGTGTGCTCGGCCCGAGGAGACGATGGACGGTGAAAATAAAGAGCCGTGGCTGAATTTATTTCAAAAATCTTGATTTAAAAATGTTTTGATAAAATTTAAAGCTCCTTTTGTAGATTTAGTGGATTTTCTCTTTAACTGAGGATTTTATTTTGTTTTCATGTAAATTTCTTTTAAATGTTTAGAAAATGATGTATTTATTTGATGATGACAGAATCAAACAGAAACAAATGAAAGTAGAGATGATTCCCTGAGTGAGTGTGAGCTGACAGCGTCGCTACGTTGACTCTTCGTGTAAAAGAGGCTCTTTCTGTCTCTGCTTCCAGGACCACAAAGAAAACAAAAAAATCTTCTCAAATGAAATAAAAACAATAAAAAACATGAACATATTTTTATAGAATCCCAAACGGATCAGTTCTGCAGTATATCTCCTGCTTTAGACGATGTGTTTATGGATGCGGTTTCCCCATGGGTGTTCTCGCCGCCTGCACATGTGTACTCCAGGTATTTTTACATAAACGCAGCGCTGCTCGCTGCTTGGCGATGGGGTATTTTTATTTAAGGCTGCTGTGCCAGACGGGATGAAGCTGCTGCCAGAACCCCCACAGCCCGGCGACTTGCAGCTCCATGCTGGACCCAGGCCTCCACTTCCACTTTAACACCAGTTCAGACGTCCGTTTTAAACGGTTTTTATTGTCTTCACAGTCAGGTGTTAAGTTATTTTTTGATTTTTTTGTTGTATTTTTTTTAAATTTGCAACATTTACAATAAAATCTCTTTCAAGGTATGACAATATAAATTTTCAGTACCAGAAATTTTGCTATTGCTTTTTTTTATCTAACATGATTTATTACAATTAAATGTAGATATTTTTACACTTTTAATGGCTTTGGTTCATATGAACCAAAACTTTGGTTGTGTGTATATATATATATATATATTTTAAATGTAAAAATCTGTTTGAATGAAATAGATTTTTTTTTACACTTTTAGCTGCTATGTTTCATTTTAATGAACCAAATGCTTTGGTTGTATGTATATATATATCAATATATATATATATAGATATATATATATAACATCATTTATTTGAATGAAATAGATTTTTTTACACTGGTACATTTTAATGAAACAGAAAATATATAGAGAGAAATATATATCTATATATTTTATATATACATCACTCTAACGTGATCTATTTCAATTAATTATATTTTTTACATTTTTGCTGCTTTGTTTAATTTTTTTGGACACAACCGTTGGGGGACTGTTGGCTCCGGGTTTTTTTGGTAAACGTACTCCAACGTTGCTGCGTTTTCTGGTGTGTGTGTGTGTGTGTGTGTGTGTGTGTGAACGGAGGAGCTCCAGTAAGGTATAAATATAAATACGTAGTGTATTCTACATATTTACATGTGTGTGAGAGGGAAAGCGCACATCTGTGGCGGTAATTTCCTGTACTTTGTGTGTGTGGGGGTGTCTTTGTGTACGTGCCAAACTGGTCCAGCTGGCATCGGTTGTAGCTGAATCCGAGGCCTGTGTATTGGACACACACACCCCCACACACACACACACACACACACACGGTCGACCACATTCCTATTCTATACGCCTGTAATTATCAACCTCTTCTGCATCGACTACCATGTTGGCATGCATTCAGCGCTGGTCTATACACGCCTGATTCCAGCCCTGCAACACGCTTCATCCATTTCATCCGCACCGACAGCAGAACGTAATTACACACTAACTGCGGTTTGATATTTAGACTGGCTGCAGATTTAAGGTTTTTTTTTTATCCAAAAAAGAAGGTCTGCGTGGTAAAAATAGTAATCGAAGCGGTCCCGCGGCTCAGAGAGGAGGGAAAGCCTGTTCAGGAGCCGCAGAGGAAATTAGCTTTGTTGTCTACACACAACGGCAGCCGGTGCGTTTTCTGAATTCATCAGACACCTTTTTCACAGCGACGCGTTGGTTCGGTTTGGGGTTTAAAAATAAAAGTTCCTCTCGTCACACGCTCATCAAGCTCTGGCCTGCTTCTACAGGCTCTGGACGTCTGATTTTAATCACACCAAAGATGTTCGGCGCAGTGATGAAACGGGGATCAGCTGAATGTAACGCATCTTCTGCAAAGGTTATTTCTCAATGTAATTATGTCTTTATGTTTCATCCCTGTAACAAAGACTTGACTGAGTTGGATTAAACTGAGATGCTGGAAAAAACAACAAAAGAAAAATATGGGAAAGAGAAATCAGTGTTTCCAAAGTGTGGCTCGGGGGCCATTTGTTGCCCTCACAGTGACTTTGTTCATCCTCCAACTGGGATTGAAACTTATGGGGAAATGTTTTATCATAAATGAAATCATCTACCACAGGGACTAGTACTTTTTAAAAATCAATATTAATTAAAACAAGCTCTTACATCTTGCTAAAAAATTACTTTTAAGTTAGTTTTGTTTTATTTCAAGTAGGCTAATATATTTGCACTAAAATACTTGGTAAGAGTTTCTGTTTTTGCAGTGTAGTATTGTAAAACAGAAACCCAACCCAATTTCATAATTTAAAAAAACTTAGAGCCACAAAAAAAACACGAGACTCGATGTTTTCCAGGAGTGAAGTCCTCTGCAGTCCCACTGGGATTTGGTTCTGGTCGGGATAAAATAAGACGACCAAAACCTTCGTGAATCAACCGTTTAAATTCCATCGTTTGTCACGTGTGAGGGATCTCTGCGTTTCCCATCTGGGCCGTTTACCTCTGCAACCGGTCCAGAACACAACGTATGAAGTTGAACCAAAAATGGCCGCCAGCAGCGATCATGTAGTGCATGTGTCAAACTCAAGGCCCGCGGGCCAAATCTGGCCCGCCGTAAAGCTTTATGATGTCCCAGAGGGACACGGAAACAGAACCTGGAAAATAACCGTCGTATGCTTAAATAATATTTTATCAATCAAATGAAAGCAGTTTTCAATGGGAGGATTAGAGAAAACAAAATCTGAAATTCTGACTTTTTTCTCAGAATTTTGACTTTTGATAAAAAAAAGTTTTCTTCTTCCATAGTTTTCATATATATTCTGCCAAATTACCAATTAATAATGTTCAGTATTAACTTTAAGAAGTACTCATTGACTGCAGAGGCGACTATTTATTCATATTTTAATGGCTTTAATCAATACATTTTACCACAGCCGGCCCTTTAAGGACATCCATAATCTCGATATAAATTTGACATCCTTGATTTATTGTTACTGCGTCTCTAACTCTTCTTATCAGCTGAGGTTTGAAGGAATGTGAAACCTCAAGTGGAAAAGCTGAAGCTCCTAAGTGGAGTGAAGGAAACATAACCACGTCTCAGATGTGCGTGTTCTTCGAGGGTTGGCTATTTTCTGGATTTGGTTTGTGACGGTTGCTTAGCAGACGCACTAATGAGTCTCTGAAGACAAATGTTTGTCCAGTGAGGCTCAGAGAAGAAAGAACAATGGCATTATAAATAAGAAGGCTTCAAAGTTGAAGATGCGTTTTGTAGTCCTCAGTTTATTCAACAGATATACCAGAGCAGATCAGTTCAGAGGGTCCAACATGGCGTCAATGTTTGGTGCAAACCCAAAAGGAAGCGTTTGGTTCTTGTGACTGTCTTTGCTTTTTGTGTGGATCTCTGCTTTCCGGGCAGAGCAGATGTGTGTTTTTAATTTTGCTGTGAGATCAGGGAACAGAAAACATGAACGCTCTGATCAGAACCGGCTTTGACTGTAATAACTTCTGAAAGCTGGTGGAACGGGATTAGTGTACTTAGGCCTGTGGCAATAAACGAGAAATCGATTAATCGTACGATAAATTAAAACTATCGACGTCATTTCAATTATCGGCATTATCGTCTCTTCCGACCTTTTTCTCTTTCTTTTAATGACACCGAATGAAAAAAGGCTCAACTCCGGTTCTCTCCACTGATCCTCCCTTCCTCATTTCCTTAGTGTAAAGCCCAGCGCACACTACACGATCTTAGAGCTGTCGGCCGATTGTTTGCCCATTTTCAAAACCTGACAGACCCACACATTAGCCGACAGAAATCCTAGGTATAACAGTTCGATCGGGTTCGGTCCTGTGTGGTGTCCAACAATGGGCACAAAATAATGGCTACAAGTTCAGTGAACTAATTTTAAAACCAGGCATTAATCAATGCATTACTACAATCTACCTGCAATGCATGTGGCTAGTGTCAGGTAAAGTCCTGACTGAATGAAAATCATTATAACCTATTTACGTCACGTTAACGAAGAACAGCTGAAAAGTTACCGGGTTTATCAACTGCGGTAGCAATTTCGCTCCAACTCCTCCTCTTGTCATCTCTATATTCTTTGCATGTTGAATAAACATTAATGTTGTTTCCACGTCGGCTGGACTTCGGGTTGCGCCGTGTCAGCTGTTTGGGATTCCCCGACGTAATTTCCCCTCAGAAAACACGGAGGAGAATCCGTGCTTTCTGATTGGCTGCCTGTCACATTCAACAGGAAGCGTTAAGCTCCCAGTCGGGGAAAAAACCCTGATTTAGATCGGAGCGGCAACGAGGATCTACCGTAACACACCACACAATCTTAGGAAGACCAAAGGTCTAAGATTGTTGTATGGGGAAAAATAGAAGCAAAAAGTCATGTAGTGTGAACTATTGCATCAGGTAGTTGATGTGCCCATCTTCTCTATTTAAATCTAATTATTACTGAAGAGCAACAACTTCATAATCTGCACTCTTTGGGTTGAATGCAGTATTTATTTCCACTTTGGCTTTATGTTGTTTAGTTTTTATCAAGTACATTTTTTGTTAATGGAGACTGAGAATCCATTTTGTTTTTGGTTGTTTTGTTTATTTTGTTTATCAGCTCCAGTGTTAAATATTCTTTTGAAAATAAAGTGTATCTATCTTTGGCAGGAAATCACATGCATTATTACGTCATTTCCATTAAATCAGTGTAAAAAGGTCTTCAGACAATATTATCGTTTATCGCAATAATTTTTTGAGACAATTAATCGCTCAGCAAAATTTGCTATCGTGACAGGCCTAAGTGTACTCTGTTCTCATGTCGCTGGGAAAACAGACCCGTTAACACACACACTGCTTCATTATTACACTGCACTGTCTAGTTTTTATAGGAGAAAGTTTAGATGATGTTCTCCAGAAAAATTACCTTTAAGTTTCACAAAGGCTCAGAGATTCCCAAGAAAAAACCTTTAAATTCTTGAAATATGGCCAGTATTTCTAAAAAAAAAAAAAAAAAAAGTGTTTTTCAAGTTCCAGGATGGAAAATGTCTTTTTATTTTCTGAAAAAAAATCTTCAAGTTTGGTGAAAAGAACCTGGAATGTATAGGGACAATCTAGAAAATGGTAGAAAGTTTAGTAAATTTTAGAAATGAAGGTTTCAGAAAGTAGTACAAGTGGTTTGGTGTAAAGTCACAGAATTGGTAAAATAACTGGTGAAACAATATCTGGAAGTCAAAACTAAACATTTTATAGATATTTTGAACTTTCCTGGTACCAAATGTACCAGGAAAGTTACTTAATAAAACACTCGACGTTTGGACAAGTGACATTCAGAAACTAGTCTGTAAATTTCACACTTGTAAGTATACCTGGAAAATGACCTTGAAAAGTTTGAGAAATTAACCCATAAAGTTTGTTAGACAAACTGTGTGTTCCAAAAAATACCAAGTATTTATTCACCGTGTAATGCAGCCCAGTTTTAACGTGGTTCCAAAAGTCCTGACGCTGAACGTTCTCTAAAAATAGCAAGTTCAAGGAAAGTAACTGTAGTTTCTGGTCCCTGTAAATTCTGTAAAATTAGTGTTTGAAATACAACCTATAATTCAGGAAAGCACCCTTCAAGTTTTGGAAAGTAACCCACAAGTTTGAGAAAAATCCTTTCTAAGTTCCTGCTAGCAATCTTTAAGTTTCAGAAAGGTAATTAAGAGTTAATTTATGAGAAACAGTATCTATATTCTGGAGAGTTTCCTGTAAGTTTCAGCAAGTTTTGTGTTTGTTCTTTAAAGTACGGCTCCAGGTTACCTCATAATATAACCAGAAAGTTTCTGAAATTATTCTAGAAGTTCTAGAAAGTAATTTGTAAATTTTAGGAAAGTAATCTGTAGGTTTCAGGAAGATAATCGTAAAGTTTGGGGAATTTCTTTGTTCATTGATGTAAACTGTAAACCCTTGAAAGTACCATTTAATAGAAATGTACTCTGTAACGTCATTGAAGTTTGTTACAAGTCATGGAAGTAGTTTAGAATAATCTCAGCTATTCGCGGTTCAGAATCTGTACAATTTTCTTATAAATAATTTACAGAAAATCCGTTTATTCACAGATCTCATCATAGATCTAAAATATTTAAAAGAAAATACAGTTTGGGGAGCCGAGATAACTCGGCTACATGCTAGTTGACACGCTACTAGCTAGCGTTTGCAAACCAGCCAATCCAGGAGCGCCATTTGTTTTCCTTGATGCTGATTGGCTGAACCACTGAGACGGTTTCCACTGCGCATATTAAAGCATATTTAGGTATTTAGGTGCAATCAGCCTTTTTAGAGGCCGTCTCAAGTATTTGCACGTAACATTTGCGCTAATCCCGACCAATGTTCATGTTGTTTTCTCTATGTTTGGTTATATGAAGAATAAATTGGTAAATATATGATTTCTAACATAAGTTTCACCTCTTTCAACACAGGAGAGAGAAATGAAATGAAGTGTGAAATGAATGACTACAAACTGTGTTGTCTTTTTCTCATGTAGGTAAATCGGAGAGGAGTTCTTACCCGTACGGCAGGGAGTCCAACCCACACTGCCATCAGGTCAGTGAGACTTTAAATGTGTCTTTTATCGGCGCCCAGCAGGCGAGAAGCCGGCAAGACGCTGGCCTCTGTTGCTGCTTCGCTGTGGGTGGAAACGTCTCAACTGGAGCAAAAACTCAAGAGCAATCTGGGTGTTCATCACTTTAACGTCCTGAATGACAGCAAACCACCACAAAATCACCCTGCAGCTTCTGACCACTTCTTCATCAAAACCTGGTGGGAAAGAATGTAAAAGTGCTGAAAAATCAACATTTACTGAAGTTAATTTACTTTAGAGTAAAGAAGTTATCACCAAATTCATTCCAATCATGATTTAATTCAGAATAAAAGTTCTTTGGTTTTAGATCAATTGTTTTGAACTTGGATTTCACTCCAGTTAATCCATTCCCAATAAACGAAAATTATTTCTTTAACAGTCGTTCAAATCATTATTATGTTTAATTTGAAATAAATTAAAAATATTCGCTCCATATAATCAAATTCTAACCTCATTATTTCCACTTGATTCCAAATAAATAAATTCAATTTAAAATTTCATCCAGTTCAATTTGTAAAGTGGAAAAGAATTATATTTATTCATAATATATAAAAGTTTCTCATTTTAACAAGTTTTTTTTAATATTAACAACTTTATCTCACTATAAAGATAAAGTTTCTTGTTATAACCAGTTTTATGTTTTGTTTTGAGAAACGTTCTGGTTTAATCAGTTCTATATTTTGTTATAACGGTTTTCTGCTCCTGAATTTACTCTGTAAATTCATTCTATTGAAATGTATTCAAATTCAAAAACACTGTATAGATCCCAAAGGAAAATTAAATAATATGTAATCAGTTTGTTTTAGTCCTACAAAGAGTCCAAATGTGTTAAATTATTAACATTTGATTCAAATCCGTCCAATTAAAACCAGTTTTATCCTCCAGATGATTTTAAAGCATTTCATACAGTTTGTTCAGATATTAGAATCGATTGTCTGAGATGGACAAAAATGAATCAATAAAGAAAAAAATATATATTTATATTTATATTTTTCCTAGAAAAGTTTTGATCTCCTAACTGCATGACCTCTGTATGTATTTATGTGCGATTATTCAAATTTAAAATACAGAAAAGCATTGATTGATGTGTCCATCTTCCTCATAAACAACATCTTTGAGGAATATTTTTATATTTCTCACAGAGGCTCATAACGTGGCCACTTATTTCCAACTTTACAAACTAACTGTAATTAATTTTAAATGCAAGGATGATATTTTGCAGATCATAGCAGCAGGTGTTATTAGGACTTTGGTGAAAGCTTTGTTTTGAATCTGCTCTCGTTTTCTGCTCATTTCTGGTGGAGCATATGCATTCATGCTAAAGTGCTGCTGATAATTAAGACGTACAGATGTTGCGTTTTGATTCTGCTGCTGGAATATTAAACAGAAAGAGTCTTCAAGTGTTGGCTCTACTTTGATGACCGCCAATTTAGAAAATGCATAAGATTTATCCCAGTGCAAGCTGTTGGAAATGTGCGGTCTGATGTTGTGGATTTCTGTTTATTTTTGTCACCCACATATAATAATTAAGGCTTATCAAAGTGCCATGATTCACACATGGCGAAAATGCTATGCTACAAGGTGCTGCGGATTATTCATGAATAAGTGAAATGAATTCATCAGATCTCCTGCAGATCAAAAAGGTTTGAGTTTCAGACGAGATGAAAGCTGGAGGATAATTGTGGAAAATTAGATCTGCTCAGTAAAACACTTATGGACGCCTCTTGGTGCTGCATCTGACACCGGTTTTCAGAAAATAAGTTGTACAGGGATTGTTTGGTGAGATAAAGTTTTCTCTCAGTCAAAATGATCTATAAATTCAAAAAAAGTTTGTATTTTCTTGGAAAAACCTCTGGAACGGAAAGTCATTTTAGACATTTATGCTAAAGGTTTGGCGAGTAATTTGAGTTTGTAGTTTTCTGGCTGATCACTGATCTTCACTTTATAGTTCAATACCATTTTTTTATTCTCTGAAAAGTCGCTAAATATAAACACATAGTTGCTAAGATGTCAACATTATTGTTAATTGCAGAAATGTGAAAGATATTAGCACCTTTTATTCACCCAAAATTAAGGAAATCGGGTCAAATTTATGGCTAGTACCACTAATATCCTGTACATTTTGCCAAACAACCATTTAAAGGTTTCCCCACCTGATAGCCTGGTAGACTCGGTTTGATTCGGGACGGAAATTGCAACATTTATTCTATTTTCACAATAGTTTAAAACCAACAAACCCTGTTCCCCTCCTGGCCTATGGGGGCGCTGCGCCAAGAACCACTGAATGAAACGACCCAGAAACTTCTGAAGACACTGAGCTCAACTTCCTCCTTCACCAAATGGAAACAAAAATGGAGTGGCATCAGATTTTAGCTATTGGAGGATTTTTCAAGCCATTTCTCCTGCTAGCGCTAGGCTAATGTGTTTGTGTTTGATTTACCCAGAATGCCCTGCGCTGTAGTCCGCTTCCTGCTTTTGATGTGATCTCCAGTTTGCTTGGTGTATTGGAACTGAACCAGAGTTCACTCTGACCAAACCCAGGGTTAGGGTTTGTAACTGTTGTTTGGAACTTGAAACTGCCTGTTACCCAGCAGGTTGTTGCTAGGCAACCAAAGAACAAATGAGTTAGTTGATTCCACCATCTTAGCTTAGCTAGAAAGCTACATTTCCCAGAATGCCTTGCGGTTCTGGATTGGATTTCAGTGAATGTTCTATATATTGAATATTGAATCCGGTGTATTATCTATCGATATCGATATTGTTATTGATTTATTGTCCGGCCCTAACAGGAAGTAACCTGAAATGTTTGTCATCCTGACTGAGTCGTAACATTTCCGTCCTGATCTGCCATTTCCAGCCTCCTCTTCCTTCCAGCTGCGGCTTTTGTCTGAGACGACATCAACCCGAAGAGAGTAGAAATATTAAATGAATCAAACATCGCTGCGTCTCTGGCCATTTTCCGACTGGGCTGCTGTCAAATTATCCTGCTCCAGAGTCTGAATGGCTCCTGATGGAAATTGTTGGATTAATTTACATGCTGGGCTGAGGTCCAACATCCTTGGCTGTTAGTGAAAGATTGAGAGAGAGCAGGAGTAAAATAAAACGTAGAGCGGGGCGGAGAGGTTTTCACTGATCCATGTTTATATCAGCAGTTTGCTTTTCTGATTCCTGATTGGAGGCAGTTTGTATCAACGTTTTGAACTTTACCCCCAAAGATGCCTGATACACTGGCATTCTCATTTTTTAGCATCCTTCTCACAATAAACAGTTATTAATGATTTATAGATGAACATTTGTGAAGTGATAGCATTTAGTTTTAATTCAAGTGTATTAAACTAGAAACTAGATTAAAAATACTTGGTAATACTTTGTGTTTTAGTGAATGTGTTGTAGCTTTATCTTCTGCTGCTTTGTCTCGGGTCCAGAGTTTATTTGAATTTCTTTGCTGGAGTTGAGATCATCTGTTTGTTTGTTGTTAGCGTATTTCAGAGGTGATGCGGAGCCGTAATGCGGCGGTGGAAGCATCATCCTGGGTCGTACGTCCCACCCATGGCTGCTATCTGAAGGAGCGTAGTCATGTGACTTTGACTGGGCCGCAGCCTGCGTCTAATGCTACAAGAAATAAAGTATTAAAAATGACTGAAGGCTTCATTTTTTAAATCTTGAAATGCAAACATGTGCACTTAAATCCAGGCACATAAAATCAGCCGTTTGCATAAATATGCGTCTGCCTCAGACATTATGCGAACACGCATGAGGGAAATGTATGTAGATGGACTTGAATTACGGGGTGCAAACTGCGTCAATAAGCTGCAGCAGGCCGAGTTTTCATCACCTGCTCAGACCTCCGCAGGTGCAGCAGCAGCTTCCTCGCTCAGTCCTCCACGAGCTGAAATGGCCCTTTAAACACTCCAGAGGCTCTTCAAACATGCTGACCTTTGACCCCAGATCTAATCTGTCGGGTCGAGAGACTGCGGAGTAATGGCTCTCCAACAGAACTTCACCACAAAGCTGCAGTTCAGCTCCAAACATGCCGTTTTTCACTCGTATAATCACATTTAAACGTTTAAATACTTTGATTTTCCTGTCATGTTTGCTCTGCAGTGTTTATTCACAGCAGAAAATCAGATTTTTTAAAAACAATTACTATAATTATGAAATTGCTTATAATTCAGGGGAGTAGAACACCTGAAAAGAAATTATTTCAGCTTATTGTTATTGGTAATAAAACACAAGTATGGAAAAAGAGAATAATTAGCTTTTACTTCTGGAAGACAATCGGCAAACATTGGGAAGAAAAAAGTGCAAAAACATTAATTACAGTAGCAGTGTGTCCACTGACTTCATAATTTTTGAAAATAAATTTGCTGAATGGAAACACATTAATTTTGAGAAACTCTTGAAAATGTGTTTTTTTTTTGGCCGCATTGGTTTCGGTTTATTTCACAAAGCTGTAATGGAAACATTTTTTTTTTGGCATTTTACGAGTCACATGATCAACAACCGGATGTTACTACTGACAGAAACCACGAAGAAGACAGACAGGAAGCAGTTGGACGATCATAACTCTGAACATATTGCATTTCATATTTAATTTATATATTACATTACATTTGGGAATATTAACAGTTTTGTAGAGATTTGTGATGGAAACACAGCTTATGAGTGAAGGAATTTTACTTAAAGGATTTCGGAAACTTTGACCTGTTTACGCCGAGCTGCAGGGCTCTAAAGACATCATTTGAAGCACTCTGTGTTTCGGCCGTTTTGCAGTTTTCTGGAAGTTTGTCCCAGATTTGTGTTGCATAGAAGCTGAATGCTGCTTCTATATGTTGGGTTTTATGGTTTTTATCCAAACCCAGTTTGACTTTTACAATTTTCTATTTAGATTTCACGTCGGAATATTGATCCTGTGTCTGATTCACACTGAAAATGCTACGCAAAATGATCCGTGTGATATTTTTTCCAGTAAGGTTTTCTGTTGTGTTGTTAAAACCAGTTTTTATCAGTGAAACATGTCAAGTTTTTTCAGTTTCAAATCTTTTTTTCAGCTAAATTATTTTCAGTTTCAAAAAATGTCTTTGGAACTACCTTTATGGCCATAATTTAGCTCCGTATAGTCGCTGTGTTGAGCTGTCAGTCATGACTCAACACCCCATATGTATCCCCTATCTGAGGCTCTACCTCCAATCCAAGCAAGGTCAGACGTTTAAGTTCCTTTTTCCTTTTAGTTTATAAACTTGATGGCACCCATTTAGCTCCATACAGCTGCTGTTTTTGGTTGTCTGGTTTTTATCAGTTTGAAACTAAAAAGAAAGAAAAGAAAAACCTAAAACCTGATCTCAAAATCAATTTTGAACTTTTTTTTTTCAGATTTAAATAATTATTTTTGGTAATTATTTGCATAAATATGCAAATATTTATGCAAATATTTGCATAAATATTTTTTGGCCCCAACTTTATGGCCCCAGTTTAGCTCCATATATTTATCTCTGCATTAATAAAGTAATAACTGCTGTTTTAATACAGTATGTGCACCAGCATAACTACTGTTGTCTATGCATGTTATTAGACAGTACTAGGAGATTATTTGCGTAGTAAAAACCAAAGTTTTGATTCATAAATCGGAGCGTTTTCCTCTCCAGCTGCTCTCCAGGTCCGAACGCTCAACACGCAGATCCAGCTGCTCGGGCTCTCCAGAGACTCTCAGCCGTCATTTAGTCTCATCTGCCGACCGCACAGATCGACTCGGCTTTATTTTGTTTTTGCCATCAATCACTAACGCACCTTAATGCAGACGAGCGCGCGCAGGCCTGTGTGTGTCGACGCCTGAGCTGTGACAGCTGACGGTGTGTGTGTATGTTTTGGTATCCGGACCACCCAGAGGATTGTTTACTGTTTCCATGTTATGTGAAATTATTAAGCTGTTAGAGATACAGTCAGGGTGAAAAGGAAGCACAGCCCTTTATGATATCTACAGATCTCATAAAAATCATTATTTATTAACGATGAAACCAAAATGGAAGAGTTGGGTTTGGTCCACCTTCATCTGCTGAACAGATGGACTCGGTCTGGAAAACTTTGGCCTACAGAAAAGATCTTGTTCCACTCAGTGAGGGTTTCCCTACCCGATAGTCTGGAAGAAATGGTTTAATTTGGGACAAAAATGCATCTCCAGCTGCTGTGGTTCTTTCTCTCTGCTCTGAGTCAAACCAACCTGTTCCCCTCCTGGCCTGTGGGGGCGCTGCACCAAGAACCACTGAAGGAAATGACCTGAAAACCTCTGAAGACACTGAGCGCAACTTCCTTCTGCACCAAATCGAAGTAAAAATGGAGACGTCAGATTTTAGCAATTGGAAGATTTCTCAAGCCATTTCTCCTGCTAATGCTAGGCTAACACGTTTGTTTAGTTGTATTTACCCAGAATGCCCTGCGCTGTAGTCCACTTCTTGCTTTCGGAGCGGTCTCTGGCCCGCTTGGTGTTTCCATATGCATTCAAACTAAACCAGAGTTCACTTCAACCCAACCCAGATGGAGGTTTATAGACAAATCGCTTTAATCCAACTCCTGTCCGTCTGCCTAGAAAGTCTGGTTCGGTTGATGTGAATGCTAATCGACCTCTGACCTCTGGTCCTCCAAAAACCGGTCTTAATTCAGATGAAGTGAACTCAGGTTTGGTTTGAATGCATATGTGAACGTCAAGCAGACCAGAGACCGCAAAAAAAAAACAGGAAGTGGACTACAGCGCAGGGCATTCTGGGTAAATACAACCAAAACTCTAGCGTTAGCCTAGCGCTAGCTGAAAAAATGGCTTGAGAAATCCTCCAACCAATAAAATTTGACGTTTCCATTTGGTGAAGGAAGTTGCTCTCAGTGTCTCCGGAGGTTTTTGTGTTGTTTCCTTCAGTGGTTCTTGGTGCAGCGCCCCCACAGGCCAGGAGGGGAACAGGTTGCTCAGAGGGTTTGGTTGTTTTGACACTAGCTGCTTTTCCACTGAAATTATGCAAATTGGAATAACGAAAATATATTTGCTTGATGGAAAGATGACAATCTAAAAAGAAGTCATCTGAAACTGTAACAAATATTGTGATTTATGTCACCAATTGAATCCATATCTATTCTTGAATTTTTTTAGATTGTGATGCGATGAGTTGCTTTTTGAGATCTCTGGTTTGCTTCCTGCTGCGAGACAGGTTTTGTTTAGGCCAGTATCTGGTGAAGTTGAGGTAAAACCGGTTTAAGGTCAGCGGATCTGGTTGCTTTGTGCGCGAGGCGGCTGGGTTTGTTCCAGAAGTTTCTGTCAGGCATCACGAGGCGACGCGGGGAGCTCCTCTGTCAGCCGCTTTAACCCTCTCCTCTCTCTGATGTGTCGAACATCAAACGCTGCGCTGTCACACGTTACACACACACCGCGCGCCAACAGCTGGTAACAGACACCGAGCAGAGCTGAGCTGTCACATCCACACTGCAGAGCTGACACACACACCGGCAGATCGCACACACTCCTCACATCCAGCCTCCATCAGACGACGAAGAGTCAGCGGATATTTTCCTCTTCCTCCGGATTCTTATCTGTGACAGATTAAGGGACGACCCGGGGACGTTTTAAAATTATTATTATTAAAGGACGACGTCTCACTCCGGTTATCTTCAAAAAGTATTCACACCCTTTCAACTTTTTCCTCACTTTTAACATATTTATTGAAGTCGAGAAGAAAAAATTAAATACTTTTAAGAATAAAAATCTGAAAAGTGTGTCATGCATTTCAGACCTAAATTGTTAATGCTGAACCACCAAACACATAAAAAAACTATAACATTAAACATAAAATACTTAACTGAAGCTAATGCTCAACTGCTACAATTATTTAAAAACAGAAGCTAAAGCAAATTTACTGAAATCATAAATTACTTAGCTTAAGCTAATGCTAAACTTTAAAATTTATTTAAAAAATAGGAGAAACTAACACTAAACTGTTAAAAACATAAAAAAAATTTAAAGAATCTAACACCAAACCGCTTAAAACATAAAATACTTAACTGAAGCTAATGGTAAACTGCCACAATTATTTCAAAAATTACCAGAAGCTAACACCAATCTTCTAAACACATAAAAGCAGAAGCTAATGCTAAACTTCTAAACACATAAAAGCAGAAGCTAATGCTAAACTTCCAAACACATAAAAGCAGAAGCTAATGCTAACTTGCTCAACACATAAAACATTTTTGGAAGCTACTGTAATGTGCTGAAAACATAAAATACTTACCTGAAGCTAATGCTAAATGCATTTTAAAAAGTAGCTGAAGCTAACACTAAAGCATTAAACATATTAAGAAATTACCGGAAGCTAATGCTAAACCACTTAAAAGTTTAAAAAAGATGTTTGGAAGCCAACACTGAACTGCTAACAAACTGCTCAGTTATCATTTATGTATTTATCTCTTGATCCATTTTAGCTTCTTCCATCTGATTTTTAACTGTTTTTTGAAAATATTTGGTTTTCTACGCCTCTTTAGCTGCTTTTTCATGATTCTGTCTTGTGTTGGTTTTCCTTTCTCTCCTGTCATTCATCATGGTTTGTATTTTTCTGTTTTTTACCTTTCCATCTCACCAAACACTCGGCTAATTGTTTTCTCCCTCCTGTCCTTAATATTTCCTCCTCCCTTCATCTTGAATTCCCCCACCTCATGCTTTCCATCCTTTTAATTGCATTTAGGATGCTGCCAGATACTGCGAGGTGTAATGTGCTGTCTGATTCCTCTCTAAGTGTTCTTAAATGATCACTATTTATTTGTCAAGCCAAGCGTTGAGCGCTAATTAAGGAGAAATGCTTTGAACTGCTCGCTGTGTGTGATTGGCTGTTAGCGTGTGAAGCCGATGGAAGACAGAGGAAGACGTCTTGTTGAAGTCAGTCCTGCTCTGAAGCGTTTGCTTCGTTTTTGGTTTGGTTGTTTACTTTATGGGATGAATCTACGACGGTTTCACGGGGAAACAGACTCAAACTTTCAGATATTGTTGGACATGATTGACCAGAACTGAACCCAGATCTAGTTGAAACTGTTTTTCTGTTGAGGTTTCCGTCCCAGCTCCAGTCATTGAGTCCCACCGTCCGGCAACTGTAGGATTCACTAGAAGCCATTTTTAACCTTCATAGTCCAACTGAGACCTCCAGTATCTCTCACCTGAGATTGGAGGTCAAAGTTGCAACATTTGTTGCATTTTCAGTTGCTGAAGCTCAAAACAATTAAAACATTTGAGCAACATGTTGCCGTCTTCATTTACCCAGAGAGACGATGATGGATGGATGGATGGATGGATGGATGGATGGATGGATGGATGGATGGATGGATGGATGGATGGTTGGATGAATGGATGGATGATAGAAGGATGAATGGATGGATGGATGGATGGATGATAGAAGGATGAATGGATAGATGGATAATGGATGGATGGATGGATGAATGGATGGATGATAGAAGGATGAATGGATAGATGGATAATGGATGGATGGATGGATGAATGGATGGATGATAGAAGGATGAATGGATAGATGGATAATGGATGGATGGCTGGATGGATGGATAATGGATGGATGATGGATGGATAGATGGATGGTTGGATGAATGGATGGATGATAGAAGGATGAATGGATGGATGGATGGATGATAGAAGGATGAATGGATGGATGGATGGATTCAAAGTTGGATGCTGGATGGTTGAATGATGTACGGTTGGATGTTTACTTGATGCTAAGATAAAGAAATATTGCTGCTCTGTTCATTATTGATTATTGATTTTGGTTGAACTGTTTGTATTCGACCTTCTGGACCGACAGGAAGTGATCCTGTCGAATCCGAGCTCTCTGATTGGCCAACCAGCCTCAGCCAGAACCAATCAAATCCAATCTTCTAGTAACAAATAACTGGACATCTTAATAAACCCGCCTCGGCTTGTTGAGCTTCCCATCCGTCGTTCCGTTGCCACTGAAACCCGTTGCCGTTGCCGACTGGGTCCCAGCTGCTCATACAGACCATAATAACCAAGACGGATCACCAGAGAGCGAGGCGGAGACGCACGGCGCACACAACCAATCGGACGGACACACCACCGGATCGCTTGACGCACAAAAATAAACGCATGCAGATACGAACGAAGCCGTCCTCCATGATGGATGGCTGCCTGAGTCCGACACAAGCAGCGTTACCGCAGCGACCGCCTCCTCCGCCCTCGCGCGGCTCTCACGTGTCATCAATTTCCAGCGTGAGAGACGCGAGGAAGGAGGGAGGCAGGAGGCAGGAAGGAGTCATTAATTACCAGGAAGTGCTGGCGAGGCAGCGGCGCACCTGTACGCCAGCTGACACACACACATCCCCGCGCACGCACACACACACACTCCTGAGGGAGTCGGACCCGGAGGCTGCTGCTGCTGCACGGAGAAAACCAGCCGAGACGAAGAAGCTGTGGAGGTTGTCTGGTCAATAAAGGATTTTAATTTAGAAAACCTTTGGAAAAAAATGTGAAAAATGGAGAAATACTTTTATTCTGCTCACAGTGTGTAGCGCTAGCTTAGCTAACAGCTAACAGTCGCTCCAGTAAACACCGGGAAGTGTCTTGTTGTCCTGATATTTACTGAACTGGACACTGTAAAACTGTAACATACAACAAGTAACACCTTAAAGTTACAATTATTAATGGACAACAAAAATATTCAATATTTAATTTTTCATGAAAAAAAGATTTAATGTCACCAATTGGATGAATGTGCTTACATATTTTCAACCTTAAAAATCATACATATTTTCTTGATCTTTTCTCCTTTTGCTGTTGCACACTTTTCAAAATGGCCGCCATTTTTGAAATGGAGAATATATGTTTGTACTAAAATCAGCAGTACTTGTTGTCAGTGGTGAGCACAGCTAACCAAACCGTTAGGTTCACTAAACACCAATTTGTTAAACAAGAATATTAGCTTTGCTAATGCTAAACCGCTAGACACATAAAAAATTTACAGAAACTAACACTAAGCATCAAATACTTAACTGAAGCTCATGCTACACTGCTACATTTATTTAAAATGAACAGAAGCTAATATTTTCAGCTAATGTGCTGAAAACATAAAATACATAGCTAATACATTGCTAAACTGCTAAATTCATTTTTTAAAATAGCAGAAGCTAACACTAAATCGCTGAACACTTTAGAAAATTACCAGAAACTAGTGCTAAGCTACTTAAAATGTTCAAAAAAATTATTTAAAACTGACACTAAACTGCTAAGTACAGGATGCTAACGAACGAGAACCATTTTCAGCCCAACCTTTAGACGCTGTTTCCTTGTAAATAAAAAGTTAAAAGCTTTTTAAAAACAAACATTTCCATGAATGAAGCGTTGCAGTGAACGCCTCGTTAGCTTGTAGCAGAACTCCTTTTTATGTTTGTGATGGTGGGACAGAAAATGATTATTTATTTCCTTGGATGTTTCTAGTGCAAATATTTAGTGCATTTGGGGAAAAAAAACTAGAAAACTTTTCAGCAAAGATTTAAGCTTATTTTAGCCAAAATGTCCTTAAAATTGATTTTTAAAGTCTTAGTTCAACTGACAGATTATGTCACTTCTAACATGGTAAAGTGTCTTGTTATAAAAGGAACTGATACTTTTTTAAAATCGATATTAAGGTGTCATTGATGTAAAACTTGCTCCTATGTTTTGCTGAAAAGTTACTTTTGTTTTATTTCCATAAAATAGACAGAAAATACACTGTAAGACTTTGTGTTTTTGCAGTGTGCTTCCTGTCTTTCTCGTTTTAAAACCTTTTAAGAAGTGATAATGGCCTCTGAGTCACTGATTTTCCACCAGAATTGTTCTGGACTCGGCTTCCCCACGTCATGATGCAGCCTCCACCGTGCTTCCCCGTGCGGACGGCGCGTTTTCAAACTGCTACTGCGACGTTTATTTCCGATTTAATTCGTCGAGAAGCATACGGTCCAGGTAACGAGATGCAGTCGGGCCAGACGGGCGTCCTCCTGCCTCGGCGACCCCGTCTAGTTGCCGTGGAGACCTGGCTTGACGCTCGGGTTTTTCTGCAGGAGAAAAGAAAGAAAGGCGAGCACAATCACTGAGACCCTTTTTGTTTTAGTGGGAACCTCCTTTTAGCCCCGATGGCGGGCGTGCACCGAGCCCCACCGGGGCGGCGGGAACACTGCGCGACTGTGCGCCTTTCTGTCTGGCTGACTTTATTTAAGACAAGGGCCCTTTTGTTTTTGGGCCCCGGGGCCGAGGGCGGCCCTGTAATTGGCCTACTTAGGCCCTGCTTAGCATGAGAAAAGTCTGCGCTAACTTTTTTGTTTTCAGACGGAACAGGTTCGCTGATGAGAATTCAGATCAGGAGGAGAGAGAAAGAGAAAACACCCTCCCTCCTCCGCGCCCGGAGTCTAAACACACTCCTCCGCCTAAAACACACCACACGCTAATTACTTAACGAGGAGCTGGGAAAAAAACATGTCAGAGGAGTCTATTTACGGGCGGAGGGAGAGGCGGCTTCTTTTTCACCTCCAACAAACTTTCTGCGCCACTTTGAATAAAAAAGAAACCCTCTCTCTGCCTGAATCGGCCCAGATGCCACTTGTTGCTGCAGAAATCACTGAACTTAATTAGCGGGACAATGTGTGTGTGTGTGTGTGTGAGAGAGAGAGAGAGGGAGCGCTGTGAGGCGTAAACAGAGCCGCGGCTCAGAGTCGGAGTCGGTTTGAGTCGGGAGGTGAACGTCATGGTTCTGGTTCTGCTGGTTCCAGGTAGGATCGGCCTGAAAAACACACATCTGTGACGTTTCTGGGTTTGTTTCGGTTAGTTTCTGCTCCGGTCCAGATATTCACACCTGAAATTATACCAGGAGTTCGGAGCTAGAATGGAGATTTAACCTGCAGTAAGTTCTCAAATAACTTTTTACTCAATTAAAATATTTAATACAGTTTATTTCAGAGTCTGTAATTAAGTAATCAAAATTAATTGGAAAAAATTATGTACTCTGGAAATCTTATGAAGTATTTTTAGTAGCACTTGAAATAACACTTTTTTTATTTTATTTTTTACATCAATTTTAAGAAATTATTTACTGAAAAGAAGCTCAAATTTCGTCCTGAAAAGTTACTAACAAGTTTGATTTTTCTTATTTTAAGTGTATTAAGATTTTTGCATTAGAACCTAAAATAAAAATATTTGGTCAGATTTTGTGTTTTTGCAGTTTGTTTACAAAATAAGAATAGATAAATTATTGAATAAGGTTTCAGGAAGTCCTGATCATTCAAGGAGCTTCTTTAGAAATGTGGGCGCTGGCGTTAGCGTTAGCTGCTTCCTGCTTAGCATTCAGATGCTAATTTAGGCTATCGTAGCTTCACTGATAGGCTAACTTCTTTTAGCACAACTTGAACACAACAATAGTCTTTTCTAGCGTCCAGTCGGATCGATTTTTGAAGCAGAAATTAAAATCCAGCGGACCAGAGAAGACGTTTCTGTTGCTAGCGGCTGTAGTTTGTGCATCAAATTTACAGGCGTACCAGAAACATACAAATATTCTTATTTTTATGTTATTAAATAATGAAAAGTAACATTTTACAGTCCTGATCCTGGTGTCCTATAGTATTATTTATGTTGATAAATGTTGTAAATGTGAGGTTTTAAAAGCTACTTGGCCGTCCTGCAATGTATAGCAAACCAATTTGTCATTTAATTTGAAAATTAGTTCCAAGTCAGTGAGAAAATTTTTCTGTCCAGATATTTTGTTTTGACTCTGAAGACTCAGCAGTCAAATAAAGAGAATGAGCTGTTTTTCAATTTGTCAAAAGAGGTTTCAATCAATCAATCAGTCAATCAATCAATCAATCAATCAATCAATCAATCAATCAATCAATCTTATATAATATAACTCATTTCAGCTACAAAGCAGTTCTAAATGCTTTCCATCATAAAAACATAGAGTAGTTGTATGGAGAGGCTAAACAGTGTAGGAACTGCTGCACAAGGTGGTGGTAGTATCATACTGTGGGTGTTTTAACTCTTTAATGTTTAAATCTATTTGTATTTATAAAAAAATTTAATACTTGACTTTTTACTGCCAAAATTGTGTAGAGACGTATTTAACGATTACACAAAAAGCCTAGAAGCCGATATTAAATGTCCCAATGAGCTAGTTGTAACTCTGACCACTAGATGGTGGCGAAGAGCTTCCAGTGAACTTATTACTGTGTGTAAAATATGCATCAATAGGCATTAATGGGATACAGCATGACTTTGTGGTGGTTTGATGAAAACGTAGCTTTGCCAAAGTCTGGAAGAACATCCAAACTTTTCCCTTTAGAGCAAAGAAAACGTTAAGAATGGTGTCCAAAAAGTGGCCCGGGGGCCATTTAAAGGCCTTGAAATGATTCTCACAGCGGTCCAGGTGATGCTAAGAGACGTTTAGCTGAAAAATATGGAGGGAAGTTTGGATATAGTTGTGATTTTAATGTTTGCAATGATAAATTCAAATTTCCAGCTCTGGTTTTTGTTTTGTTCAGTTTTAGATAAATAAGTCAGAACTAGGTGGATGCAGAATGTTTTTGTTTGTTCTGAATAAAAACTTCTAAAACTTCTTGGTGTTGAGGTTTAGTGAAATGTTTACTTACAGATCTATTTCATTTTGAGCAGTTTTTTCCTTTTGTTATTGATAATTATTTAGCTAATGCTATAATTGTTAATTATCTAGTGCTAAATAACGCTAACATAATTAGCCTAATGATGCTAATCAGTCTGTTTCTCTGGTTCTGTTGTGTTTTCGGTCGCCCGCCTCTCCTGACCCTCCAGGCGGTTCTGGGCGGCGAGCTGGCGATGGGCAGCCCCAGCGCGGCGTCGCCCACCAAGCCGGCGGGTCAGTACTACCAGCACTACGGGTCCAACCCGCGCAGGAGAGCGCTGCACATGGACGCCATGGGTGAGGCTCCTGTTCCTCTAAAACTTTTTCTACAGCAAAATATTTTTTATGTTATTTTTCTTTGAAACATCACAGAGGTTTCCAACATGAGGTTCTCAGCCCCAATGTGGGGCTAATGAGATGTTTTTGTTTTATTTATTTTTTTATTCTAAATTTAAAGACACATTAACACAAGTTCAACAGGTTGATAAATGGATAAAATGTTTTTAAGTCAGAAATCTCAAAATTATGTTAAAAATTTAGCAATTTATTAAATAAATTCCTGGCAGTGGCTTTATTAGGCCAACACTTTTGTAATCATTTTTATTTTTATAAATAAATACATAGAACTAATTAGAACTAGCTTCATAATGACAAAAACAGCTTTTTATCGCTTTATTTAATGTTAAATACAGAACTAATTTCAATATTCAGATTGTTAGGATGTTCTTATTTTCATTATTTAGCATTTACTTTTATATAATTTAATAAAATTAAGTAATTTTATATTATATTGTCCTTTTTTTTGCAAATTCATGAATAATCTCCACATACAGCCATAACAATTGCACATAAAATTGCTTAGTTTTATTTAATTTGCTAGCAGTGTAGTAAATGTACATTTTTAATTGAATAAAATGTTAATTACACGCTAATTAATAAAATATATAGTAACACAAGCAGAGTTCTCCTGTTAAGTGCAGCTTAAATTGTGCTTCTATTTTTTTACACTGAATGCTGAATATAAAAACATATTTTTGTTGAAATGTGTCACCCTGGTTATTGATGTTAGAATATTTTGCCGTCCTGATTTAAATTTCTACCAATCAGTGAGCAGCGAACATCTGGCTGAAACGGAGACGAACCGTGTTTGGTCGCTTTAAGAACAGGACATAACGAAAACCTTGGGGGCTTTCAGCCTTCAGACGACACACACACACACACACACACACACGCACGCCCAGACACACACACACACACTTTAATAGAAAACGCAGCTAATTTTCCCATCACAACCTCACCTGCTGAATTAATAGTAGCGTCTCCTTGAGAGAAACTCTGAACACTAATATAAATATTCCAGGAGCTGGCCTCTTTTTGTGCTGCTCTCTCTATTTTTGCCTTTTTTTGTGCTTCTCTCTCTATTTTCTCTTTTTGGTGCTGCTCTCTACTTTTTGCCTCTTTTTGTGCTGCTCTCTCTATTTTCTCTTTTTGGTGCTGCTCTCTACTTTTTGTCTCTTTTTGTGCCACTCTCTATTTTCTGCCTATTTTGTGCTGCTCTCTCTATCTCCTGCCTGTTTTTGTGCCGCTCTCTCTATTTTCTGCCTATTTTGTGCCGCTCTCTCTATCCTGCCTGTTTTTCCTCCGAAGCGTCTTTCTGAGCGGCGCTCCTGTTGACAGGAAGTGGAATCGCCTCTTAAAATCACCTTTTGCTGTTTTATTTCTCTTGCAGAGGTCCACACAAAAAAAGTGCGGAAGGTCCCTCCCGGCTTGCCGTCCTCAGTAAGTGATGCTGGTTTTTGGTGAATAAAAAGTGCTGATGTTTTCTTTCATTTGTGGGATTGAAGGATGTCCCTGCTGGGCTTCCGTATGGACAAAGTGATGATGATGATGATGATTCTCTGGTTTTAAGGCGTTTTTGTTAAATTACGACCTGCAGTTTGTTTATAAATAACAGAGGATGTTTATTGTATTGTAATATGTTTATTAATGTTTCAAATGTTTCATTATAGTTTTGTTTATTAGGGTGTTTCTTGTTTTTTGCAATTAATTTCAAGTTTCACAAGTTAAACACAAATTATTTTTCCTTTTTCAGTCAAAATATTTAGTTTTCTAACTTTAATATTTTACAGTTTTTTAGCTTTTGAGTTTTCTGAAACCGTTTTAGAAGTTATTGAAGAAGTTTCTCTTTACATTATTTTTAGTTAATTTCTTCATTTTTGTGGCCAACATTGAACGTATTAATAGTTTGTATAGTTACCGTTGGTTTTTTTTTAATGTTTTGCAGCTTTAGCAGTAATTCTTTAATTTTTAAGCTTAAATATTTTTACAGATTTGTGTTTAGCTTTTATGCTTTTTAAAAACTTCTTAAAGTTTTTGAAGAGTTTTATTTTTTAAACGTTTTAGTTAAATTTTTTATTTTTATGCTCAATATTGAAAAGTATTCACAGATTTTAGTTATTTATATTTAGTTTTTGTACCTGTAATTTAAAGCTAAACTTTTGTACTGATTGTTTTTTTTGAGCTTCTCATGATTTAAAGTTTTTTTATAGATTTGATTGTTTTAACGTTTTTGACGTTCTTTTACTTTTTTTTTTTTTTTTACAGATTTTACCGTTTTTATAGCTTCTAATTATAGCAATTGCTGCATTTTATTACATTTTAGTTATTTAGAAGTTTATTTCACTTCTTGAATTAGTTAAAACTTGATTTTGTTTTTTCACTGTTGATCCATATTTTCTCGGCTCTTTCAGTTATTTTCTGTTTTTTAATTGTTTTTCTTCCAGTTGTGTTTCTGGGAGCGTTATGTTTGATCGCAGCCGGTTTTATCGGATCGCAGAGCGTCTCTGTTTGCGTTTAACATCGATGCTGCTGCATTCGGGTTCCATGTTTGCTGCTTTTGCTGCTGTTTGGTTTTAGATTTGAAGCATTTCTTTAATATCTCGGCGTTTGTGTTGAAGTTGGTTTTTCTTTTTGTATCGGTTGCTGCTCGGGTCTTTGCTCGGGTCTTTGCTCGTTAACGATGGCTGAATATGCAGCGTGTCGGCGGGAGTCCGTTTTGTCCTTCCTTCCTTCGGCGGAGGAAGGAGAGAAGAGCGAACGGCAGGAGAGGGAGGACAGGAAGAGAAAGATGAGTGTGATCTGAAGAGTCCAGGTCAGAGGTCGGATTTTCCGTCAGTAAATCCTGATGGAAGCGTTTCTGCTGTTTCCACCTGCAAACTGCAGTTTCACTGGACGATCTGTGGCCTCTTGCAGGAACGCTGCGTTTTTTCTTCCTGGTTCTGCAGCTTCTTCCTCCACTAAACGTTGCTGGTAGCGAACAGTTTGGTTGTCGACGGCGTTCTGGATCCGTCCGGGCCGCCGTCGCCTGGCTTCCCGCCGGTTTGTTGGCAGGAGGCGCCGGTTTGCTGTGCAGGGGAGCAGAAAATGAAGCCGAAGCTTTGCAGGTTTAAGTTGGTTCTGTAGAGCCACCGGTTCTGGTTTCATAATCACTGCTCTGTTTTCTGTGATTTCTTTTTGAAGAAGAAGAAGAGCTGCTAACTTTCTGAACACCAAACCACTAAAACACAAACTTCCAGAAACATCTTGTTTCCAGGAGCTGCTGTTGTTTCTGTCTGTAATTACAGAAAATATAAAAACTTTGTGACTTTCTGTTGACTAAATTCATCAGAACTCGACTTTAAAATGCAGATTATTTCTGTTTACAAAACTGATGAAATACTGGAGGGACAGAATAAACATCTGATATTTATTTGATATTATTCCATAATATTCACCAGCAGTTGGCACCACGAGCTAAAAATGTAGCTATGCTAACTCTAATCATAAATATTAATTCTGCTAACGCTAAAACGCTAAATCAAGACGGTACTTATTTGACGCTAGCGCTATAGAGATATAATAACATGGTATTTAGTGGAAGCTAATGCTAAAGCATTATAGTAACATGGTTTTTAGTGGAAGCTAATGCTAAAGCCCTATATTAGCATGGTATTTAGTGGAAGCTAATGATTAAGCACTATATTAGCATGTTTTTTAGTGGAAGCTAATGCTAAAGCCCTATATTAGCATGTCTTTTAGTGGAAGCTAATGCTAAAGCCCTATATTAGCATGTCTTTTAGTGGAAGCTAATGCTAAAGCGCTATATTAGCATGGTGTTTAGTGGAGGTTTTGCTCAAAAGCTGCATTTCTGTGTCTTTGTGTTTTTGCCTCCAGCCTGCAGTGAAGCTCATTGTGTAGATTTGTGTAAGCTAATAATAATTTGTGGTTTTAAGTGTCTATATTTCACTCTGTGTTGCTATATTTGACACGTTCTCCACTTTAACATTCCTGCTACTTGGGTAGGGAAAACCAAGAAAGCCAAAAAGATGCAAAATTTGTCTTGTAATAAAACAACAAACAAGCAAAAATCATTAAAATCAGCGATGTCAGGTTAAAAACCACAGACTAGTTCATGATGTTCCAGGTGATGTTAATCAAATGTAGCCTTGATTTAACAGATCTCAGTGTTTAGACGGTTTTTCAGTTCTCTGGAAGTTTGTTCCAGATTTGTGGAGCATAGAAGCTGAATCCTGCTTCTCCATGTTGGGTTCTGGTTCTGGGGATGCAGAGCAGAACCAGAAGAGCTGGGAGGTCTGGGAGGTTGCTATGACAACAGCAGCAGATCTTTAATGTGTTGTGGTGCTAATCCATAAAGAAGTATTTTAAAGTCTTTAAATTTTACTACATTTATTTTAGTTTAAGCAGTCGAGTTTAGCTGCTGATTGCTACCGGCTGTACTCACCGTTAGCTGTTGAGTAAAGTTACCATTAGCGATCTAGGATACTTAATGTTAGCTGTTAAATGTAGATATCAACACCCACCATGTATGCTAACGGTTTGCAGTCTATTATAGTTAGCATTAGCAGCCAAGTATAGTGACTGTTAACTGGCAATGTACTTACTGCTATCTAGTATTGCAACTTATTGTTAGCAATATGGTATACTCACTGTTAGCAATCTAGTATAGTTACCATAAGCTACCTAGCATGCTTACTTTTTGCTACCTACCAAGTAAGCTAACTGTTAGCTATTAGCCATGCTAATTGTTAACAACATAGTATAAATATGTTTACTGTTAGCTACCAGCTATACTAATTGATAGCCGTAATAGCATCTCCCTGTTAGCAATCTAATATGTTGCCATTAGCTAATAAATATGCTAACTGTTAGCTACAAACGTTATGACCTGTGTTGTGTATTGTATACTTGCAGGTAGTGATCTGGTAGAGTTACCGTTAGCAACAGAGTACGCTCACTGTTAGCATCACCTGTGCTAACTGTTAGCAGTTGTTGGAGTTGAAGTAAATTAAATGTTATATTATATTCTGTATATTCTGATTAAATGATGATTTAAGTTGTTTGTTGTGTTTTAGGTCCAACTCTGTTTCCTTTTAGCCTCTTCCTCATGTTTTTAGTGACTCTTCAGCGCCGTTCCTCTATTTTCTAGTTAAGATGAGAAAAATTGACATATATTTTGTTGATTTCTTCATCTAAATTTTTAGCTTTAGTCGTATTTTGGACGATTATATTTGGCTTGTAGGTATTTGTTGAAGATTTGATGGGTTTGAACCAGATTTATCTGTAGACAGGAGTATAATAGTCGTCTGATTTTTAGGTTTCTCTGTGATATTTGACATCCTGAAGGCTGCAGAACTTTACAGCCTCGTGTTTTTATTGTTTTATGGGTTAGGTAACGTTTCCTTTGTGCTGAAACCCTCCCCCTCTGTTATTCAGGCGCATTAAGAGAATAGAAACAGACATTTTCTCTGCACATCTTTTCCATTTGCATGATTACACACAAGTGTTATTTAAGTTGTTTTCCTCATTGTTGTGTTGCCCTCCCATATGCTCCATTTAAGGGGAAAACTCTTGTCTGTTTTCTCTCATCTCTGTTTCACATCAACCGCAGACAAAATGGCTCTTTTTCCTTTAATTAATTCATTTCTGTCTCTCTTTTTCTCCCTGTCTCCCTGCGCTGCAAGTTTGTTATTGTTGTTTCTCAAATTTAGTTTGCTGAGCTGATGATTTACTTTGAGAAACAATTAAACGTCACTTGAGAGGAGAGCGTGGGACGTCTTTGTAATCAAAAGAAAATTAGGCATCAGTTGCTAACATTAGCAGGTTGCAGAGTTTCTTTGTTTTGTTTTTTTTCCTTTAGATATCATTGTTTTGGTTAATTTGTTGTCCGCGCTGATAAAGTCTGCAGCTCTTCCTCTGAGCTTTGCTAATGTCGTCTGAACGATGGAGGAAATCCAGATAAATATATCAGAGAAAATGAACCGTAAAAATGAAGCCATTACAGAGAAAACAGATCAACTGATTAACGGCATCAGGTGGCCTCCAATTGCAGCTTCATTTTATTCATTTGTTGCAGTAATAATGTCAAATCACTGCAGGTTTTTATATAAATATGACATTCATGCACAGAAACATAATTCATAAAATTCCATTAATATTTTTTTGTTGATTTTTAATCAGAAACACAAAGAACAAAAAATAAAATCCACATGAATAACTGAGAAATTAAATTCCTCCTCCACATTACGTCCAAAATCAGGAAAATAAATTAAATTACATTTTAAAAAGACTCACATGCTTTTTGTCTGATTTGTTTTCTTATCCTATTTTTTACTTATTTTACAAAATTCAACTTTTTGTCATTTAATACAAAATCAACAAATCAGAAGTACTTAGAGGCCAAATAAATGTGAAATAATAATAACAATGAAATATTAAAATAAAAATCAAATAGTTAAACTTGATTTTTGTATGATTTTCTGTATTAGAATAAATTTTATTTAGTTTCCACAATCTTTCAAGCTTCACTGAACAAATTTATTCTGTTTATAAGAAAAAGATTTGAGTCACTTTCTATTAAAACACTTACTATGTTTATTATTTATTAGTTTAATGAGTTAAATTGGGAGGAGCAAAGTCGGTGTTTCAGTAAAAGTCTCTGCTTGTTCTAAAAGCTTGGTTATAAAAATCTTTGTGATGTAATTAATGTTTTCTATTGCAAGTAAAATCATTTTTCTGATGTTAAAGTTATTACTTTAATCCAGGTTAAGTGGTTAAAAATTAAAAGTTTACTTGAGTTGCATTTGGGGGCCAAACAAAATCACTCTGAGGGTCACAAATGGCCCGTGCGCCTCATTTTGAACACCTCTACAACAATAGTTCTTAAGTAAATTTTTTGTTTGTTTTTGTACCAAAATAAATAAGCGTTTTAATTTCAGCAGGTTATGTACTGTGGACTCTGTAATCTTTTTGTTTTTGTTTCCTTTCTGTTCTGGAGGAAACGTTTCCGTCTGACCCAGAGCGGCCGTCCTCGGCGATCCGCCGCCGCCCGTCTCTGAGCGGCTACTTCCTGCCTCGCCGGCGCCCCCTCCCTCCGCGCCTCAGATGTGGTTTTGTTTAAAGTTGACAGCGTTAATTAAATTAAGCCGGGTCTTGCAGAAGGCGCAGTAGGAGAGCCGGCGGTCCCCGGTGGGCCGTGGGCGGATCAGGACCGGGGGCAGAGCTGCGGTTCGGTGAGCCACACTGCCCCCCGCAGGCCGCCCCTGGGACAGCAGCTGAGTCTGAAGAGACGTTTCCAGTCTGAGCTGCAGTTTGGGTTTTCCTCCTGACTCCCAGCGGAGCCGGTTGGATCTGAGGTCCGTTCTTCCACTGCGCGCCGGATTGTTGTGCAGAAACAGGAAGAGGAATTTAGAGCAGCTTATTGTTGCCTGAATCATCTGGCATCCTGTTATTTCTGCCCGTTGGTCTGAACGATTCCAGTTCAGTTTGATGCTGCTGCAGAAAGAAACACTTTAAAATAAACCACAGTTACATTTATTAAAATATGAGTTTGGCAGGAAAAATGCTAATAGACAAAAATATAACATGATTTTAGTAAAATAATGTAAGACAGTAATTTAATTTGATTTAATAAAATAATAATTGCAATCTAAAAGTAAAAATACATACAATTTATTCTGAATTAATTGTTAAAATTAAATTATAACCATTTTATAATCATTTAGTAAATTATTAAATAAAATATTTACTTTAATATTTTATTTATTAAAAATAATTCCAATATAGAAGTAAAATGCTTACAATTAATTTAGGATAAATTCCTCAAATTCAAATTTAAACTAATTATTTGATTTAATTCTCTAATTAAAATATTAATAATAAAATAATTTAATAATAAAAGAATTATTACAATATAAAAGTAAAAATCCATACAGTTAATTATGAATAAATTATTAAAATTAAATCCCAACTGAAATACTAACTTTTAAAATTATTTATTTTTATAAATGACTTAAAAACAAAAACAATTCAAAATTCTGATTAAAATCTTATAATTAAAAACTGCAAGCTGGTCATTTTGACAAGTTAAAGGGATCAAAAATATCATGTATATTAGTGACTATAACAATCAAAACAGACATATTACAACATTAGAATGAATAATTTTGACTTAAAACATGACAAATAAATTTTTTTAATTTTGACTCCTTTTCTAATGAAATCTAAATTCCAGTTTAAATATTGAAATAAATAAAAAAGCACCAGATTTCTCTCTGAACTGCTCCGTCCGCTGCAGAATGACCTCGGCTCCTCCAGAGTGAAGTGGTGCTGAAATGACGCATGTTTGTGTGTTAGCATGCAGCTGAAATTAGCAGCGCCGCAGCCGGCCTTGGCACGGGATGGCATGAGAAAAGAGGAGCGGACCCGCCTGCAGACAGCACAAAAACTGTTCCCTACAGAATAAACATTACTGCACATATTTAGCATTAATTATTGACTCTACTTCTCATACGTGTGAATTAGGTCCTCTGGTTTCTGCTGCTGCTGATTTCTTTGCAGCTTTAGCTTTTAAATCAAATGTTTTTCAGCAGATTTCTGATTTCAGACAAACTTGGATTTGGTGTGAAAGCTGCGGCCGCGTTAATGTTTATACAGAAGAGCCCCAAAGAGAGTTCAGCCAGGAATGACCTCATGCTTCTCACACACACACACACACAGCCGGACAGCTGTGTTTTCTGCTCTGTTTTCTGGATGCTTCACTGAATCATTTCTCATAAAAAAGCTCCTGAAATTCATCTAAACGTATAAATTCATGTTGGTCATTTAACACGTGAAGGAAGCAGCAGAAATAATGGAGAAATGTCGGAAACGTTTCCGTAGATTGACGTGTCGTTCGCTCGTGTTAGGCGCTCAGCAGTTTTCTTGGCTTCATCCCCAAAATGTCCCACACTGCTACGCCACAGCCGCCATTTTGTGTCAGATGGGAAGCTGGCTAATTGAATTACAAGGCATCCGTTTGTGTGTGTTGGAGTGAATAATTTGTGTATGTGTGCTCTCTCTGCAGAGGCTCTTTTCATAAAAGTTGTTTTTAGCACAAAACTGGACATAAATTCATTTTATATTGCTTTAGTTATATTCTGTATATTAATTTATTTTGTAATTACAGACATCTATGCTCCAATTTTATGTAGTTTCTGCTAAATTTGCTTTATTATGTCATAGTTTTGTTTTCTAGCTCTAATTCTGACTTATGGCTTTCATCTTTGGCTATATCGTGTTAGCTTTGCTAATGTTAGGCTAAATTTTGGGCCATGCTAGCTGAATCTGAGCTGTTTGTTAGCTTAGCAAAGTTATGTAATGTTCTCTCTAAAATGTTGTGTTGGTCTGATGCTGTAATGGTAGTCATGGTTACAGCTTGTTACCAAAAATGTATCAAACTGCAGCTAGCTTTGACCCGAATGGTGCTAAATTTTAACATTTTGTTCTGGTTACGTCTTGTTAGCTTTTGTGCTATGTTAGCTGAAACTATTTCAAACAACAGTTATTTCTGTTCCAAATTATGTTACATAATATCTACAGATAAGTTAGAAATTTATCTGTACAATCTGAGTGCTGTGGTAACTCTGTGGTTTGGATATATTATGCTAGCTTTGCTAATTCTAGGCTAACTTTTTTACCATGTTAGCTAAGCCTGAGTGTCCTCTGTTAGCTTAGCAAAGAATTATGTTATATTTTACCCCTAAAATGTTGTGTTGGACTAACAAGTGACGATTAACTTTTGCACTTTGTTCAGTAAAACGATTTGAAACTGCAGTTAGCATAGCATAGCTCATGCCGTTCTTTGTGTTTGCAGAAAGACCCAAGCTAGTCTGGATTTACTTTCAGCCTGTGAATATTAAATAGATTGTATTTTGTCTGAAAATCGTTGAAACTGTTGAGTTTGGTGAACAGAAAAACCTCCTAATGACATTTTAGTTTGTTTTTCAGGTATTAGTTCATCTCTAATTTAGATGTCTGGTTGTTGTGTGTTTGGTGCCACACATTAGGTGATGCTAAGCTAACGCCATGTTACCTTAGCATTAAACTGCTAAGCTAACAAGAATCCTAGATGAAGATTCAACACTCAAAATTTACTAATCATGAATTGTACACATAAAAAATTAGTTATTATTGTGTTGTAAATCACCATTAAGAAAAAATAAAAACATTCATTCATCTTCATCCTGCTAAAATAAATAAAAATAACATTTTATCAACATGTTGACTAATAAACAAAATCCCAAAGAGACCTTGGCTGTTCTTGTAGGATTAGCTTTAATTATTTCTTTGGCTCTAAGTTGGAGACACCATTGCTTTGTATGGATCAACAGCTCTAACCAAATGATGTATTTATGTTTTTAATTGAATATGTCTGTGTTTTATTATCATTAGTCACTCCAATTATGTTCCTGTAACATGTTTTAACATGTTTTAAGTATAGCAATCCTTCCTAATCACCACATTTTCCTGTCAGTTCTTGATCCCAACACCTGATCTTAACTGCTAAATAATAAAAAACGATTACAGTTTATACCTTACATCGCCTTACACGCCTTTTCCCAATGAAATGACCTCAGTTATTCTTGCTGCCTTCTTGTCCTTGTGAGGACAGTCGGGTTTATAAGGACCTCTGTTGCACACACATTGTCAGTTCCTGCTGCAGATGTGAACGCTCCCGGATGCATTCCTGAGCCGAACTATTTGGCCGCAGCCAACAGGCGGCTTTGAGCGGCGCTCTGATTCGCTCCAAGGCTGTGATGGAAATCACATGTTGTCAGACACACATTTTACTGACGCGCACACACTCCATGCAGGAATCAATGGCATAAAAAACTGCTTCAAGCCGTTGATGTTTTGTTGGAAAGTTCTCAGTTGTCGTCCTCAGCTGCACCAAAATGCCGAACTTGTCGGGTTTTTGGGTATTTTTGATTTATTTTTAGCGTCTTCATGGGAATAAAAAGTTACATTAACTTAATTTTTCAAGCTTTTCTTGTCATTTGAACCACATTAGGGTGAAATATGACTTTGTTTCTGCTGCTTAGTGTTTTATAGGAGTTTCTGACAAAAAACTGATAGTCCAGTAGATTTGGTTCAATTGGGACCGAAACTTCACCATCTGCTCCACCTGCAGCTGCTGTGGTTCTCTGAGTCAAACCAACCTGTTCCCCTCCTGGCCTGTGGGGGCGCTGCACCAAGAACCACTGAAGGAAACGACACAAAAACCTCTGAAGACACCGAGGCAACTTCCTTCTGCACCAGATGGAAACAAAATGGAGGCGTCAGATTTTAGCCGTAGGAGGATTTTTATTTTCTCTAGCGCTAGGCTAGCGCTAGGCTAACGCTAGGCTAACACTAGTGTTTGTTATATTTACCAAGAATGCCCTGCACGGTAGTCCACTTTCTGCTTTTGCAGCGGTCTCTGTTCCGTTTCACATATAGATTTGAACCGAACCAGTTCATTTCCAGATTAGTGAAGTGACCTCACACCTCACCAAACGAACCAGACTTTCTAGACAAACGGACTCAAGTCGGGTTAAAGCGGACTGAGCTGGTTGGGATGCACCTTAAACTTTCCTGCAGGCTGTAAAAGGGAACAGTTACAAATCTGTCCATTGGCTAACACCCTCGGTCCCTGTAGGGTCGGTGTCTTCAGCAGTCATTGGTGCTGGTATTCACCAATGAATACCAGCACCAATGAGAACACCAATGAAATGGATTGGCGACGTCCATTCCATCACAAGGTGAGTTCAAGAGTTTCTGACAGAAAAGTCAGTAGTTGAAATCAGAGAAGGTCCTTTGGAAAATAAAGCATGCTGTGCTGTGCTTGCCTGGACTAAGGATATTGGTACCTGGACTAAGGTGGTGGATGGCAGAGTTTAAGGATTTCCTCACTGTGCTGTCGGGAGAGTCTTAAGACTTGGGGGAAGGTGAATCCTTCACCTCATGGCGCCCAGGGTGAATGAGATCTGCCCATAGGTGTTGTAGATTGTTGTGGTTTATTGTCTCTTGTCTGGAACATTAGTGGAGCGGTAGATCCGGTTGGTGCTCCCAGTGGTAAGAACAGGGGAACCAGAGGGTGTGTTCTTACTATCGAGGGTTCACTCTTCTCATCCTCCCTGTGAATTAGTAATCCTGGGGGTTGGAAAGGACGCCCCAATGAAAACTCAGCTCCTGGAGGAGCAGATTGACTTTTAGAAGATCTTTGACTCTAACTATGTACCTTGAGGAGTGCTATAGGTGCTGCTGCAGTAGTGTGTGGTACCTGGGTATTTTTGATGGTCTATCTGGTTCTTGTGTAACCAAAGTAAGCATTGAGTACTCTGCCTCTTGTCTCCAATCCTGTTTGTGGAGTTCCTGGCAGGATCTCAAGGTCTAGTATCAGAGAGGAAGGTGCCCGGTTTGAAACCCTCAAGGTCTCGTCTTTGTCCTCTGCAGATCTTGATCTATTGGCGTCTTTAAGAGGCAAGGTTCTTTCTGGCCATGAGATTTTCATACTTCACAAGAAACAAAGTTTTAGGAAGTCCTCATAAATCCACTATACAGCAATTTCTGAATAATATTTCTCGGACATAGCAGAAGAAAACCAATACAAATGGCTGAAATGAGCCACTTGTATATCATGACTGTTGAGTCCAGTCACCTTTGTTGAGTGACTGGACTCAACCTTGAGGTGAGGAACCCCATCATCCACATGGAGGATCATCGTTCCTTGTTGGCACCTTGGTTTGGAGGTTTTTAGGGCTCATCCCAATCTGAGGAGACTTCAGGACAAAACAAGGAGCCATTGCAGAGACTATCCCTCCTTCTTGGTCTGAATATATTTGGTATCCCCAATAATGAGCTGGAGAGTGTTGCTAGGGAGAGGGAGGAATGGCTTTCCCTCTTGGATCTGTTGCTTCTGTGACCCCATCTTGGGTTGGAGGAGATAGATTGATGGATGGATGGATGGATGGATAGGCTATTAGCTGGTTCATGAACAAAGGCTGATTCATGTCCTTCTTCTTCTTGGCGCTACATGTCAGTTTGGCTGTGGTTCCTTTTTCCTTCAGGCAATGAGGTGACGCTCTAGCCAAATGACCACAACTCTTTCCACAAATAATACAGGGAAAAGTCAAAGTCCTCTGTTTGGCTAAAGACAAGAACCAGGATATTTTTTACCTTTGTATGGTAGGCTGTTAGCATCCACTGAGCTGAACTTCAAAGGATGGCTTAAGCTAAATAAAATATCTTTAGTTGAGCAAGAACATGGTAACACACTTCCACAAACTTTACAGCTGATATGTTTAACTATATTTAAAACCAGATGAAAAGTCTGGGCTTGGCAGACTGACTTTTCCTCCTGTTAAAACTTTATTGTACCCACTGCTGCCAAGTTCCACTTCCTCAGAGGGAAGTGTTGTTTTTCCTTTATTCAACAGATGAAAAGCCAAAGTTATGATATAATCATGGATAATTGAAACTGGAAGGATATATGGATTCATAACTGACCCTTTCCTAAAACTGTGTTATGTGGATAGTTGGATGTTTAAATGACGTTGTGAATTTAGAGTAAAAATAGGTTTTGATTTATATCTAGGATGTTTTATGAGCAAGAAGATTTAGTTAAAGGGATAATTCAGATTTTGTCTCACCGGGTTACTGTTAACATGTTTTCATAAATCATTATTTTACCTGTAGTATTGTTATAATCTCAAGAAAGATCAACAAAAAGGCCATTATGCTTTATGAAAACTGTTTTCAAACCAATGTTGTGCTGGAATTGGACCTTAATTATTTACTCGGCTGGCTGTTTAAAACAACAAAAGAGTTTTTCTATATTTATAAACTAAGATAAAATAATCTTAGTTTATAAACATAGAAAATTTACTTCATGTTCCTGATTGTTTTTCCTGTATTGTATTATTTTGAGGTTAATAGCAGTTAGCTTGCTGAACTAACTTGTAGCTAGCAGACTAACACCTAAAAGCTAGCTAGGTAGCTAATTGTTGACATCAATAGCAGTTAGCCTACTGCACTACGTATTAGCTACAAGGGTAAGCATTGAAAGCTAATTAGCTAATTGTTGAGATTAATAGAAGTTAGCACGCTGCACTGAGTTTTAGCTGTCTGGCTAACAAGTTAAAGCTAGCTAACTAATTGTTTACATTAATAGCAGTTAGCTTACTACTCTGCATTTTAGCTAGCTAGAACACAGACCATCAAGATCTGCTGAACGTAGCCGCCGTCACCTTAAACATCATTTAAATGTTTTATAATTTAAGTGGTCATGATTTAAAGTGGACATTATCAAAGGCTAGCTGTTGAAATTAAAGCCTTAAAGTGTAATTCACCAAGCAGTGGTGACGTTACAGTGACTTCAGACAAAAACAAAGTTTGCTTTCATACCAAGCAGTAACACCTCCTCCTCTTCTTCTCTCACACTCCAAGTTTTTTTTTTTGCACTTTTAAACTTTTTGCTAACCCCCCGCCAAGAGTTTCCCTCCAATTTGTTTCCTTTCTCGAAATGTTCCGTTTGTTAGGTTGAACAGAAAATCACAGAAAAATCACCATAAGGGCTGCTTTGCATTTTTAATTAAGAAACTAACATATGAATATATTTGCATATTATTGAGTTGCAGATTAAATCACGCATACATAATTAGCGTGCAGCAGCGCTCCTCTCCTCTATGCCTGCACTGTGCTTACCGGGTTTTTTATTATTTTTTTGGCAAGCTGCGGTTCTGATGGATGCCAGACACACAAAAACACACAGACACACCTTCTCCTGACACTCGCATGAGAAACACTCGAACAAAACCTCTCCAAACACTCGCAGTGATCTCTGTCACCCCATCGCTGTCAGTCTGAAAAATTAGCGTCTGATTTCCTCCGTCAGAATCGAGGCCATGTCAGATTTCTGATTACACCAGAAAATCAAGACTTTTTTCTTTAAAGTAAATAATTGACTTGAGGTCTTTAAACAGTTTATTAACTGTAAAAAAAAAAAAAAAAAAATTAAGTCAGGGCTGATGGAGTTCAGTGGAAAACTGTTATTAGCAGATTTACTACAGTGTGTCTTGAAGAAAAGTACAAATTTTACTGAATTTATTCATTTTTGTCTCAAATTTTCTCCTTATCCAGTTGATTAAACTCACTGAGAGTCAAGAGTTAATTTTATTTGAACATAAGGTCTTTTTTCCTCTTCATTCACATATTTTATACAAATGACCCAAACAAATGCACTAAAAAGACAAAAAGGCTAAAATCTAATCTGTGAAATTTAGAAACATGTTTTTTATTTAGTTTTTTTGTGGTTAAAATGCAGAGAAAGTTTTTAAAATTCTCTTTTTAGTTTCAAAAAGTAGAATAAGTTATTCATAAGTCAAGAATCTCTCATATACAATAACATTCTGGAAGGATATGACAAACCTTTTTCAGCTGAAAAAATGTAAAATTATTTTTACAAATAAAGTAAATTAGTGCTTTCGATTTTCTCCAGAAAAAAAATGTGAATTTTAATCTAAATGAAAAATTAACTCACCACAGTAGAGGATTAGCAGAAGTGTTCCCCACTAAAATAAATACATTATTTTGCATTAAAGAAGGTTAAATATAGCTAATAATCATTAAAAACTCTGAGATAAGATTTGATTTAGTGCAGAATGACAAGACGTTAATTAAATACCAACGTTAGCATCATTAGGCATTGACTGAACATGCAAATCAACAGAAATTAAACTTTTTTGTGGTGGTTTTTTAAATTTTGTGGTGATTTTTGCGCCCTGATATTTCCTGCCATATAATCGATATAAAACCTGATCCGTGGCTCTGTGTCCTGCTCAGCCACTCAGGACGAATAAACGTGTCATAAAAAGTAACATTTCAGTGATTTTTGTTGGCATTTTGCTCCATATAAAGTAAAGTTCAGATTAAAATGCAGATGTCGGATATAAAAACTGAAATAAGGAACTCTGGCTGCCAAAAATGTCCGTCTAGTTTTATTAATTTCTTAGATTTTTACACATGGATCCAATCCATCCAGCCCAGTTTTAAAGTAAATTTTGAAAGTAATTTTATTTCTGTTTTACCTGAAAAGGTCAAGATAATGAAAAAGCAATGCTTTGAATCCAGAGTCAGTGAAACGTTGCACCGCCGGGTCCAGAAGTCCCTGTTTGTTCCAAACCTTCATCGGTATCAAAAATATCCTTACTGTGTGCAATCAGAGAAGATAAACTGTGCAGATTCGCTTCCTTTCTTGTTTTTCTGCTTAGTTGCACTCAGCAGTGATTCATTGGGAGCGTTGGCTGTCACGTTTATGTAATGGGAACCGTGTCGCAGAACCAGGTGCTGCTACACCTGATCCCTGTTTATTATCACTTATGCTGCAGCATGAAAAGCCACCGGGGATTTCCTCCTCACGGTTCGGGTCAGTACTGTACTGGACGTAGCAGGCGATCCGCTGAACCACGGCGTAACGTCGGGGCAGAACGCAGTCAGGACAGACCTCAGCCTGCTCCTTTTATGGTTGGACGTTTTCTCATCTTCCTGTGTTGGTTTAATCCAGATAAATGTTCTGTCCTGGTGTGAACTCAGTGTTCATACCAGGAACCACCAGTTTGGTTCGTTCACCGTTAACTAACCAGTAGAACCGTTAGCTTTTGACCCGTTTCCTGATGAATTTAAACTAAATTCAAACAACTTTCAACAGATTTTAACTGATATTGAATTCATATAAGAAGTTTTATTTTGTTTTAGGACCAAAAATTCTGTCAGAATCCATCCATCCGTTAATTTAACCTTTTGTTTATCTTCAATTACACCAACCAAAAACCAATCATCCAACCAATCATCCAACCAACCATCCTCTCAACCAACCAAATAAACAGTAAAGTCTATTCTATTCTATTCTGCACCACCATCCAGCCATTATTTAAAACCAGAGACACATGACAGTAAAGATCTCCGTCGTATTGTGTGATCTGAGCGCCAGAACAGGAGGAAGACACGACCAAAGACGTCTCCAACGTCCAATGAGGTTTCTGGTGCATCATGGCCGTTGTTTTGTCCTTAAGATTGCCTGAAAGGGAACATCGGGTCAAGAATTGGCATCAGGTTGACCGTTTGGGTCTTTTATCTGGTGACTGATCGGCATAAGTTTTATAAAACTGTCTGAAGGGTTGATCTTGGGATATTAACATATTTAGAAATGGCTCCAAGACTTTCCCAGGTTGTGTAAATCTACAGTTCTCCTTAGATCCTCACTGGGTTCCCGGGACTTCCCAGTGGTTATCACTGATGGTCAGTCCAGTGAGTTCTGGTTTTAGGACCTTCTGCACCACTTTCCCAGACAAATATGAGCTTTGATAGTCCAGAGAAATGTTCAGACGAAGAAGAAGAACCATCGGTCGTCGAGTTTCTCACCACGGATTGGGTTTCTATTGTCAAACTCTGCCTCTTTAGTCCGTCTGATCATGCTTTGTGAAGCCGGTTGACGTGACAGAAGTCGAGGGGAATAAAGAACATCGTAAGTCAAACGACACGAAAGACTAACAGAGACGTCGGGCGCGGGGGGAGAATGACTCGCAGGAACACAAAGGAGCCGACAGCGGGAGAAGAGAAGATTGACAACTGGGCGTAGTGATTTGAAGGAAAATCCTGTCGGCGTGAAATCAGGATGAAATGTGAGATTATAATTCAACCAGGGATTAACTGTCATCTCAGAAGCAAAGACGGAGGGGGGGGAAGAGTGACAGAGGAGATAAAGACGGAGAGGAAGGAAGGAAAACTGGAGGGGAAACGGAGTTTAAAGGCAGAAAATGAATGGAAAGTTCAAGATGAAGGCGAAGTAGGACGAAGTGCAACAAAGGGATCAGGTGGGAGATTAAGTTACGAGGAAGACGAAGGAGGACGAAGGCTTACTGGGAGAAGAGCAGGATGAAGGCGTGGAGGAGGATGAGTGTGACTGGTGTCCCATAATTTAATGGTGCCAACATCAGCACTCGGCTCCAGGTGTTGATGCCGCTGCGCGCTCACCGGACCGACAGTGATGAACAGACACCAACGTGCTGAACTGCTGGAAACAACGTGAACTCCACTGTCCAGCCATTACTCATCCCAGGCAGAACTGAGATAAAACAAATAATATCACTGAAGGAAACCCAGATATCCTTAAAACTCAGCAGGAAAAACTCGTTTACGGGAGCAGAACGCTGCCAGGATCAGAGGAAGTGAATTATTTCAACAAAATGGACGAAACATTGGTTTAATTTATATAAGACAACTTGCTTAAAAATATGAAATTATACACCGATAAAAGACATTATTATTATTATTTCACTCTGTTTCTATACATTTTATTCATCCAATTTTATAGTTTGTTTTGAATTTACATGGTTTTATTTAATTTCATCATTCAAAATGTATTTAACTATTTGATAGGATATTTAAATGCTTAATATGTTGACATTTACTTATTTTAATTATTCATTTAGCTTTTTTACTATTTTTGACCTCCGTACAGGCGGTTCTGAACTTTCGGTGTCTCGCGACCCTCTGATGGATCCTGACCCCCATGTTGAGAACCACTGATAAAACAATCAACAAATGAGACAGAAACGATTCATTTGATTCAATGAATCAAATCAAAAAGTTTTGACACACAACTAAAACAAATCATTAAAAAAAGTTAAAATTAAATTTTTCTCAAAAATCATAAAACTGTGAAAAACATTTAAAAAAAAAAAAACAATCAGCCAATTCTGCAAATTTTAACTAAAAAGAAGAAAGGAAGCAGCGACTGGGAAACAAATTGGGAAAGTGCTGAGTCACTGGTTGCTATGGCAACCTTTGCTAGTCAGCCGGGGAGGGGCCAGAATCACGTTTCATCAGAGACCAGAAATTCGTCCACAAACAAAGCGACTCTGTGTGAAACTGAGGAGCATCAGAGCCGTTTTTAACGGTTGGTGTCAGAGAGCTTTCCTGTAGCAGTCTGTGTCACAGCGGCTCTGAAAACACAAAACAAAATGTGCAAAACTTGGAGCTCTGGGCGAGGCTAACTAAACTGTTAGCTGCACTAACCCCAAAGTGTTACATTAATGTTATTTTGTTAGACTAGCAAAAGCTAAAGCTATGACATTAAATTGAACCAGGCTGACACTCACCATTCATCTACAGTTATTTAAATGTTTTCTGCTGCATACCTCATTCATTCGTTTGTTGTATACTTAACATTTTCCAGAGGAAATGAAACTACTGCGTAAAAAAACTTCAAAATAAAAGCAATGCTTAACTACTTGAAGAATCCTTAACAGTCGATAATAAAAACATCAACACAGATGTTGAACTTTATTCAAATTAAATTAGCGCTTTAGAATGTACAATTAGCGAAACATTAGCTACACTGTTAGTGGAATATTAGCTTAGCGTTGGTGGAAGTGTTGCCACCACGTTGAAACAACTTCAAAATAATATTTTTAAATTATTCAAACTTTATTCAACTAAATGTTTACAGAAGAACCAAGTAAGTTAAGCTTTAGAATTTATTTAGAAAAATTAATCTAGGGGAAGCTAATCAATTCCAAAGTTAGCAAAAGCGCTAAGCTAAAAAGTAGCTTCACCATTAGCGCAGTAGAAGAAGTGTTCTCTTCACTGCAAAACTGACTTTAGATTGTTTTAACTTGTTGGTTAAAATAACTCAGAAGGAGGTTTTTATGTTTTTGTTTTGTTATCAAACAACAAGGAAAGTTTTGGCGCTCCGTGTTCATCACCTCATCCTCCTTTTCTTCTCCTCCATCATTGGGGTTGAATCCCTGGTTGCCGGGTCGCCCCCCCGGTGCCGGTTCCCCTGCAGCCGGGTCGGCCACAATGCTGGGAGCCAGCCAGCGCCGCAGACAGATGGTCCACTTATTAGATGTGCATCAGCCCTGCCTCCCTTCCTGCAGCTCGCGTTTTAATCAAATTAGAGCTGACAGAAGATGAGGCAGCGAGGGCGAGCGACAGGCTGGATGAGGGGAGAGAGAGAGGACTGAACGATGAATGATGACAAAATGAAAGACTGAACACAGTTTACTGGAGGACTGCCTCCACCCGCCTCACACTGCCCCACCCTCCTACGCTGGACTCCGCCTGATCCACACCTGGACTCCACCTGATCTCCACCTGATCCACACCTTGTCTACACCTGGACTCCACCTGATCCACACCTGGACTCCACCTGATCTACACCTGGACTCCACCTGATCTCCACCTGATCCACACCTTGTCTACACCTGGACTCCACCTGATCCACCTGATCTACATCGTTACCTCAGGTCAGACTCTATTAATTGCCTCCAAATCAAACAGAGGATCCACATGTGGTATTTGGTCAAGATGGCTCCTCCTGCAGCAGCTGAAGACACTTCCTGGTGGGCGGAGCCAAAGATCTATAGAGGGAGGAAGTACACAAGACGATGGATGGACGATTGGTTGGTTGCATAATAAATCTCTAATATTGATGTCATATTTTATTATTTTTACGTGCTTTTCTTGCTCTCAGACCAAAGCTGTGAAGAAGTTTGTGACGTGTTTCTCTGCCGATCAGCTTTGCTGCAGGAAACTCTTGATGAAGCATTGCATTCTGGGAGATGTAGGCTCATGTTCTTTAGGAACCTGCTGGTTTGTTATTTTTAATCTGAAGCTGCCATCAGAATCAGAACGCCAACATCATGTGGAAATATAGAAACAAGCTTTGTATGCTTTTCCATAAAGACATGAAGCAAAAGTCCAGATCCGTCATAAAGTTCAGGAACATTTTCAGGATAATTTTCCTCCATGTCTCCTATGAAGCGTCAGATCCAGAACGTTCCGCGTGAATCCTGCGTGTCAGTCAGAGTAATCCTGGTATTTTATGGTTTACCTTTCATTCCAGGACGCCAGCTGACACGTCTGGGTGAAACGTGATTCTGAGAGCAGCTCCTCTCAGCGCGTGTTTGAACGAGTTTAGGAGAGGATGAAAGGCCAAGCTGAACAATCCCAGCTACTCGGCTTTATTACCAGAGAAATAAACAAGTCAGGCGCCCCCTGTAGGCCAGAACCTTCTGCTCCTGTAAGACGGTTTTCCTACATCTGGATGTGATTTTTAAAAGGAGATCAAAATATTGGAGACAGACGGGAAATAGAGACGGGTTCTCTTTGCTGGAGAAAAAAACCCATTTGGACCGAACGGGACCCAGAACTCTGGGGAAGTCCAAGGAGATCCAGATCGTTCTACAGTAAATGGATTTGGTAAAAACTGTTAGACATATTAATAAAAACGGATGGATGGAGATGACAAAGGAAGAAAAACAGCATAATGTTTGTCCCATTCTTTATACTTTTCTATAAAAATGAGTAATTAAAGGGATTTTATAAATATGAATTAATAATTTTAAGGAAACGCCTCAACAAAAATAAATAAAAATCAAAGTGAGGAATGTTGAACATCTTATGAAGTTATACTCTGGTATCAGGAAATCATTTTTCCATAATAATGAGCTGGTTATGTCAGATTAAATCCAAGCTTTTTCTCATTAAACAGGTTTTTATTGTAATTTCATGTCTTTCTTCTGGTAACTTTGTGTCTAGATTATGCTAATATTATGACTTTATTCTCATAATTATCAGGAAAAAATCTAGTTCGTTGTAGAAAAAAAGCATAAATTGAAATATTCAGTTCAAGGTGAAAACACCGTATGGGGCCCCTGCTTCTGTCCCGCCCTGGGCCCCCGGGACGCGAACTCCGCCCCTGCGCTTTACGGTTCAGCTGACAAAAAAAAAGAAAAGTGAGCTCGCGCTTCAAAGGCACGCGGCAAAACTGCAGCTCGGCGCGAGACACGGACGATGATGAAGGAAAGATGGCTTCCAGATTTAATGTGGAAACTTGAAAGAGTGTCCGCGAGCGTCTGAGCGTGCGCGGACTTTTTTCCACGTGTGAGAGGAGCGGGGAGGAAGAGGAGGGACTGCTTCACCCTCTCTCTCTCTCTCTCTCTCTAACTACTTTGCATATTCCGCGTGCCTCGGCGCGGCCATATGGGAAAATGCAACTGAAGGAATTGACCGCGCGCAGGCAGGAGGAGCACGCGAGCGGAGCGGCGACACTTTGAGATCACAACAAACCCGAAAAGTTCCCAATTACGGAGACGAAGAAGAAACGAGACGCGACACGGGTTGGAGAGGACGATCCGAACCGAGCCGGGGAGGGGGGATTGACTGACTGCAGGGACCCGAGAGAACCGGAAGAAATTATTATAATATTGATTTGAAAATCAAAATAAAAATAGAGATAAAAGCGCTTCCCGCTGGAGGACCGGAGCCATGTACTGTGCCTACACCATCCCGGGGATGACAGGCAGCTCCCTCATGTACTACTACAACGGCAAAGCGGTAAGGAAAGCTTCCTCATCCCTGTCATCCCGCCTGGTTTTCCCGTCCTGGAAGGTTGGAGGAGGAGGAGGGAAGGAGGGAGGGAGAGGTAGAGGAGGTGTGAAGGTGAGGAAGAGGAGGAGGAGGAGTGCGCTTTAATTCCTCCTGCATGGGAAAAAACGCAGCGGGGAATAACGAGGAAAAACCTGCTGGGAGAATCTCTGCCACACTCCTTCACAGTTTCACTTTTTAAAATGGTTTTAAATTCATTTGCGGTAAAATACAGGAAAACGGAAAACATCCATGTTTTAGTCCGAGGCTCGTTTTTCCGTTTCTAATTTTCTCAAACGGGCGGAAAACGAAACAAAATGAGTCAAAAACGATTTGATTGAAATTTTAACTTATTTTCTTCTGTTTTAATATAAATAAGTTGATTATTACATTCTGTGGGTTTTACCTTTAATAATATAATATAAAACAAACTGAAATTAACGAGGAGAAATAACAAATTTAATGTAAAATAAGAAAGATTAATGAGGAGAAACATTTCATTCAGTTTATGCTTTTATTTAAATATAAATGTGTGTGTGTGTGTGTGTGTGTGTGTGTTCATACCATCCAAATAGGCCCAAATCACATCCAGATTAATTAAATCCACACCATTTAACCTGATTATTTGGTTTGCATTTTTAAAAAACATGTTTAATTTAAATTTAGTTATTTTTATTTGTGGGAAGTGAAAATATTTCCCGCGGCTCTTGAAGCAGACGTGAGAAAATTGTCCTGCAGGTTCGATGATCCGTCTGACCTCCCGTGACCCCGTCTGTCTCCCGGTGACCCCCACCTGTAAAACACCAGGAAGTCGTTTAGAGACGTGGGGGGAACGGTGCCTTCAAGTCACAGGTGCACTGGGGTTTCCTACACACCCACCTGTCAGCGAAGCATCCGTCCACTGCAGGGTGGAAATAACAAAAACGAGGCCAAAGACTTTAAAACTATTTTTAAAATTGTTCTCAAAATTCAAATACATTTTTAAAAAACAAAACTTAGATATTTTAAAATTGTTTTTCATGTTTTTAAACCAAATTAAATCATTTTAATCTGTTTAAAATGCTGACATGTTGAGTCTGATGTGAACTCTTCTGGAAGCGATCCGGACTTCGTTTCTTCTCGTCTTTCTCGCTCCGTCTTTGTGCTTCGGAGCCGGAGCGGCCCGATGCGGCGGGCCCCTGCCTGCGTGGCTCCGGCGCTTTGTTTGGCGGCTGGATGGCACATCGTGCCCGTCGGTGTTGATCCGGTGCCAAGCTGCTTTCAGGTTTCGCCCCCTCCGCCTGTTTACGCCCGCTGTCTGCTGGCAGACGGACAAACCCAGAAAACCCGCCGCTCCTCCTCGTCCCTGAAACCTTTTCTGATTTTTTGGGGGTCTTGGATAAAAAGCAGGTTGTGGTTGGAAGGCAGGGGAAGCGGCGCAAGGAGGAAAACTGGGGCAGGTTTTTTAAAAAGAGAGAAGCTGGGGGAGAAGCAGCGAGGCTCGGCGTGGAGCGAGGAGGAAGAGGAGGAGGAGGAAGAGGAGGGCCGAGGCCTCGGCTCCGAGCAGCGGCTGTCGGCTCTCTAACTTAATCTCCCGCGGCTTAATGAGGCAGCAGAACCCGGGCTAAAAACAAAAGGCCCGGCGTGGAGGCGGCCGGCGGCGGCTTTGTGATGCTAACGCAGCGTTTGAATATTCAGACGGATTTAATTAGGAGAATCCTGGAGCCGACCCGATCGGGTCGTCAGCTCCACTCAGACCCACAGAAAAAACAGCCTCTAATCCCTCAGTTTACATGAAATAATTTCATAAAATTGCTTTTAAAAAGAGAATTTTTTACTCCTAATTCTGAAAAAAAGAACAAATTTCCCTGCTGTAGGAAACTTCACCCAAAAGATTTTTATTTTGTCTTCGTTTTTATTTTTATCTGCTTTTCCTCATTAATAAATGAGTAAACAGATAATCAGTTATAAACGGATCTTTAATGTTTCTGAGTGTCGGTTCTGGTCCAACTCCTCTGGTTCCGGGCCAAACCCGAGTCAATGGCGGCGAGGTCCAGTAGGAGCGGACATCCTGTGGGCCAGGAGGCTGGAACTGGAGCACAGCATGTTATGCAATTAAAACTTTATAAATAGATGCATTGTGTGTGTGTGTAGGGGTGTGTGTGTGTGTGTGTGAGTGTGTGAGCGCATCCATTAGCTTCAGTCTCAGAAACATTTTTAAATTTTATTTCTTCTTCATTTATTATTTAATCTCTGAAATCGTCGGCCTCGGCGTCATGAACACGTTTTACTCCTCTCATGCTTTTATTTTGAAGGTATCTTGGTTACAGTCAGAACCATGGTCCGTTTGCAGAAATGGTCAGAATGATAGTCTGTGGATGTCCGGGTCAGTCGGGTTTCCTCTGGGTGCTTTAAGGCATCTGTGTGTGTGTGTGTGTGGGTGTGTGTGTGTGTCATCCTCCGTCTGGTCCAGTTAAAGCCTTACACATCATTCAGGCTTAAACTTAATCCCACCGCATCAGATTATCTGACACTGATGCCGCCGATGTGCACAGATACACCAAACACAGATACACACACACACAACCATATATAGACGTGTGTGTGTGTGTGTGTGTGTGTGTAATCAAGTTTGAATCAATCAGGTTTATTTCATTTCAGAACAAGGCAGTTCAAAGTTACATCATCAAAACTCAAGAAACTCCACAGATTAGGGTGATGGTTGGGAGGCCCTCCCACCTTAAACCAATGAGATGTTTTGGTTTTTTGACTCCAGTTGTTTTTTACCTTGAATATTAAAAGTGGGAATAATTTGAGATTCCATTAAAATAATTGACATTAGAAACATGAAGCAGTTTTCAGCTCCTCCTTCAGTTCCTGACAGAAACAAACGATTTAAAAAATCGGATCCTGCAGGGCGTCGATAAATAACTGCAGGTTTAATTCTGGTTATTTATTGTTTGTGTTTGTTTGTAGAGGCAGTGAAATGTTTCTGTTTTGTCCTGATATTAGAAGAGATTTAGAGGCAGAAATAAACGTTTTATTGCATTTTAAAAATAAAATGGACAAATATGAATGTTTTCTAATCAGTTCTTAATGAATCTAATGAAGATGAAGAATGATCATGTTTAAAATATAAATTTAATTCACTTTAAATACCTTGATGATAAAAAATACTATTAGATTATGTCAAAGTTTTTACATTTTGGGCAAATTTTAATTATTTTAGTTATTTTTATGCAAGTTTCTGTTTTTCTTTTGACATTTTCTAACATAAAAATGTAATATTTCAGTTTTAAAAGCTGGTTTTGAAGCCATCAGGCCTTGTTTTCCTGCAGATTATAATATTTAATGTTTTAAAGCTGTGGGTGAGTCAGGGCTGAAGGAGGAGGCCGAACGCTGGCCCGGGTCCAAACCCACACCTGCCGGGTCGATGTGTGGAAACCTGCTGCCAGGAAGTGATGCAGACTTTAATCATTCGTTCCCTGGATAGTTCCCTGGTTTGTTCCCTGGATCGTTCCCTGGTTTGTTCCCTGGATCGTTCCCTGGTTCGTTCCCTGGTTCGTTCCCTGGTTCGTTCCCTGGTTCGTTCCCTTGATCGTTCCCTGGATCGTTCCCTGGATCGTTCCCTGGTTCGTTCCCTGGTTCGTTCCCTGGTTCGTTCCCTCGCTGCGATTTCAAAGCTCGTTGTTTGTTTTTCATGTTTTTCAGTTTTGGTCTCGGATCAAAAACCCCGGACTGCGGGACAGAATTTCAATTTCATTTTTAGTTTCTCGGGTTTTCGTGACTCGGAAACTGTTGTGTGTGTGTAACCATGGCAACGCTGGACCCACACACACACAGAGGCCCTGGACTCGTTGGGCAGAACTGTCGCTCCGCTTTGCTTCATAAGGATCGTTTCAGCTGTTTAAATATTTCTGTGAATAATAATAATATTTTTCTTTAATCAAAAATAATTTATTTTTTTTAATTTTTGGTCGTCAATGAAAAGAAGGCATGATGTGTGGATTATACCGATTCAATCTGAGTTTAAAGGAATAATTTGGAAGTTATTTGTTCCATAATTCGAAGGTTTCCAGTTGGAAGCACTGGGAATACTGGGACAGTTTTTGGTTTTCTTTCTCACTAAGACTTTAACATCAGATACAGTTTGATTGTTGGTTTTCCCAGTTAAAATCGTTTTTCGGACCATCAGAGTGTCTTTACTACAGACCACTGTTGCGGTGTCATATTTGGTATGTTTATTCCCAGTTGGACGGACCGGTCGGGCTGAAACAGGCTGAATTTAGTCGCTCGGTTCCTGCAGAGGAAACGACGACGGTGGAAAAGAAAAAGGAGATTTGGGGGAAATGTGAGTTAAATCAGATGAAGGTGAATTAGCCTCTAAAGCTGCTGCACATGGAAATATTAAAACGTGCTGCATGATCGGCTCTGAATGAGCGATCTGGACTTCAGTTGATGCAGGAATCTGCAGCAGAAATGCAGATTTGGGGAATATTTGTTGCTCTGCAGCGACCAGCTGCTGAATGAGGCTCTTTGTAACGGAGGCCGATCCGTTTTACTCGGTTTTAAGCCCTTGACTTCAGAGTGCAAGGTCACAGCTGCCAAAACACTGACCATGCACGTCACACACACACGCACACACACTCCTGGACAGTGTGTGTGTCACATATGGGAAGGTGGGCCGCAGAATCCATCTGCATTCCTGGGATAGCTGGGAATCTCCATGGCGACCTGCGAGGAGCAGGTCCGACTGCGGGCGTGCGGCCGGACCGGCGCCGAGCGATGTTCCTGGAACACGCCCTCTCTGGCGGCCATGTTGGAAATGTGCAGACTTGGCAGCAGTGAGTCCTATCTGCTGATCGCCGTGGCGACGGGCGGATTAGGAAGCAATGCCCAGAGCCTCGTGTTCGATCGTTTCTCTGCTGATAGAAAATATTTTATTACTTTAATTTGTTTCAAAACAACAAATTTCACTGAAGTTAATCAGATAAAATAATTGTTGCTTTTCTGTTTTAATCAAAGTATTGAAATCATTTAGATTTAAGGTCATTTTTTAATTTCAGCAGCGTGGGGCTGGAGGTGATGAGTCTGCTGGAGATGAGGGTGATGGTGCAGAGGCCATCCACCCTCTGAGACTTTGAGTCATGAAGAATCAGTTCAGATCAGATCAGTTCAGATCAGTTCAGATCAGTTCAGATCAGATCAATTCAGATCAGATCAGATCAGATCAATTCAGATCAGTTCAGATCAGATCAATTCAGATCAATTCAGATCAGATCAGATCAGATCAATTCAGATCAGTTCAGATCAGATCAGATCAATTCAGATCAGATCAGATCAGATCAATTCAGATCAGTTCAGATCAGTTCAGATCAGATCAGTTCAGATCAGTTCAGATCAGTTCAGATCAGATCAGTTCAGATCAGTTCAGATCAGATCAGATCAATTCAGATCAGATCAGTTCAGATCAATTCAGATCAGATCAGATCAATTCAGATCAGATCAGATCAGATCAATTCAGATCAGTTCAGATCAGTTCAGATCAGATCAGTTCAGATCAGTTCAGATCAGTTCAGATCAGATCAGTTCAGATCAGTTCAGATCAGATCGCTGTGACATCAGTAACGATCAGCTGGAATCGTGATCACGATACGATTACTGATATTTACATCATGAGATCAACCAGTTTGATTTTAAAAGTTTTCATCACAATATCAGACACAAATTTCAAAACCGTCAAATCCTAAAACCAATCAGATGATAATCATCTGATCTTTCATTTCTATTGATTGTCAAGGCGTTTATGAATGATTTTCTATGTGCTGTTTTATCATAAAAACAGTTTTTTCTGTTGTTTTTAGCTTTTTGTCTCACTTCCTGCCAGATTCAAACTGACTGGTTGAATAAAAACTGTGTCAATCTAAACCTGCCTGGGTGAGAATAATCTGAACTGCAGATTTTTAGTCTTAATCTGCAGTTCAGAGCTGAAACCAAACCAGTACAAACCTGATTGGTGCGTCTCTTCAGGTGCTAAAATAAAACGTATGCCGATGAAACCAGTTGGTTTTCACCTTTATTGTTTTATGGTAATAGTAATGGTTTGTATCGGTGATAGATTTGTGGATTATGGATTATTTCTGCTGGTTTTGGATCTTTTTGCTGCTTCAGTTTGATAAAAACCTTCAGTTTGATAAAAACCTTCCCAGCTGCTCGTCACTCTGATGCTTTTCCTTCCTCCGGGTTCCTGAAGACGGTCGGCGTTTGGTTTCTGCTGCTGCCGTTTCCCCGTTAGCCACGTTGGCTGGAAACACCGCTCTGTGTGTGTGTGTGTGTGTGTGTGTGTGTTTTGGACCTAAAGCCCGTTCTCACATGTGCTGAGCTCGGGCTTCACAGCAGAAACACGAGCTTAAGTAAGTTAAGGTTTTTGGCCGGAGATGAAAGCAGAGCTGTGTGTGTTTCTGTGTGGAAGACACCATTTTAAACACTCCGCTTCACAGCGCTCCACTTTCCTACACACACACCCCACACACACACACACACACACACACACACACACACACACACACAAGCCTCCCAGTCTGCATTATCGCAGTGGAAAATGGGGCTGTTGTCGTTTTGTTTAGGGCGTGTGTGTGTGTGTGTTTAGTGGGTCAGTCATGCTGTTAGCGAGGCAGCATGGACTCGCTGATAAACACCAGACAGCTGTCACACTTTAAACAACAAGAGAAGCAAACTGCTAACCCAGAGCCGCTCAGCACCGGCCCAGGAACTGACCCGCCAGCGGGCTTTGGGCCTCTGATGATGGCGGCCATTAAAACGCCGCCTTCAGGTGTTTAATGTCACCTGGTGGAGATTTTAACTGAACACGGTTTTAATGCTGCTGAGGCCAAAACCTCGTGTTTCTCTGCTGATGGAAACGATGACTGAAATTATTCTGAGATTAAAGTCTAAATTTTTAGATTAATCTCACAATTCTTTGATGTTTAAGTCAGAATTTTAAGGTTAGTCAAAAAAAAATCTCAAGATTTGAGTCAGAAATTTCTGAAATGAAACTTTTTGCTCTAATCTCCATTTTCTCCTGAATCGCTTCCATCTTATTTATTTTTAACACCTCAAATAAAATTTAGAGCAAAACTGTTTATTCCTTGAACATATTTCTCCATCTGTTAGTAAATTTACACAAATCTGTTAAACTAAAGTACAAAAGATGATTTAAAATGTAAAAAGAATAGTAAAACATTGATAACTATGATTATTTATTATTTGAGCCATGGATATTACGTATTGTAGAACGTTTTATATTAAAACCAGTTTTTTTTCCTCTAATGCTGGTTGATGCAAATTCTACACATACCAAATGGAAGCACTTTGCTGACATCTAGTGGTCAAAGTTATGAGCGTAGCTACTCTAATTTGCATGTTGATTATATTTTGAACATTAAAGTGAAGGACTTGGAGCTGCTGAAACATTTGGATCCGATCTGAACTCAGAACCTCCATGTTTGATGAGCAGCGTGAAGCAGAGCCGCCATGTTGGGAGGCGACGAAACCCTGAGCACGAAAGTAAAAGCGAGCAGAGTGAAATCCGTTTCTCCTCCTCTCGTCCGTCTCTATCTCCCCATCTCAGAAAACCCAAAACATGCGGCCGGGCGAAGCGCGTCCTGCAGCGCCGCATTGATGTTGCGGTGATAGATGCGCCCATATGGTCGGCGTTAGCGCTGTACCTGATCGCAGAGAGAAAGAAGGAGGAGAATCAAAGACAACAAAGAGAAATAAAGAACGACATAAAGAAAGAACAAACAGAGAAGGATCCTGCAGCGCTGCAGTAATCAGCTCTTTGATCTGACGCCTTTATTATTCCAGCGTGGGCCAAATAATGCAGTCCTGATTGTATTGCTGGCAACCAGCGCGCGTCCATATGTTGGCTATTAGAGGCTCTCACTGTCTCCACGCTGCTGCTTCTTCTTCTGTGGTGCTTCGTCAGGGGTCACAGGGCTCATTCCTCCACGCTTATCTGCTTTCATTTGCTGCTCAGATTGCATGTGCATAAACAAAGAGCTGAGGAAAAGTGTTAAAAATCATCCTAGAAAAACACAGACTAGAAGTGCACCGATTGCAGTTTTCAGTCGATCACCAATCATTTAAAAGACTGATCTGCTGATACTGATTTTTATTTTTGTCTGAGAAGTTGCTAAGTTTACAACATTCTGCAAAAGACTTTCTGATTTTCAGAGCTTCGTGTTGGTAGATAAATATCAACCGATGGCTGATGCTAGTTAACAAAATAATAATAATTTTATTTATTGGAGAAAAATCTTCCAATCCAACCTGAGTTTATGTGAGAAAGTATTGACACCCTGAACCTGGTCGCTGGTTGCTTCAGCAGGCCGACCGGGGTTCATGATACGGACAGTTTGGGCCGATATCAATATTAAAACCCATATCCAACCTTTATCAATATTAAGTTTTTCTTAAATAATATTGATTTTGAGAAAAAAAACAGAAACAAAATGGACATAAATCAGTGGTAGTTGTTATTGTGTCTTGTCTCTATGCTGTAACTGCGAAGTAATTTCCCTGCTGTGATGAATAAAGTACTTCTATTCTATTCTAAATATTGGTTGTTAATTAATATCCTCCGATACCGATATTAGTGCAGATATATCATGTATTTCTAATAATTAGTAGTAATGAGTCTTTAACAATTTAACTGAGTTACATTTTGGGTTTTCTAGCTGCTACATCATGAGTTAGGTCCAGACTTTGACTAGGCCTCTTCCAAACCTTCATGGTCTCTACGTAGAACCAGAATCCAGAATGGATGGATGTTTTGCTTTTCAGATCTTTACTTCATTCCGTCATCTGGGTTCTGTAAGGCATTTATTTTGTGAAACTGACCTTTAATTTAAATTCTCTGAGTTCAGATGGAAAAGAGAATTATCAGTTTTTTGTGTTTCATGTCGGTGCATCACTAAAAATGGCCGCCCTTAAATGTTGACAAGGTTTGTCTCCGTATGACTTCTTGCTTTAACTCAACTTGACTTTGTGTTTTATTGCTTTGTTTGCAGTAAACAGTGATTTTCATGTTTAGTTTTTATGCTCTTATATTGATTTATTAGTGAATTCATGGTGTTTTCTCACCATTTTAAACATAAATTTATGTTTTTCAATCAACTCAAGTTTTATTCTACTAACTTTCTTCATATATTCACAAACTTTGACTGGAAATTACATAAAATTAACCAGTAGATGCTAAAGCATTAGCATCAAAGTGCAACATGTTTTATCTTAATTTTTTTTTTATGTTATGATTTTTTTTTTGCCACGTTGTGGAAAAATTGCATTTAAAACATGAAGCTACTTGGAATAGTGCGTTGTAACTTTTGTTTGCATTTTGTCGACAAATGTTAAAGAAAAAAGCAAAAATTTGACATTTTTATTGAATAAATTTGGATTTTGGTAAAAGAAGTCAGAAAAATTCACTGTTTTTGGAGTTAAATTACACTGAACAGTAGAAAAAGTGACGTTTTAAACTGAAAATTTAATCTGAATCAACTTGAACTGTTTTCATGTTGTTGTTTTTACGTAATTAAAGTTTACACTTCATGAGTTTCTTAAAGATTTTGACCCAAAATGTCCCTTCAGGCTGATGATGTCACTCTTTAGATTATAAAAGTTTTGGATTAAACTACAGTTTCATCTCCACATGTTTGACTGACGAACAAAAAGTCACAGCAAAATAAAACTAACCTGCACTGAAAAACCTCAAACACTTGAGTTCAGTAGAGTTTTTTTCTGAAGATTGTGCATGAAAGTGTTTAGTTTAAAATGAATCTCTGTATTCAGCAGATTTGCGACCAAATAATCTGCCAGTGGAAATATTATTTTTTCCATCAATATCAAGAAATTATTATCTTAAAACAAGCTGCAATTTCTTGCTAAAAACTTACTTATAAGTTAGTTTGTCAAGCGTTCCAAACCATTTGTACCTCAAACTAAGACTTTGTGAAAAATTATGAACTTTTTTTATTATTTCTTTTTTTATTGCCAATTTTTGGCAGGGTCAGTCCTCTGTATCGTGAAATAGTTTCTAAAAAACAAGCTAATTTACTGCAGGTAAAGCTGAAGGGTTCTGTGAAGCTGGTTGGGGGGAATTCCCCTGGCCTCAGACTCTGACTCAGAACGACGCGGAGCGTCTTCAAAGATGATAGCAGGAAAGTCCAGATGATGATTTTACTGTTTGTTCTCATGAAGACGAACAGGATGAGTCTGGTGGAAACAGAACCGCGGGGCCGTGACTCAGACTTTTAATCTTCATTAACATCTCAGTGGACCAGGGGAACCAACCGGCTGCGATCGGAATCAGATGTTGGGTTTAAGGTGATTTAATCTGCCGTCAGGAACGTCACGCGGCTCCTCCGCTCATCCACTGCTGATGCTTTCGCCCAAAAAGTCGCTACGTAAATTTCCTGCTTGTTGGGTTTGAACCGGGATCAGACAGAAGTGAAGAGCTGGACTGAGTTAAAACTTCTAGGATGGATGATAAAAGGACATCTGGAAGTCTCTTTGTGTCTGTCTTGTCTATTTTTAGACAAATAGGCGAATATTCTCTCTAAAACGCATTTAAAAGCAAAGGAAACCCGTTAATTTGAAATGAAATTCAGCTGCGATTCCAGGGATCTGACTCCTTCAAAACCTTTCATAGTATGAAAACATCCGGTGATGTAACGCCGGCGTAATGGCTGCACAGCAGGAGGGGGTCAGAGGTTAAGATCCTCACAAACCCAGGATGACGGAGACGAAGGATTAAGTGTGGTTTTATGTGGCTGTGCTGCTGATTTTACTGGAAAGTCATAAAAATGAGCAAAATGAAAAATATCCAAAGGAAAAATTATTTTAAATGTTTTTCAGGCTCTAAAGTTTTAATTCTGCTTCTTCAGTGGCGAGTAAAAGGGCGACTCAGCAGGAAATGTGAAGGTTAAAGCTACTGAAGAGGGAATGTATGGAGGACTGGTCCTGCCAAAATTACTAAAAAGTACAGAAATAAATAAATGTCTTGTTAAAGTAATGTGACAAATAGTAACTTTCTTAACTTATTTGGTTATCCAATGTGACCTAAAGTTTATTTTTCATTTTCACCAGTACTTTCACAATATCTTTTATTTTTCATTTTATTTCCAATTTTATTGGTTTATTGGTTTGATTTAAACTCCAGAAGTATTCACTCCCTTTAAACGGTTTGGTCACAGCCGCACACTTCAGCACATTTTCCTTTGTAACCAACTACCTTCAAATGTCTGGAAACCAGCACCAGAACACACCAATGTCTGGAAACCAGCACCAGAACACACCAGTGTCTGGAAACCAGCACCAGAACACACCAATGTCTGGAAACCAGCACCAGAACACACCAATGTTTGGAAACCAGCACCAGAACACACCAATGTTTGGAAACCAGCACCAGAACACACCAATGTTTGGAAACCAGCACCAGAACACACCAATGTTTGGAAACCAGCACCAGAACACACCGTACAGACCATGAAACATGGTGTCGGCAGTATCATGCTACGGGGAAGCAGGTCTGATTTGATCTAAATCCAGGAGAATCCTGGAAGAAAACCTGAGACTGTTCACCTTCCAGCAGGAGAACAAGGCCAAATGTACAGCCAGAGGTGCTATCAGATGGCCTAGTCAAAGTTAAGATCAAATCCAAATGGGAGTCTGTGTGTAAGACGTGAACACTGATGTTCACAGATATCTCTGAACAATATATTGCAAATATATTGTCAATATCCATATTCCAGTAACTGTTGCTAACAGAGCTAGCATTTTTCATGCTAATGTAACATTTAGTTAATTGGACAGAATTTCAGTGTAGCATATGCTCACACTGGACACTAATTACATTGCCTAAAGGGTTAAAGGTCACAGAGTGATGGAAACACAGAGGAAGAGAGAAAAGACAGATTTCACAGCTGATATTCCGATATTTACCGGTAATATTGCGATATTTTCTCATATTGTGTTCAGATGATCTTCATCTAGTCTGATGGAGTTTGATTTGTTTTGTAAAGACTCAAACGTCATTTCCTAGATGCTCACAGTCGGTGCAGACAGTGTGCTGAAAACAGAAGCACACCACACTTTTCAGATTTATTTTGGGGGGAAAATGTTGAAACCTTTTATTATGCAGTTTGTTGGTTTATCAGACTGAAATCCAGATGAAGAAACCGGATGTTTGTGGTTTATTGTGAGAAAATGTGGAAAAGTTTAAGCGGTGTGAAAACTTTAAAACAGATTATCGTAACGTTTCATTCACCTGATGAACTAAAGGGTCTAATTTACTCTATTTTCTGGGGTTCAGGTTGACCTCTGACCTGAAGCAGCAGGTCACAGGTCGCCCTCCGTCGGCCATCTTAGCGTTGGGATCGAGGTTCGGCTCTGCCCGCCTGTCTGCTCTGAGTGTCAATAATTAACATGCAGCGGCGGCCATCTTAGCTTTTTTGGCACGGGGTTCTTTTGATGCCAGCTGGTGCGTTGCCTTGGCAACGGAGTTGCCCGGCGACACGGTTGTAACGCTCCCAAACTTTCTCAGAGGAATCTGTGGCGGCCATCTTAGAGGAGGAGACGTTTGGTCTGTTTACCGCTGCCGTTCTCGCCCTGACAGAGCAGACGTCTGATTGGCTGAGCGCCACGCAGCGGGCGATCTGATTGGCTGTCAGGCAGGATGGGTTGTCTGTATTTAGATACTTTTTGTTTGTTTTGAATTTGCTGGGTTTAAAACTGAAAATATATATTTTCTTTGTTCATTTAGGTTAGTTTAACAAAACATTAAGTAAAAACATAAAAACTAACTAAAGTTTTTTAAAAATGTGACAAACTGACTCAATGAGGGACTTCCTGTTGTTTATATAGACATGAAATCACCAGATGTTTGTTACTGTCAGTGCTTCAAGGTGTTTTAATTAATTTAGTTTATTTAAAATGAGACTTCAGTCCTTGTTGACCAGAATCAGAAAAACAGATTCTGAACGCCAGGAGCAGGGAATTATGGGTAAAATGTCTGGATTTGTTTATTCTTTACATTGGAAATGGAATCAGATTTTTTATTTTGCTGTAACGTCTTCACGGATGGATGATCCACATGAACCCATCATGAGGTTCCACATCAACTGGAAACCAGTTTAAACTGGGCTGCCTGTGAGACGGCAGGTGTGTGTGTGTGTGTGGGTGTGTGTGGGTGCGTGTGTGTGTGTAGATTTGTTAATTACTTCATCATTGATTATTTATAAAACAACTTAATGAGCTGTCAGGCGGCCAAATGGCTGCAGACCAACAACCAGTCACCACTGGAGAGGAAGAGGAGGAGGAAGAAGAGGAGTCTTTCTTTTTGTCATCCATCACTCCTCCCTTCCTTCCTTCCTTCCTTCCTTCTTTCCTTTCTTCCTCCAATCCTTTGTCTTTTCTTTGTCTCTCCTTTCCTTTCTTCTTTCCTTTTTCCGTTACTCCCTCCTTCCTTCCATTTTTTCATCCTTCCTTCCATCCATCCTTTTTTCATCCCTCCTTCCTTCCTTCTTGCTGTTTCATCCTTTAAACCATCTGAAGTGTTTCTCTCTCTCTCCCTGCGTTGGTCGATCGAGGCCGTCCTCTCGCTAACGACGGCTGGCAGTCGGCAGCATGTGGCAGTAATTAAATCAAAGGAAGCCGCTGAAAGAGAGACGGTGGGGGAGAAAGAGAAGAAGAAGAAGGAGGAAAAAAAGCGTTTGCATGTCGGCTTCGCCAGGAAAAAAAAAAATCCTGGCAGTTAAAAGAAAAACGGGCGGCTAATAAAAACGATCGTGGAGGAAACTCGTAAAGAGCCGTCACCTGTGGAGAAGTGTTTTTGTTCTCCGGCCTGGAAAACCTACGTGCTCACTCACACACACACACACACACACGCCGTTAATCTGAGTGTGTGTGCTGAGAGTCACTGCTGCTGCTGCGATCAGCTCTAGAAACACGGAGTAAATGTTTGTTGTTGTTAAAGAAATGGAGAATAAACAGCAGAGAACAGCAGACCGTTCTCTGGGTTCAGCTAATCCAGATGATTTGACTTTTCTACAGGTCTCAGGATGTACGCATATCGATAAAAAGTTTAAATTTATATAAATATGTATTTAGTCATGGCAGGACTAATTCATATGTTGTATATAATTTTTTTAATATAAAACTTTTCTGTCAGGAAAATGTTTGAGTTGCTTTCTTTGTGTTCTGTGGCTTCAGGTGGTTGAGGCTATCGCTAACTAGCTACTAATAGCTAGGTTGCTAGCTAGGTTCAGGTCCAGGTTTAGCTACCATGAGCTAAGCACAAATTTATTTCCAGTTAGCCGCAGGCTAACTTCTGCTGCCAAACCATACGGTGCTACCAGCATTTGGTGCAAACTGCTAGCTAGCTAGCTTTATCCAAAATTACTTTGAATTTATTTTAAATCTCTATTCTGTTGGAAACTCAGATAATGTTGCATGCGTTTTGTACAAAAATCTAGCCAGCTAGCTAACTTTCTTGTCTCTTCAGTTAAATGCAATGATGTTTGTCTTCCCATTGGTTAACTTCTGTTGCCAATCCAGACGATGCTAGGAGCATTGTGTGCAAAAAGCTAGCTAGCTTGATCAGAAACGGCTTTGGGTTTATTTTAAATGTTACGGACACAGAAAAAAAGGATCAGAGAAAATAGAAAAGAAGAGAGGTGGGCTAGAAAGTTTAAAGGGAAAGAAGGAGACAAGAATAGAGAAGAGAAGGAAGAATAAAGAGAAGAAACTAAAATGTGTTTCTACACCAGCAGAAAGAGAAAAACGTCGGAGGAACCAGAGCAGCAGCAATAACAACGTTACTGAAAAGTTCTGATTAATACAAGATGCACTTTAGTGGAAATGTTGATTAAATCTGTTAAAGATTCAGAGGACGGAGTTTATGAAGGTGGCCTGAAGTAAGCTGGTCTGTGTGGCGGTTCTGCCGGGTTCAGTCTGGTTCTGTCTGATTCTTCCGGGTTTAGTCGGGTTCAGTCTGGTTCTTCCGGGTTCAGTCGGGTTCTGTCTGGTTCTGCCGGGTTCAGTCTGGTTCTGCCGGGTCCAGTCTGGTTCTGTCGGGTTCAGTCGGGTTCTGTCTGGTTCTGTCGGGTTCTGTCTGGTTCTTCCGGGTCCAGTCTGGTTCTGTCGGGTTCAGTCAGGTTCTGTCGGGTCCTCTGGTCTCAGTGATCAGCAGCAGCAGTGGATCTCTGAAAGGAAGCGGGTCCGTATCGTCTCTGGCGGCGGCTGCAGAGCTCTGGAGGCTCTTTGTGCTGCGAGGGGCTTTTCTCCCCCAGACCCTGAATGTTTCCATGAAGCCATTTTGTTTCCCATCATGGAATCCAGGCTGCCCAGTTTCCTGCCTGCACAGAAATCAAAGATTCTGCTTTTATCAAACTTTAGATCAAGGATGAATTTGACTCAAATTCAGAGCCTTATATGTTGTTTTGTTGGAGCCACAAACCTTAAGTGTGTTTTATAAAATGTGGGGTTTTATGAAATAGACCAATAGAGTTCTGCTTTATTGTAGAGTAGTAGGAAAATGATGCCTGGTTTTAACATTTCTTACTAAATGAAACTGCAGTCGATGGAACCAGCTTTCAATCAAATCACTAACTTAGCGTGCTAACAGGCTATTTGTTTCTCTCAGACGTGATGGAGCAGCTCTGGAACTTTAACTCATGCCACAGATTCTCACCTGAGCTTTAACTAGGCCATTCTCTCTCTCAGAATCTGCTCTGATCTAATCAGGAGTATCGGACATTTCCCGGTGGGCCGGTCCAACGTTCACAGCACAGTGCAGCATTTTAGAGGTTCAGAGGGTAGAGTAGTCGTCTTGTAATCAGAAGGTTGTTGGTTAGATTCCAGCTTTCTTCTGACCATGTTCCTCTGAGCAACGCACCTAATAATAGGTCTCCTACTGAACGTTATGGACTGTGGCTCTAGTTTAAGGTCAGATCAACTGGAAAAGCACTTTAAAAGTTCAGTCCATTTATCCTAACATCTCCTTCCTGCTGGGTTTAGGTCTTTCCATCCACCCTGCATGATGCTGCCACCACCGTGTTTCTTTGTGTGTTCTGGGTTGCAGGTCTCCGAGGCCTTCAGAGTGGAAATCAAACACTCTTATGTCTGATAATCACGTGACCATCTGGCTGAACTGGATTTCATTTACTTTAAGGAGCCTGAATTCTCCTGAGAGAAACGGAAGTTGAAATCACAACGGATGCAGTTTACATGCAGAATGAAAACTGTAGAGGCTGAAGGCTGTGGAGCGGTTCTCAGCGCTAACAGATATAGCACTTCTGGAGACACACACAATCCTCCAGCTAATTCAGAGTAATTAGTGGTCAATTAAAGAGCTGTGACATCACTGGCTGTCTGATGCTTTGATCTGGTGGCTCCTGGCAGGACCAGACGCCATCTTGAATCCATTTACAGGCCGCAGTGTAAACATGGCACACAACCGGACGCTCTGCTGCTTCTTCTGCTGCTTTTATGTCTCTTTGCTTCTGGACTTTCCTTTTTTCTGGTTTGTTTTTGCTCCTTTAATCCAGTTTTTGTTTTTAATTTTGACATCTGGTGAAACGTCTCCAACATTTGCTCTCATTTAGTTTTTATTCTCAGTTATTTGGGCTCATTTTTCCCTCGTTTCATGGCTGAAAGTGAATCATACAAATTCTGGTTGTTTGTAGCCTTTGAGTTGCTGTTCTGACGGTTTGTGTCCATTATGGGAACGTTTTGTCTCCAACTTTCAGAAACTATGAAATCTATTTACACTCTGCTGAGAGGAAATGTGGTTTTATGAGTCCCAGTAGTTTAGAGCTATTTTCACTGGATGAGATGTCCTTATATCTCATGAATCATAAAGTAACTGGTTTAAACTAACCAAACTTGGTTGTTTTTTTTAGCTATTTATTCATAAAAATACTTAACAACTGAGAAAAATAAACAGATTCTGAATTTTCTTTGCTGGTACAGAATGGAGCGGCTTCGTTTATTCGATCTTTATCAGCAGCAACAACAACAACATTTTGACCCATACCGATATCAGTATTGCAGTTTGGCTGATAACCGATATTTATTGGTATTATATACTTATGTCTTCTTATCTTTTCTACATCCTGAAAAAACAACATGCAATATTTGGTTTCATGTCAGGATTTAATTCTTGTGCAAGTCAGTAATTAGTTTGACCAGTTTGATGGTTTCTGACCAAAAGTTTAGAAAATGGTTGAACCAATGAAAAAAAGGAGAATATAAGTCAGTAAGAGTTGATGTTGCCGCATTGTTTGTTGTTTCATCACAGTTTAATAAAACATGTGTGGACTTAAAAACCTTATCATTTCTTTATTTATATGTATAACAGAATCATCAGTATGATGTTCTGAAAGGTCGTATTTCTGTTTTGGTAAAACAGATGATCAAGTAATCAAACATAATCTGTCTGAAATGTGGCTGGTTGTTGTAGAAAGTGTCCTGAATAAGGCTGCCAACTGTAAAATGTGTTCAGATTTAAACTTTGTGGGAACTGGTTGAAGAAAACCCAGTGGAGGCTTTGATTAAATGTTGAAGCATGTTAGCTGTACATTTCTCTAAGGCTGCAACTAACTATTATTTTAGTAATTAAATAAAAACATTGGCTCATTCTGCAGCCTTCTTTTATGCAATATTAGAAATATATTAAAGAGACAAACAATTCAGCTCCTCCTTATTGCCTATAATACAGTAACAGATCTCCTTTAGTGAATGTTTGATTATTTGTAACAAATTGAAACACTGACTGCATCTTCCTTCTTTATGAAATGTAAATAAAAATGGAGTCAGATTTTAGTGATTGGAGGATTCCTGAGTCATTTCTCCCGCTAGCGCTAGGCTAGCTAGTGTTTGTTCTGGTTGTATTTACCCAGAATGCCTTGCGCTGTAGTCCACTTCCTGCTTTGTTAGCGCTCTCTGGTCCGCTTGGCGTTCACATTCAAACCACTTCAACCGAACCCAGATCGAGGTTTGTAGGACTACAGTTTGCTTCTTTTGATCCGGCTCACACTGAACCGGACTGAACCGGCTCACGCTGAACCGGACTGTCCGGCTCACACTGAACCGGACTGTCCGGCTCACGCTGAACCGGACTGTCCGGCTCACGCTGAACCGGACAGTCCGGCTCACGCTGAACCCGACAGTCCGGTCTCTGGTTCTTAACGCTCAGCGTTTTTTCTGCCGTTGTTTTAAAGTGAAAACAACCAGGCTACTTTTCATCCGGTTCTGTTTAACTAGAAGCTTCAACGGTTTTCCTCCACCAGAGTCCAGTTCCTGAACGTCTCACACCGACTGGTGTCACACTTTCTGTGTGTTTCTTTGTCCGGACCCCCGGTGTTTTCTGTCTGAGTGACTCGACCCCCCCTTCAGTCACAGGTGCAACGCGCTCGAACACACACACATGCTGAGTCCACTTGTCTTCACGTAGGGGGCTCTAATCAAGCCTCAGGAAGCCGGAGCTCCACAGGGAGCTGTGTGTGTGAGTGTGTGTCGCAAAGTGAGCTGAGGAATGCGTCGGTCCATGAAACTCTCTGTGAGTGTGTGAAGGCGCTGCATGTTTTCAATTACACCCAAGTATTTTTGCAGATGTGAGTGTATTTGCTCTCTTTGTGCCCCGTTTCTCTCCGTCTGTCTGGTTATTTGATGTTTTTCCTCCCTCTCTCTCTCTCTCTCTCTCTCTCTCTCTGCTTATTTTTGTGAATCTTTAAAGTTGAATTTTGAACACTTTCCACTCCACCAGCTTGATGCAGTGGCGGATCCAGAGTTTTTTTGGGCCCCGTTTTAAAACCGTTTCATGTCTTCGTTTTGCTCTTGTAGTAAAGTAGGTCAGGTTTTCTAAAACACATGGAGGCTTTAAACGGATCCACCAGGCAGAGTAGAGAAAATTAAGTTTTTATCTGCAAGCCTGCCTTTCATGTGGGTGTAAGGCTACGCTAACACAGCAGGCTAAGTCAACACAAATCCAATTTTTTTTAACCAAATTTGACTTTTTACCAACTACAAATGTGACTCAAATTTAATTTTCTTTGCCAAAAAGGACCCAGATCCAACTTTTATACCAAATTCGACCAAAACCCGACTTCTTTTTTTTTTATCTAACTATTTTTAATGAAATTATATCCAAATCAGATTTTTTATTTATTTATTTTTAAACCAAATTAAACATTTTTAACCAAATGTGACTTTAATGAATAATAAACATGTAGCATTTCCTGATATTTTGGTTTTAGTACATAAACTGAAATGCTTTAGGTGGAGAAAATAATAACTCTTTACCTTCATCTTAGAGTTTCTCTAGTAAAACTGGTGGCTGGTTCTCTTTTTGTTTCCACCTCATTTGTGATGGAAAATATTTACAGACGGCCAAATTCTGTAAACTCTAGAGGCTGCTTTTCTCCCAGCTGGCCAGCAGTGTGCAGCAATAGATGGTGGATGTTTCTCCATGCAGGTGGAGAAAACTATTAAATATACTGGAGCATTTTGGCAGTTTTGTTGTCTTGACTTTTTAAAACTTTTGTCCAAGCCTTCAATTATGACAGTTTGAATAAAATGTTAGTTTGTTAAAATATCCATAAATCTGGAAGGATGGATTCATTTCCTGTCTGAGCGTCTGTTAGTGAAAATCATCTTGAAGTCAATAAGCTAATAGCAGAGGTAGTTTTCATTTAGCGCTGTTGCTAGCTTTGAAAACAGTTAGCTCTCTTAGCTTCCCCAAGTTAATGAAGTTAAAACAGCCAAGTAAAGTGCTAATTTACTTGGTTGTTATATAAGCTTTCAGTTGAGTAAAATTCAACATCTGTGTTGAAGTTTTGGTTTTAGACAGTTAAAAATACTTCAGCTGGTTACACATTTACTCTCCTGCTCTTTGAAGTGGGTGAAGACTGTTTGCACAGCACTTTCATTTCCTCTCTATTTTTCCCAATAACTAAAACTAGAAACATGTGGAAGCAAAACAAAACGGTAGAGAAGTAAATATAGAGCAGATTATAGAGCATGTGAATTATGAGGAAGCTAGCACTTTAGCATTAGCTTATGCTAGCTACTGCTCTAACGTCGTGTTTTAGCGTTGAAGTGCAACAAAGATTTTAAATTAGCGGTGCACACCAGTTATCTTTTTTAACCATTTAGCCTTATAGAAGGAATAATAATTAGATGTTTTTTTACACTTTCATTGTTTTATTAACAAAATATAAGCTGTTTTAGTTTTTTTATTGTATCATAACTGATACATCAGGCATTTAATGTAATTTATTATTTCTGCTTTGCTCCTTAAACCGCACTATGTTCTCTATGTCAGATTTTTGAGGAAATTATTACGTTTATTATTCAGGCTGTTGCTGGAAATCGTGTATCAAAAGTGACACATAAGGAGTGATAATGTAAAGATCTGCAGGAAGAGTTTACATGGTGCAAATTAAAGCTGCTAGTGTAGCAAAACAACCTGAAGTCTGAGGTTTAGCTTTTAATAAATCCAATCAAATTACCTATAATTTCAAAGATCATTTTTCTGTGCTCTGTTTTTTCTGCCTTCATATTTCGTCATATGGACTCAATTAGGCATCCATGCTCAAAACTGAGCTCACATCTGGTTCACATTAGTGCAATTGCAGGTTGGTAGAATAAAGGCCTCTGCTTGGAGGTGGTGGGTGGGATTTCCTTCCGCTTTCACACACACACACACACGCACACACGCACACCCCCACACACACCCACACACGCATGCACACCCCCACACGCACAAACACACACACACCTCCATGTGTTTTGAATCAGGAACATAATTAACCTTCAGAGGATTCAGAGGCCGTGGCTCAGCTCTCCGCTATAAAAATCCATCTAAAAAGCAGAACCCGTCCCGCGCCCCTCCCGCTCCTCCAGCACCGAACCGGAGAGGTTTGGATCGTCTGCGGCCCGTTTGATTCGTTTTCCCACGTCGGTCTCTGGACGGAGACGGGAAAACGCTCAGAGATTCAGAGTCACGACAATAAGCAACATCCAAGATGTCGCTGGGTTTTGGCAGGATTCAGCGCTCCGTACCAAACGATTTCTGTTCATGAAAATGCGAAGCGCTGACCTCCTAACTGTCTTTTTAATTTCCTACAAAGTGACGTATTTATTTATATATTTAAAATCTGTGAGGTCATTTTCCCAGAAGCAGGAAAATCTGTTAAAAGTTTTACACATTTTTACCGTTCATCACCTTTTGTTCCTTAATTTCTCTCCATATTTTTATGCATCAGATCATGGATTTTTTTTCACAGAAAACTTAAATAAAACATAAAATAGATTTTATGGTTTATCAATTTGGTCATCGGCGTTTTAAATCTTTATATAAGACATGGAAATTTGTACAAAATGGCCGAAGCTGCAGCTTTGAATTTCAGAATTTTACACGGAAAACTAAGTAGTGAAGTGATTAAAGTTTTAAATAACTTTACTGCACATTTATCAATTTTATGATTTAAAGCAACATTATTTTCATCAAACAAAGTAGAAAATATAAATTTATTTTAAGTTTTAAATATTTGGCAAAATAAATTAGTACAGTTTTCTAACAATTCGGTTTAGAAAAATGTCTCAACAACAAAAGCAGAACTTTTTTTAAATGTTTAAAAGTTTATGGCTGTTGCCCAAGTTTGTTCAGCAAAATCTTCAGTAAAATTAAGATCAAAGTAAAAATGTGGATAAGAGAAGAAGAAATATTTTTACACCAAATATTTTCCATTTCAGAATATCTTAATCTAAAATGACGTCTGTTAATCTGAGGTTCATCTCTAATAGTTGAGTTAAAGTATTTATACTGAAGGTCCAAAGTTCACTCAGGTTGAAGCTGAAGGTTCTGGTTTGAAAACAAATACTGCACAGGGCCACAGACGGCCCCCGGGCCACGTTTTGGACAACGTTGCTGTCCAGTTAATTTATCAGTTATTGATAAATCAGAAGGGCTGAATTTCGCCCCCTACTGGACAGTCGTGGTATTATATATGCTAGTGTTTGCCCAGGTAGAAATTGAGTTTTTTGTGTTCGGTTGTAAAGCAGCTTCTAGTGATTATTTGGCTTTTAGGACAAATAGTTTTTACAGACGATTAGTTTGATGAAAGTGGAACCAGGCTGCTGAGAGTCGCTGAAGAGCGTGGCGGCGCAGGCGGCAGGTGCAGCCGGGTGTTTGCAGCGGTTTGGTGACGGCTCACATTGCAGCACATCTGCTTCAGATGATCCTGTTCAACCTGAGAGGGGAGGAGGAAGGACGACACGCTGTCTCATTGGGTCGGGCTGTAGATTCACGACGGGCGTCAGAATCTAAAGAAACTCTGAAATCTTTCCAGAAAACGACCCAGAGGGGCCCGTTTATGTGATCAGGACCCCTGGGGGTGTCCAGGGTTTTGCCTGAGGGACGTTTGCAGCTGATCTTTAAACTTTGGCTGAATAAATCCAGAGTTTTTCATGAGAGATTGACCCGTATGGTGATGATGCTGCTGAGAAGAAATCTAGATGAAGAAAAAATATCTTGTTAGTATCTGTGGATCTATTCAGTCTGTTTCTATGCTTCGTGCTCTGAGCGACGTCAAGCTTTATTATTATTGCATTTTCTGAAGCATTTAAACTTTTATTGCAGTTTATTTTGCATGTTTGACCAACATAGTCAAAGTGTTTTATTCAGTTTCAGTTTCTCTGTTATTGGCTGTTATTTTTCTAACTGCACCGACTGAACAAATTAAATGTTTTTACATGTTTGACCAAAGTTTGTGAAGCTGCTGGTGAATTTATATGATCTGTTCTGGTGCAGAGTTATCAAAATAATTCATAATTCTGTAGATTTATGTCTGAGTTTAGAATTAAAAACGTTTTAAGTCGGTTTAGCTGATTTTCTGTATCGGATCGTTATCGGCCGATTCTAAACCTCAGGTATCGGTATCGGTGCTGGAAGGCAAGAAAGTGGATCGGTGCATCCTGAGTTTTTGTTTTTATCATCAGAGGGAATCATTTGCTGCTTTGTTTTCTTAAAATATTATGTTTGTAATTTTTTTTGAGCAAGTAAAACCAAATTTTAGCATTTTTAATGAATTAAAAACAAGTATTCAAGTTTTTCCCCACTTAGCAAAAAGTTTGGACTCGTCTGTTTGGTTTTGTTTCCGTTTCCACCAACGCAGCTCCTCCTTTTTATCCCAGAATCCTTTGCTGAATCAGAGCAATGAACGACCTTCAGGGTCCCTAAACGACCTTGAACAGTTTGAAAATGTACAGGATTGAATTTCAGCTTCAGGCTGAAACAGAGAAATAATAATAATAGAAATAAATCTGATCTATTTCATTGAGCTGCCTTCTGGTCAGCTGGCTGAAAATGCTTCTGCGTTTTTCCTTTGCTCATAGAAAAACTTTAGGAAACTGCAGGAAAAATGTTACCTAAAAACCAAACATGGCTGCTGTTTATTTTAATTATTATGACTATAATAATGAATATGTTTCATTTGTCTGGTCATAATCTGCATTTTCTGATCATTTATAACAAAAAGGCGAATCTGAACTTGTTTAAATTTGAATCTGCGTTTCGAAACTGGAAATCGGTGCAAACAGAAACTGTTTGTGTTTTAGTAGTAAATGTTGAAGACAGGATCATACGAGGCTTTTCTTCTTCTCCTCGTTTTCGCTCCTTTTCCCCGCTGAGAGCAGAGGTGGAGACGGAGAGGTTGAACAGATGCTCCTCGCATTTGGAGACAATAACTGGCAGAAAAAGCATCAAAAGCTGCATAACGACTAAAAGCCTCCAGTTTTTTCTTTCCCTCCTTTGTTTCCGTTTACCGTCTTTTCATCTCCGTCCAACTCGAAGCGTTTCATTCTGCTGTTTCCCTCGACGGTTCGGTCCGAAACGCTCCGTTCTTACCGATACTTCCCCTCCGCGGCGCTAACGCCGGGCCGATGTTTCCATGGCGATACTCTGCAGCCGCTGCGTGTTTCCAGCTCCATCAGGAACCAGTTTGAGCTGGAATGTGGCTGAATTTCTTCGGCCCGGGGCGACGCAGAGCCAGGCTTTGATGAAGACTGCGATGCTTCGTCTCCTGTGAAGATTCCCAGCTCCGTCATGCATCCCTCCTGTTGAGCAGAACCGGTTCTGGTTCAGAAACTGGGCCTAATCTGGGCTGCAACTCGGCTCTCTGCGGAGAATTTCTTCATTTTATAAAGGCAAACATATAAAAAATGAGGGGCTGATATCTACAGCTGAAACGATTAATCGGCTTAATCATGATTAATCGATAATTAGAATAATTATAATAATAATAATTTAGGTGGCTCTAATTAGGCAATTTTCTGAAAAATGCAACATATTCAGAGCAAAAATTAAGCCAGAAACTGCACAATATATAGATATATGTTTTACGTTTAATTTAAAAACATCTTGGTTTTAAATATGTTTTATCCAAAACTCCTCAAGTTTCAGTTTCAGCTTCACCAGGTTCAAATTCAGTCAAAGAATGATTTTATTGCATTTTTATTTTCTTATTTTAAAAATGTATTAATTGAATTATTTATTTGCATCTTTTAATGTATTTCTAATATTGTATTTAAAAAAGGCTTAAGTGGTGGGATAGAAAATCAGTAGAATGTGCCGGTTGTTTTTATCCGATTAATTGATTAATCATCAGTCACAGATGTTTCCTTTAATGGTTTTTATTTTTGGGGGGTTGAATATTCTCTAGAAAATTATTTTTATCAAATCTCAGCAACAAAAAAAATCAACTTTCTTCTAAATTGGCAGCACTGATTGCAGTCTTCTGGCCGATTGCCTGATTGGGATTTTGTTTGATTTTTTTTGTTGTTTGTCTAAATGTTGCTAAGTTAGCTGAGCGTCCATATATGTGACTTTATGAAGAGCAAAAGGTTAATTTTCAGACCTTTATGGAGGTAAATAGAATCAGTTTCACCTATAAGCCGATCGCTGATCACCCAAAAGTAAGAAAATCGGGCCAAATTATCTGTGCATCTCTATTTAAAATCAAAGTATAAACATGACTAATAAAAGAAAAACAGGATTTCTGTGAATCCTTAAAGTCTTACATAGTCTTGAATTCATTTTAAAAACTAAGCTGACCTTAAATTCATTTTTTACAGTTCTGAAATTTGTCTTGTTTTTCTCATTTGGCTTTTCAGGCTAACTCACTGCTAGCATACCCTGGCTTGCTAGCTTTCTGTTTAGTGAACTTTTATGAATAAGTGCAAATTTGTCGCCAGTTGGCCGGACGAAGTTTGTGTATTTCTGTGGTCTTAAAAAGTCTTAAATTACAGTTGGTAAAAACTGCAGAAACCTTATAAAATAAATATCGTATAAACCTTATAAATATAAATATCTTTAAATTGTTTCTTGAAGGCTTGAAACTTAATTTTTTGGTTTTCTTGGACAGGTTTATATAAATATTCAGCTATAAACTTTTTTAAGGTTACAATCAGTTTATTGTTGCATTTTTCCTCATTTATCAGCATAAATAAAATAAAATAGGTGAAACTTTCTCTGCTCTCTGATTGGCTGCTGCTGACTGTGGGAATGCTGCTGCTGCTGCTTCCATGTCTGAGAGAACAGGAAGTCAGGTTGTTATTGCGTCTCCCTGCATTCCTTCGACTCTAACACACTCTGCACCTGTTCATGTCTGTCTGCAGCACAGACACACACACCCACACACACACCCCCACACACACACACACACACAAATCACAGCCTTTCCACACCAGTCTGACAACACATTCAGTGGGAAAATATGTCTGCAACGCATGAGAGCCTCTCTAAATGTTTTCAGCGGGATCAGGAGCTTGGTCCTGTGTGTGTGTGTGTGTGTGTGTATGTGTGTGTGTGTGGGTGTGTGTGTGTGTGTGTGTGGCGGGTTCGGGTCGGTGAATGTGGTTTTATGATCAGAGTTGGGTTCTCAGAGGAAGTCAGAGTTCATCCCTGATGAAATCTGCAGACGCTGAGTGGAATCAGAGGATTTGCTGCAAGGTGCATTTCAGGAAGGAAGCGGCGACTCGCAGCAGCTGCTGCGCCGCCGCAGCAAACATCTGGAGGCGGCGCAGCGGCGTGGGCCAAACGGAGGTCCAGTCAAAGCCTGCGGTTAGTCAGGATGGGATCAGAAACAAGAACTGAATTCATTATTCAGATTTATGTTAAAACATTGGGTCAGAATGGGTCAAAACACAATACACTCATATTAGGAAGGTGGTGGCAGCATCATGCTCTGGGGTTCATCACTCAGTCAAGATGTTGGCCCAACTATCCACCCAGAACCACTTCAGAACCAACCCTGGTAAAACTGTAGCAGAACCATGTCAGAAAGTGTGTGAACTTGTAAGCTTAAGAAATATGAAGGACAAAATTTTAAGCATCTGTTTTTTTTAGTTTTTGCAGTTGTCTGTATTTTTTAATCATCATCAAAATAATAAAAAATGAAGCAGAAATCACTGAGGATGCACCGATTCCAGGTTCCTGGCCGATCACTGATCCATTCAACCTGCTGGATTCTGGTTTTCACCAACACAGATAGTTTCCTGTCTGAAACGTTGCTTTAGATCTGATTGGTTTAATCACAATTAATCAATTATTGGAATAATCATCAACAAATACTTTAGTAATTGATTAATCGTTAACTGGAGCTTCAGGCTAAACAGATTTTACTATCTAATTATAAATCAGTTTAAATTTATTAAAGTAATGCTATGTTATTGCATTTTATGTTTATTTTCTTATGTGAAAAAAAGAATTGAATTTATGTATTTGCATCTTTTGATGTATTGTTGATGTGTTTTACTGGAGAGCCTGCAGGATGTCCAGACTTTCTGAATAATCCATATTTGCAGTTCTGCTAAATGTAGCAACAAACTGGGCAGGTTGGCAGCAGTGAGGTGAATATTGTTAACCGTTGGAGAGTTTAGGACAGAAAACAGGAGGGATGACAGGAAACATCTATTTTCTTTTTTAAATCAAAGAAAAGGGCCATGAGGTTTGTGTTTGACCAAAATGACCCAAAAGGCTTTTTCTGTTTTTAATAATTCCGTCGCTGACGGTGGGAAGTGTTTCTGGTTTCATCTCCGTCTCCGCATGAACACATCTGTCTCCCATTCATATGCAAATCTAAAAAAGCGTCTGATGTTTTTATGGAGACTGAAGGCGGATCTGCGGAGAGTTTTCTATTTTTCATCAGGAAGGAGGAGTGAGCCGCGTTCCTCCAGCAGCTGTTCCACAGTTTACGTCATGGAGCGCCAGTCGGCGTCATGGCTCGCCGCTCGCACGCTACGCACATGCTCAGAGCGCGCCGCGCGGCGGCGACCCCCTGCAGAAACCATGACCCGCCTGAAACGCTTCCAGTTCGTCTTCACTGTGTCTCTGCTTGGTTACATGGAGTCCAACGTTTAAATCGATGTCAGATCTTCAGAACTGTTTGGTGAATTTGGTGCAGCTGTTTGTTTTTGGTATTTTAGTCATTGTTTGCATTTTTCTGTTTCTTTTGTACTTTCTAGAACTTTAAGGTCATCGTTTTAGTCGGCAGTTAGCAGGTTAAGAACCACGTTATCTTATAAAAACCTGCAAGTTACAAACTGGAAGCTTTGTTGTTACAGAGTTCGCTCTCTTGGAAACAAGATGTTGCTTTCCAGAACTTTAATGTCACTTTTTGGACATTAAAATTTATCAGAATTTACCATGTACTTTACTGGAAAACCAGGTTACTTCACAGAACATTCATGTTACTTTTGAAGACTTACAAGCTACTTTCCCTAAACAAACTGAGTGCTTTACTGGAAATGCAAAGTTGTTTTATAGAACTTAAATATTTCTGGAGTTTACAGGTTAAATACTGGAGCTTAAATGTTTATATGTCTGGAACCTAAAAGTTGTTTTCTGGAATATAAATGTTTGTTTCTGAAATTTAACGGTTACTTCCTGGAACTTGCGTATTACTTTCTGTAACCTGAAATGTTACTTTCTGGAATCTATTTGTACTTAAAGGGAACTTTGTATCCGTAGAGTACTTCCTTACCAAACTAAAAAATCTGTCCTGTTTTCCAACCAGATGTGATTTTGCTTCTTTTTGAAGACAACAGATGTGTTCAGATTCACTGGAAGTAAATTTATCTTGATCTCTTCACTTTTATTAAAAAAGAAAAGATTGTTTTTCATCTTTATTCAGTTTTCTGTGTTCAGTTATGAGTAAAAGGTTTGATGTAGTTCAGACTTTATTCTTTAATTCTGTAATATAAAACATTAAAGGTTTTTAAACCATTCTCTGTCTCTGCGTTGTGGCGTGAGTTGAAGTTGGAAATGATGTTTGTGTGAAACCAACTCCTGATGGAGATGCTGATTTCCTGACGTTTGGTGTTTTTGCAGGTTTACGCTCCGTCTGCCAGCACAGCCGACTACAACCGGGACTCGCCTGGTTACCCGTCCTCCAAGCCTCCCAGCGCCGGCTTCCCCAGCTCCTTCTTCATGCCAGGTGACACCAGACCAACCTTCACACCTGAAAACCCTGAAACAGATTTAACTCAGCTGACAGCTACCCTAGATTTTACTCTATTGTAACTTTGTCAAAATATTTACGAAATATGTTGTCAATGTGTTAAATTAGTTTCACTATTGTGAGAATTGGTATTTTCAAACTAGTTTTTTCCCTTTAAGCTTTGTTCCATCTTATAGAAATTATTCCCAGATTGTAACCTGATCTGGTTATTATTTGTCTGGTCTGCATGTTAACCAGGTTATTCTGGTGAAGCAGCGTCTGAATCAGCTTCATGCATGAAGCAGCGTCACGTTGCCAAACTGTACAAGAAGGCCTGAACACAGAGAGACGGGTTTTCTAATCAGGCAGGGAACGATTAATCACATTAATCGTGATTATTTGATTATTGAAATAATCGTCAAATAATTTAGTGATCGATTAATCGCTGGAGTACACAGAGTCTAAAAAGGCTGAGCGAGCAGCACAATAAAAACTGTAATAAACAATATAAATATTTTACATTAAAGATTAAGAAAACGTTTATCTTTAAATCTTTAAGTTTCAGCTTCAACTGTTCAGATTCAGTAAAATAAATCTCTCATTAAACTCTTTTTGTTATCCAAATATTAATGAGTTAATCCAATAATAATAACCAGATCAGTCCTGCAGAAAGAGCCGAGATGCTACAATAACGGAGCTCAAGCTGAAGGAGTGCTGTTACTGCATTTTAGCAAGAAAACCTTTATTTTCTTAACTAATTAATTCAATTCAATTGTTTGTTTACTTGCATTTTTATAGGTATTTCTAATACCTATAAAAAGTGAATTTGTTATTAAAATTAAAATAATTAGTAGAGGAAAAATGTGCTAACCTTAACAAATATGATTAAACACGATGTTTGACTGATGTTAACTAAAACTGTCAAGAAGTTTAAATGTTTTTGGAAGAAAAAAATAGGAAATAACCCAAAATAAAAACATAGAAATTTGACCTGTAAAGTCAGAAGTTTCCCTTAAACTCAAAATCCAACATGGCCGCCACCTGTGTGAAACAAACAAACAAACAAAATGCAGCAATAAACTAAATATTTAGACTTTAACAGTTGTATCTTAATAAATCATGAAAATACACCATTTGTTTTTAGTTTAGACAAACTGCTCTGGTTCAGAGTAAAGGAAAGTTTCCCGTTTGTCCGTCAGATGGTCACCACAGCGGCGACCCCTGGAGCAGCAGCAGCAGCAGCATGAGCCAGCAGGGTTACCATAGCAGCATGCTGGGGGGCGGGAACTCGGCGCACGGCCCCGCCCAGAGCTCCTCCTACTGCGGGATCCACCCTCACGACCGACTGGTGAGCCGGGCCGCCGGCGGCGCCGTCAGCCGGGCTGGAGGCGCCGTTAACGTTTCCCGTCTCTCCGCAGAGCTACCCGTCGCACTCCTCGTCCGCAGACCTCAGCTCCAGCCTTCCTCCCATGTCCAGCTTCCACAGGGCCGGCGGCAGCGGCGGGGGCGGAGCCAATCACTACAGCACCGCCTCCTGCACCGCCTCCACCAACGGCACAGACAGCGTCATGGGTAAGAAGCACAACATGAGATAGACCCGCTGGTTTTAGATGCAAACCTCTGCATGATGCTTTTACTTTGAAATTAGCTGCAGGCTTTTATTTTGTCCTGTGTTAAACTGCTAGAGTGGAAGTTGAACGTTTTGATTTTGCTGTTTTTAAGATTTTTTAGAATGAAGAGATGTGAATTATTTGAAAAGTTGAAATCTGTTGATGAAGCAATGCATCATGGGTAGACGATGGATGCTAGCTGCTGCGGCGCTAGAAAAGATTAATCGATTCAGTAGAGAAATTAAAAATTAGCTCCGATATCAGCAGATTAGCAGGAACAAATTTAAATTCTTAGCATGTCTTTATTCCTTCAAACGATAAAAACTGAAACTTGTTCCTTCAGTTTCTGATCCAGTTTGATGAACCTAAAAAGTTCTAAGAGACGTTTTGAAAGAATTTGGGCCTAAATTTTAAAACGTGTCGCATTATTTTATTTTTATCTAGATTTATTTCCAGTGAACTGGATCGTAGATGAACTGGTCAATTAATGATGTTAATGAAAGCTGTAGACGGAGTTTGGGTCTGGACAGAACCGATCAGAACCAAACAGAACCAAACAGAACCGATCAGAACCGTCCCTCGCTGTGTTCTCATCCTCTGAGGATGCGAGCCGCGCTGTGGTAATCCTGCGGCGGTTCTACTGGGCCGGCGGTGAGACAGGAAGCTTTAACCCAGGAACATATGCTGCTTCCTGTCTGACCCTCCAGCGGCTTAGAGCCGTCCCGATTGCCCTGGTTACCATGGAAACGGTCAGTGTGCGCGAGCGTAAAGTTTCCATCTGGACTCGGCTGTCAGGAGTAGGAGTGGGCGTGTCCATCAGCTGCTCCTGTGAGGTCACTTCCTGCCTGGCTGACCTCTGACCTCGTTCAGGCTGGAGGTTAAATGGGAATAACAGTCCAGGTTCTGGGGCTGGAGGAAAGGTCAAAGGTGAAATATGGTCCTGGGCTGGAAACGTTTGGAAAGAGAAAAAAATTATTTTAAAGTTCATCCATCCATCCAACATCCATCCATCCATCCATCCATCCATCCATCCAACATCCATCCATCCATCCATCCATCCCTCCATCCATCCATCCATCCAACATCCATCCATCCATCCATCCATCCATCTTCTCTCTCATCTTTTCTAACCAACCTGTTTTCATCCTTTCTAGATGTTCAGCGTCTGAATAATTAAACGTGTCGCCAACAACATGCTTATTTACCAGCTTGCATTGCTTCTGTCCCCTGTGTGTGTCGGTGTGTGGGGGTGTGTGGGCGTGTGTGTATTCATGTGGGTGTGTGTGTGTGTGTGTGTTTATGTCGGTGTGTGTGTATCACAGCTAACCGAGCACAGAGCGGCACCGCCAGCAGCTCCCAAACCGGAGACGCCTTAGGGAAAGCCCTCGCCTCAGTAAGTACCGCGCCGTTTCCCGGCGCCTGTCAGGATGCTAACGGGTGCTAACGGGTGCTAACGGACGCTAACAGATGCTAATAGATGCTAACTGACGCGTCTCTGTGCAGATCTACTCTCCAGATCACACCAACAACAGCTTCTCGTCCAACCCCTCCACCCCGGTCGGCTCGCCGCCATCACTCACAGGTAAACACGGGTCAGAACCCGATCCGGGTCAGAACCTGATCCGAGTCAGAACCCGATCCGGGTCAGAACCAGGAATGAGGAACATGACCAAACATAGCTGTAAAAACACAAACATTTACCAGGAAGTTCTGGTCCAGGTTCTAGTCCAGACATGTCAGGAATCAGTCAAAACTAAGTGAAAAGTAACTTTTGAAATAATCAATAATAATTATTTATTATTATGAATTATTAAGACTTTAGACCCGTATTGTTACGTCTTTTTTCTGGTATTAGGAGTTTGTTCTCCTATTATTACGACTTTATTTTTATTATATTATAACTTTTAGTTTTGCAAATGTTTTTGTAATATTACAACTTTATTCTCATAATACTATTAATTTTTCTCATATGACTTTCTTCACTATTAATATGAGTAATATTTTATTCCTCTGTTATTATTGCTTAATTATGAAGTATTTATTATTAGAAATGTATTTTCATATTATTATGACTTTATTCTGGAAATATAGGTTTATTTTCGTATAATTACACGTTTTTCTTTGATTTTTGCTTTTTTTCCTTCTAAAATATTTGGTTGCACATTCTAAATGTCTCCAGTGATAAACTCCGTATAAAATCTACATTTTAACATCACTTTTGTTTGTAAATTCCTAATAAATAGTTGAAGCTGGACATTTTGCGCTGATAAATCTGTGAATTAATTCCCGTATTGATGCTGTGTCCACTCCTCCTCTCTGCAGCGTCTCCTTAAAGTGAAAAATGACTTTTTCTAATAATAATTGAGTCAAATTTGTCTCTAATTGTCGGCGCTCCGCTCACCGTTTGATATTCCTCCGCCTCGCCTTGTGACTGATAGCTTTAATTACGAGCACCACTTCCACAAACCATTCGCAGACCTGCCGGCTCCGTAAACACCAGCCCTCTCCCCTCTTCCTCCTCCTCCTCGTCATCATCATTATAGCTGACTAGGATATTGCCTGCGAAACCATAATTGGTGTTTATCATTGTGTCAGAGTTACTCCACTTTTAACAAATTAGAAATGAAGCCTATTAGAGCAAACTACATGCAAATTGATATCCAAGGCGAATGCCGTGAGGGTGTTTTACACCGTCGGACTCGGAATAATTTAGCCGCCGTTTAATACATATATTTGTATTTGCACATGAATGTACCCAGGTGATTATGCATTAATTAGCATATGCAAATGAGCATGTAATATGAATAAAGGAGAGGGGAGAGAAAAGACAATGAAAAGGAGAAACACGTGCTAATGAGAAGGAATCAGAGGAACACGGTGGAGAAACATGAGAGCAGAGGGAAGTTTAGAGGAGGAGGAAATGAGATTTTATGAACATCACCTCTGGCTTTAACCAGCCCAGGAGAATAAAAGCTTTAAAGTTAACCTCACATCTCAAATTGTAGAGACAAACAAAACATTTTGGAGCAAAACGTGTGAAGAAGATCTGCACTGAAATGAATCCAGTACCAACATGGACTGAAAGCAGTTTTCAAATGCATCAGGCTAACAGTACGCTAACCAGAGTTAAGCTAGCACTGTTAGCCTCCTAGCTAGCACTGTGCTAGTACAGCTAGCTGACTGATGCTACGCTCACACAGCAGGCGAGTTTTTCTCACCTCAACAACAAATACGATTCGTTCCACTTCATATGTGGAACTAAATCAGATTCGTGTCTGAAAGGTTTCAAAGCGACTGCAGTCTGAACGGTCCAACCGCATTTTACCCGATTCTTATGACACTGATGTGAGAAACGGACCAGCAGAACCAGACACCTCCTCCAAAAAACTCAGAAATTATAAGATTCATCTCAGAAATTTTCTAGAAAAACCTTGAAAATGTCTGAGTTTCTAAAGAAAAAAACTCAGAAATATTAATATTAACATTAATGGAAAATTCAGAGTTTCAAAAAAACATTTTCTCAACTTTTCAGGCTCGGACTCAAAAACATAGAAAAATATTTTAGTGTTTTTTCTAGAAAATTTCTGCAATTAATCTCAAAATTTCTGATATTTTTGGTGGAGGTTTTATTTTTTTCCCATCTATAAAGGCCTGATTTTCCGCCGTGACGATCGGACCCGGCGTCTCCGTCCGCCTCATGTTGCTGTGAAGTCGCGTTTCTCTTCTGTCTACCTGCTAATGAAACGGGTCGGTTCAGAACCGAGCCGTCAGAACAAAAAGCTGCTTTCCTCGGCTGATAAACCACTTTCACCTTTTCAAAGATAAAGCCTGGTATTGGCGCGTTAGTGATGCGATGAGGCCGGGTCGGGTTTTGTCTTCCGGGTCCGTTCTGTCCGGGTGGGAGCGGGAAGAAACGTTTAGTTCGGCGCATCGAGAGCCTGGATTGGGTTCGGCTCCGGTCCAGGTGGTGGAGCGTCTGCAGGTCGCCGCAGATAAACCTTTTCTGAGACAGGAAGCGTCCTGATGATGTCATCGGATCCGCTGTGATGATGTCATCTGGTACAGTGTGATGATGTCATCTGGTACAGTGTGATGATGTCATCTGGTATAGTGTGATGATGTCATCTGGTACAGTGTGATGATGTCATCTGGTACAGTGTGATGATGTCATCGGGTCCGCTCTGTTGCAGCTGCCAGTTCAGCCGTCTGGTCGAGGAACGGAGGACAGGGAGCGTCGTCGCCGAACTACGAGGCTCCGCTTCATTCACTGGTGAGAAACAAACTGATTCTTGTTTCTTTCTTTTGTTTTTATAAAATTTAAATTTTACTTTTTCTCCGAAAATTCTGATTTTTGATCTCAGAGGATCAAAGTCAGAAATCTGAGAAAAAAAATTCTGAACTTTAAAATTAAAGTCAAAGTCATTTTGAAATTGATGTTTTTTGAGAAAAAGTCAGAATTCTGCAGGGAAAAGTGGAAATTTTAAAATTAAACTCAGAATTCTGAGAAAAAAATCAGAAAAATTTTAAAACTTAAAGTCAGACTTTTAAAATTAAAGTCAAAATGTTCAAATTTGTCATAATTCTGAGAAAAAAAGTCAGTTTTGTATTTAAAGTCAAAATTTTACAATTAAAGTTAGAATTCAGGAGAAAAATCAAAGTTTTGAAATTAAAGTCGAATTTATGGGGAAAAGTCAAAATTAGTCAAATTTTTAAAGTCAGAATTTAGAAAAAAGTTACAAGTTTAAAAGTAAAGTCAGAATTTTTCAATTAAAGTTAAATTGGAAGCAAAGAGTTGGTTGTTTTAAAATGGCAGCATCTTGTTGTGCCGCAGCAAAGTCGCATCGAGGACCGGCTGGAGCGCCTGGATGACGCCATCCACGTGCTGCGGAGCCACGCCGTGGGGCCGTCCACGGGCATGGCGAGCGCGCACGGCGACATGCACAACCTCATCGGAGCCGCGCACACGCACAACGGCGCCATGGGCGCGCTGAGCAGCGGCTACGGGACGGGACTGCTGTCGGCCAATCGGCACTCACTAATGGTAGGAGCTGTGATGATGTCATCGCCGGTCAGGGACAACCTGCTGATCATCCGTCTGTTTGTCCATCCATCCATCATGTTGTCTTCATTAATAGTGAACTTTTCATTTGTTTTTTTATCTGGACTACAAAACGCCGTGAATTCTGGGAATTTGAGTCCATAAGGTGTGAAAATGAGTTTAAACCTTTAATCTGAAACATTCTGTTCATATCAGTTTATCTCCCAGAGAACCTGCAGAAACAAACTTTACATTTAGCTGCTTCTCTGTCGCATCATGCAGGGAAACATGACGTCGTTTAGAGACGTGGAGAAAGACGTCCTGAGGCTGTGAGCTTCAGCGGTGATGTTTTCCACATTTAGACCTTAAAACAATAAACATAAAGAACCAAACAGCTGCGTGACATGAGGAGGGTTTTGACAGAGAGAGCCTGAAATGCGGCTCACTGCAAGCAAATCCAGATGCACCAACATGTTCCTCACAGGAACCGCAGAAACCTTCTACCTGACGCTCACCTGGGAAACAGCAAGTCAGGTTTAACCGCAGAAACAGATTCAGCAAAGATTCATGAAGAACTGAAACTCTCGTTTTAGATTTAACCTCCAGTTGGGAGTAATCCACACATGTTGCTTTTATAGGCTTTTAAAATGGAAAGTGACCAATAAAATTCTGTGATTAACTGATCATCATCATTTTCTGTGTTTCCATCAACGTCTTTTTCTCAGTTTATTTGTGCGCGTTGTAAAACGTTGATGGAAAAGGGAAAATCTGAAATAACTTTCTTAATTTTGACAAAAAAAGTTTTAACCCTCAATGGCTGTTCCAGAAACAGAGTTAATGTGCTCAAGAGGAGATGGAAACACGTCGGCTGATCAAGTTCTGATGTAGAAAACTTTTCCATCCATTAGTGGGTCTGGGCCTTACCAGAGGCACAAAGCTTGGAAATACTTCAGAAGTCCGATGTTTGGTCTGTTAGCTTTAGATTATTACAGCCATACGTAGCGTCTGATGAACATCCGATGAAATCAGGCTTTGCTCTAAACTAATAGAAAGAAACGCGACTAATTCACATTTAAGCTGGATGAAAACGTGGCTTCAGTTGCTTTAGGGTCACTGCTGATGTCTTCCCAAACTGACAAAATGTTGTTTTAAATTGTATTTTACTTTGAGAGAAGTGAAACTCTGGGTTTTAAAGAGGATGTACTTTCTTTTTAAGCACCAACTGAGAAGCTGCTTCAGTTTCTGACATGTTCTGTGCCGAAAGAGAGAAACTTCTCTGCTTCTCGGACAGATTTGGCTCAAAGCTCCACTGATCGCCGCAGAGATTTAGCTTGAGAAAACAGTTGGTGTTAAGGATAATATTTTTACCAGTTAGTTTTTATCTGTGTGGAAGGAAACCCAAACAGTTTTAATGTGTAGCTGGTGAGAAATGAGGATGAAGTGAGAGGTGAGTTTGCTTGTGGACTCTTTGGAGGCGTAAATGGCCGCCTGTGCTCCCGTTGAGGCCAGAGTTTGTGTTTATTCAGGGTGTGGAGTATTAGCTGGTGGAATAACATGCTCATTACCGCACAGCTGAACCTGCCGGAGGCATCGAAACGTCCTGGAGCGCTGAAATACTGAAGCTCGGTTACTCAGATCCGTTAAATGTCCAGGTCTGATCAACAGTTTATCACATTAACATTGGATTAATGTCAGGATAATGAAACTGAAGCTGAAAAATGTTCTTTAGGGCTTCATGATATGAGGAAAACATGACATCACTGCTGATATTGTTGCATATTTTGATGATAAACTGTCTGAATTGGTCCTTAGGTGTTCTATCTTTGTGTTTTTGTCTGATATTTGGCCTGAAGCCGGTTCAGTGCTGCCCTCTGTGGGCTGAACAGTGGCTACTGCAGGTGACTTGTCCTGTTGGTTGCAGTGATTCGGCTTGATTGAGCAGTAATGGAGCAGAGCGATCGGTTCTTCACATAAAAGTGTCCAGTAGCAGATAAAAGTCACCAGATTTGTTGCTTTTTTTATTTAAAGTTTCTAGTTTGAAAAGTTGTTAATCAACAAAGTGAAAAGTTGGCGACGGTGCTTCTGTAATCCTGACTAAACCTTCACTTAATCTGTTCAGCCCCACATTCGGCCACGCCCCTCAATGTATAACTCCGCCCATTTTTGGTAAAATTTTTCACATTTTGGGGGCGGGGCTAAGCTTTCACAGCAGGGTTAGTTACACTTTATAGGAGCAGTGTTTTGTATTTTCCAGGCATGTAGAGCCACTTTATAGCACAATGAAGTAACTATGTTGCCCTCATTTGGTATAAAAATATTATACATTTAAAATATGACTAATTTAACGCCTTGAAATTGGGCCTCTGTCTCTTTAAGAAGCCCCTGCTCTTTCTGAGGCTCTGCCTCCAGGAAGTCAACATGGCTCCTCTATTAACCCTTTAACGTTTTTACCTGCTCTGAACAGCTGAACGGTTGCCATGGAGATGAAAGGATTTCTCAAACATGCATGAAAAGAATCAAAGAAACGTTCCTGGGAATAACATTGTAACACAATGGAAAGCTTTAAATGTTGATTTTAAATACTGCTGCTCTGTTAAGTGAGAGAACATTTGGGTTCTGAAGCAAACGATGGTTCAATGCACACCTCTGAAAGTTTTGGAATGGCCTAGACAAAGTCTTGACTTAAATTCAGCCAAAGTGATGTTGCCTAACCATAATTTCTTTTGAATAATTTGACCAGGAACACGCTAGCAGACGGTTCTTCTCCTGATGTTTGTCCGTGTGTGTGCTGCGTGTTCAGGCTTTGTTGTTCTCTCTGTTCGCAGCGTAAACAGGAACTCTGAGAGGAAGACGGATGTTTGAAAAAGTGACGGCATTGTGTTTGCATCAAGCCTATTTTTCAGTTTTCCTCCTGCGTTTAACTCTCTCCTCGCCTGCAGTTTTTCATCGTTATTCCTGCTCTTCTGTCTCCACACACATTGCTCTTGTTTCGCCACATACTTACTATGTGACATCTTTGCTGCGATTCGTGTTTTGATCTTCCCGTCCTGATGGACTCGGCTGGCGCTGGCTCGCTCTGTTTTCATGCGCACGCATACACACAGCTGTCTGCAGTTTGGCAGCGCTGGGGCCGAGACGCTTGCAGGCTGAGATCATAACTCTGGGAAAACAGGTGGTAAGCTGATGTGGGACTGAGACATATACAGTTCACAGCTATGAGTGCATCGTAAACACAGAAGTAGATGCATATGTCCTAACAATCAGCGAGGTCGCCTCGGCGTTTAGGTTCAAGGTTTTGGCCTCCACAATGAAGCTAAAGGAACAGATTGAGGTAAGATGTCAGAAAATATGAAGGAAATTCATAACTTTCCTCAACCTGAGTGTTTTCTGCTTTACTAAAGCAAATCAAACCCAAAATTAAAAAGTGAAAACACCCTTCCTACTAACTAATCCTAAAAAGAGATGACATAAAGTCCAGTTTGTTCCAGTTTGATTGACGTCACTGTCTTCCTTTTCTGAATAAAAATAAAGTCAGTAATGTGTTAACAGAACCAGACTGAGCATAAATACTCATAAAACAGAATAACATGCTCTTAAAGTTGTGTTTTTTAACGATGTGGGAAACTGTTTGTTATTGTCTCTTATGCTTTTTGAGCAATGTTAACATTTTTAGCAAAACAAACATCTGGAATAGTAATTTTTTAAATATGCTAGGATTAGCACAGCTTTTCCACATAAACATGATTTTTCATAGCGGTAAAAACTGGAATTAGCATGCTAGCTTAGCAGTGTCCTAAGTTAAAAACCTGATCATCACTGGAAAAGGAGAAAAAACTTGACTATTATTTACTGATTGTTGAACCGTTAGCATGCTAGCCTTTGAGTTTTGCTTAAACTTTGTAAATAAACTTGTCACGGCTACAAAAAGCTCTAAGGCTGTTACTGTTTTTAGAAAAGTTGCTATGCTAAGTTAATTTTATAGCAAACTACAGGCTAATGTAGCATTCTGACATAAAACAAAAGATAAATCATTGGAAAAGAAAAATAGTTTGTAGTAATGATGACTGTTTCTTAGCTTTACAGTTTGCTAACTATGCTAAACAAACATTTCATGATTGGAGGAAAAAGCATATTTCTGAGAATACCTACTGCTTTTAGCATTTAGCTAGCATTGTAACAAAAAAGGCAATTAAAGAAGAAAAACGGCTGAGAATAGCTGGTATGCTAACTTATAGCTATAGCATGCTAACTATCATTGGCAAAAGGAGGAAAAACTCTCAGTAAGTGTTGGCAGTTTAGAAACAAAAGATACTTTTTCTAACTTATCTTTATGTAATTGTACCTTTACTAAACAAATGAGCCATTATTAAAAACAGAAGAGTAGTTCAGGGATTATTGTTTCGTGTTCAGGTAAAATCCGTCTCTTTAAAGAACGGTAGCTATGCTAAAAGTACTTTTTCTTCCTGGAAAAGAAGCAACAGCCCTGAAAGTGTTGCTCTGTGCAACAGAGGAATTGTTTTAAATTTGATTTTATAGCTCGTTAACTATGCTAGTAAAAGACTAGTTACCATCGGAGTACATTAAGACAACATTTATTCATGTTTTAGGAAGGTTAAAACTAAAAGCTACACAAGAAACCTCAAGCAGTGACTTTTACCAACGTGGCCTGGTTTGGGTTTATTCAGTTCTTTTAATTACTTAGGAATCTGCAAACAAAAGACTTAGCTCGATGTCATACATGAAAAACTATTTGAAAAGATTTGTGTGTGTTTGAAATAATCCAGGATGTCACGCGCTGTTGGAGACCGGGCTCATTTTTCTGTTCGTTGTGGGCACTGCGGCTTCTTTTAACTAAGTCATAATGGCTGTCTGGAAAGTCATGCTTCTCTCTGCCGCTATAAAGTCCTGCTGTTTGTTTTACTGCATAGCTGATGAGTTTGAAGGGCGACTCTGAAAAAGATGGGAAAGGTTAAGCGACTGAAACCCCCCGCTGCTCTCTGCTTCCATTAAGCAGCGTTACAGTAAGTGAGTTGACTCATAATCTGCGTCACTTTGCCGTAAAACCCCCTAATGCTTTGTAATGCTGTGCTTTTAGTAAATGCATTCCTGTAAGCTGATGAAAGTTGCCTTTACTTCTGTGCTAGTAGTTGTTCCAGTGAACGCTGAGCAGAGATATCATGGACGATTGTTTTAACTAATCCCTGCTGTGGAGAATCTTATGGAAAGCTTTCAGAAGAGCGAGAGCTTTGATTTCTGCAGATTAATGTTCCCTGTATTGTCAAGCACAACATGACAGTCTGAGTTATCTGAACATCTGATGATAAAAGGATTTATTTGTTGAACATCAGTCTGTGGGGTGGAAGCTGCAACGTTTCCTCCTTTTATGCTTTTTCATATTTTAATTAGATTTTAACCAAAATTTGTTTGGTTCTCATTAATTTGAAAGCATGTTTGCGTCCTATTCAAAGTACAATGTATGCTAATAAAGGGTGCTAAAATATGGTAATATTGTAATTTTAATTAAGTTCACCTTTAGTCTCGGTGTTAAAAGTGTGCGGCGCTTTATGAATATTTATGAAGAAAAAAAGGTTATGATCATTACACATCAGTGTGCAGCCTGTTGTTTATAAAGATAATTAGATAAATAAACCTAAACAACCTTCATAATTGCTTAATGCAACATTATGCATTGGGTTTCTATCTCATAAATAAATCTCATCATATCTGTGTAAAAATACATAAAGTTGGAAAAATATAGAACTTTGTAAGAAACATTTGTAATTAAGTAAATGAAGAAAAAATTCAGTTTGAAAATTCAGCAAAACTGATGGGATTATATATATATATATATATATATATATATATATATATATATATATATATATATATATATAATGTATATAATAATAATAATACATTTTATTTGTAACGCACCTTACATTTCAAAGAAATCTCAAAGTGCTACAAAGACGAAAATAGATTATAAAACGTACAATAAAACATCTCACACCAAATGGTAACAAATTAAAACTTACTATATATATACTAACTATTAAAGTAGCTAAAATCTTAGTTTTATACAAAAATATATTCTATTTAATTTTTTCATTTTGTGTAAAATAATTGAATGCTGATCCTGGTTTAAACTTGAGAAAATTAACAGGATTTAAGGAGTTTAGTTTAGTTAGTAAGTTTAGTTTTATCAGTCCCTCCAGGATTTAGTTTTTTGTAATTTTTTGCCGTCAAAATCACAAATTTTTAGTTGCTACATAAAAAAATATTTGCAAGGAAATTTACGATATTTGTATTTACGACTGACGGTAAATGTGACTTTTTTTTTACGCGTCGCATTGCGGGCTATAACCAGACATGAAGTAAGAGAGGCGACAGCAGTTTAGTAGAAGAAATGCTGCCACCTACAGGTGGGAGGTAGCATCACTGAAACTGGAAATGGAAAATTTGCAATAAACTCAATTGCGCATTTATGCAAAAAAAATCTGGGGTCTGTGAATTTCCCAGTAAAAACTGTCATATATAAGTTTGACTTATGTTTTGCTCCTGGTTTGAATAGTTCAGGTGTGTTGGGATCAGAGGTACAGAATTTATGCTCAACTTGTCGCCGTCTTTTGTTATTTTAGAGAAAAGTAACAGCTGCTTCCTGTGGAAAAATGTTTAAATATCTTGAAAATAATTTTTAAAAAATTAAAAATTGTGCAATAAATCCTGATATTGCTACATATTTCTAACCAACTTTATAATATTTACCTTTAATTTGTTTAGAAATAGTTCAGCATTTCTAGTCGCCTGAAGCTCATTTTGTCTCTTTATGAAGAATCCGATCAGAAACTTGAACCTTAATCCCAAATAAAAACAAACTGCCTCACATTTTTCCCTGTGACTCAGTTTTTCCCCTTCATCTTTCTTTAAATTTTCATAATTTCTCGTTCTGTGTGACATGTAGCAGAGTCTGCCACACGTCTTCCTCTGTTCGTTTCAGGCTCATTAGAGGAACACATGCATGCATGCATGTCACGCCACTGGAAAATGTTGCAGCATTTTCCAGCCTCCACAGTTTGCTGTGTTGTAACAGGTGCTTTCTGTCAGAGCCTTCATTCTGCACAGAGGAGAGACTGAGCGCTTTACGGCCATGTTTGGGAATGTTCACTTCTTTATTTACACTTTAAATCTCTGCATTCAGAACCTGACTGGTTCTGTTGCACTTTGGGGGAATTTTGGAAGATTTTCTTCACCCCCCTGTACTAGATGGTTTCCATTCTAGTCTTTATTCTACAAGATATGGGTGTAACTATTGATATAAACCAAAAATATGGTTCATCACAGTTAACTTTGATTTAACGAAGCAATAAATTGGTTTTTATTATTATTATTTGGAAACTGGAGGATATTTGAGAGGCTGGGGTTTATTAAGAGTTCCTATGTGTAGATTTAACATGTTGAATTAATATTAACAGATTTACTTCATGAACATTGGTCTGAAATGTTTCAACACTTAAACGTTTATATATTCAGAGCCGCAGTCCAACAGAAATATCTGTTAGAATAGAGAATGATTCTGTTCTCTTCTGTTGAACGGAGGTTTCAGTTCATTTCTCTGTATTCATCCCAACGGAAATCAAATGTTGTTTTAACTCAGATCATCCAGCTCAGATCTTCAGAGTTCAGGGTTTCTACCAGTGTTCTACCAGCCTGGCGGGCCACCAGGCTTTACTTGTGCCCCCACCAGGCTTAGCATTGCTCGTTTATTTTAGTCTTTTTAAAATGTTTGCATTTTTTAAGACTTTGGTGTTCAGGCATTAATCTTCCAATCTTTCAATAACACATTATTATTAAGTGAAATTTTTTAATTTTCTGCCAACTTTAAACGTTTTTAAACTCAAAAACACGACGAGCCGCTGGATGAACGGCTGCCCAAACTCTGGGCTTAGCAGGTTCTCTGGGGGAAACCTTGGAGCTGTTGTGGACAGGAAGCTTCTCCAGTAGCAGTCAGTTTCACAACGAATCTCAAGAAGCCTCTGACTGAAGACCTGAAGTCTCAGGATGATCATGAAATCTGAGCAGATTAATATCCATGTGCAGAGACGATATTTCTGTGTTAGATCTGGATGAAACCAGGCAATCACTGCTAATCCACCTCCTTTGCTTTTGCCACTCTTCTTTAAGGCTTTGTCTGGTTAGAAAGATTTGCATGTTTTGAATGGATCTGACATCTTAGCACCGTCTAAACCCAACAAACATAAAAACTGGCTGGATGGTAGAAAGTTGTTGAATGTAGAAAAACCTGAGCCTTGGTTGAGTTTGTCACCAAGTCGACGGTTTTTACCTGTAGAATCTGTAGTTTCCTGTAAACGCAGCAGAACGGTTGAGTTTTCCAGAGTGTTGTTGTCGGGTCGAGCCGGCGCTCGGCTCCAGAGCGCTAAACCTAAACAGTCTTTGTTTATCTCAGATTATACTTCCACTTTCATTACCTCCGCTTCTCCTTTTTTGTGGCCAAATGTGCTTCATCTGAGATAATTGGAAACGACAATTGGAAATTGCAGATATCCGGCTAATATGAGATGAAATATTACAATTTACAGAGTTGGTGAAACATTTCTCCTGTCGGTGGCGTGGCTGCGGTTTCGGGAGCGGACTTGTCCGTTACTGTTTACAGCCGCGTGATGAATCTGTCGGTGGATGTGTGTGTCATCTCAGCCCAGAGATTCCTCTCCGTTTTCCTCTCCTTCGTCTTCCTCCTGCCGTTTCTCTCTCTGCGACGATCAGCAGGATTACACATGACAGCCACTCAGCACCTCCGCTGCTCCCGTCTCCTTCTGCGATTCTTTATTATCCCGGCCGGCTTTATTGGAATTTCTCCTCAGTGGAAAAACCAAATAGGATGAAGGAAATAAAAAGAAATGATGAAGAGCGGTGATGATATGCTAAAGTTTTCAACATCTTGATTCTGCAGATAAATTTAATTCCTGTTTGTCAGCCTTCCAGGTAAAGTTCATCACATCAGAAGTGGAAATTTACTTCATGGGGAATAATCAATATTCACCAGAACTACTGGAAAGTAAACCTTTATGGATTTCTTAACTGTTAGGTTGTTTTTGTCCAAGTTATCATAATGTTAATAATAATTTGTGAGGATAATTATTGTTCAGTAAAATTAAACTTTTTGCTGTTTAAATATTTTTTTTCATAATTAATAATATCTCACTTTGGTGATGCATTCAAAGAACCTGGGACTTTCCTAAATGTGTGTTGGTCCAGTAGCAGCCATTAACTGGAAGAAACAATAAGTTTTCAGACTTTTGAGGGTCATTGAACGCACCACCACACATAACTATATTAACTTGTTTCACACTTTGCCTCCTCCACACATATAAATGTTATCTGTCTTGTTTTGTTAGTTTTTATTGACATATTTAACAGTAATTTGAGGTTAAATTGTGTTTCCATGCGGTTTTTTCAGCTCCATCAGGTGGGAAACCGGGCGTGGCTTTCTCTGACTAAACCAGCATCGGTTTATTTCTGACTTATTTATATTTCCCTCTCCGTCTGCGCCTCCTCGTTGAACTAAATGAGGGACTGCTTCTTAAAATATAAAAACCCTCCATTAAAAATGAACGCCACCCTGTCTGCCTGCCTCCCTGCTGCCATTTTGCATTTGGGAATCCAGGCGGCGATGAAAGGCAGAGCAAAAGACGGAGCTGCAAGTAATAAACAAAGGAGCGAGAAGAAGGAGGTCGGGGAAGGAGCGCGCACGCCGCCGAGCGCCGGCGACATTTTGTGATATTTGCATGAAGCGAGCGGGGAGTTTGGCATGTGGTGGGCAGGAGCGCGCTGTCAGCCAGCTGGATTAACCGGCAGACTGGGATTTGATTCCCAAAATCACTTTATTTACTCCACAGCACATCAGCAAACTGAAAGTGGGCTTTGCTGCATATCTGCCGCTCCAAACAGGACTGGATTAACTGGACCGGGTTTATACATTAACATAATGCAGTTATGTTAAAAGAAATTCAATTTAAATAAATTCAGCCGGAAGGTTTGGAAGCCGATTCAGTTTAATAAAGTTTCTCCAGTTTGAATAAAAATCAAATAATTCAGTAAAATCAAAGTTATTCTTTCTGAAATCAGTTCAGATTTAATTAAAGACCATTTGCATCCAAGTTTTTTATTTTATCCACATCGATTCACCGCAGGTTAACCCAGGAGTGTCCAAAGTGTGGCCCGGGGGCCATTTGGGACCCTGAGAATGATTTCATGTGGCCCCGGACTGAAGTTTAATAACGGCACAAATTTGATTCTCCACTTTTCCAAAGTCTGGACTAAAAGTGTATAAAAGAAAATTTCCCCACCTGTTGGTCCAGTAGAGACTCGGTTGCAGCATCTGTTCCTCTCCAGCTGCTGTGGTTCTGACCCAAACCAACCTGTTCCCCTCCTGGCCTGTGGGGGCGCTGCACCAACAACCACTGAAGGAAACGACACAAAAACCTCTGAAGACACTGAGAGCAACTTCCTTCTTTACCAAATTGGAATGTCATCAGATTTTAGCGATTTAAGGATTTCTTGAGCCTTTTCTCCTGCTAGCGTTGGCTAGCTAGCATTTGTTTCGGTTGCATTTACCCAGAATGCCCTCCGCTGTAGTCCACTTCCTGTTTTCGGAGCGGTCTCTGGTCCGCTTGCCGTTCACATATGGATTGTAACCGAACCAGAGTTCGGTTTTATGGTACAAACTGGACTTCCTAGGCAAACGGACAGGAGTTGGATAAAAGTGGATTGAACGTTAGTGAACAGAACTCAGTAACACTGAGATAAAATAGTTTTTGCTGCCAAATGTGGCACAACCAGCTAACAGGTTTAAACGTTTCCTGTTTGCTGTAATCAGATTCTGATCTACAGAGTTTGGTTCTGCATCAAACTCTGATGATCGTTAAAACAGAAACAAAGGTTTCTGGAGCGGCCTAATCAAAGTTTGGACTTGAGTCTAGGGCTGGCCGATAAATCAGTTTTATTGATTAATCAAATTTTTGTTTTTTGAAGAATTATTTTTTGGAAAAATCTGGATTTTTTTCCACCAATGAACTCATTGAGTGATGTCATCACGTCCAGGGCGGCCATCTTGTGTTACAGCTTCATTTATTTGGACTTTGGATTCAGGTCAACTTTACCACAAAATATAAGGCGTAGGCTACATTTTTTTACAAGAATAAATATTAATATTAGCGAACTCTAACATGGAAAATGTTATTTGTAATTAGATTTTTAGAAGGGAAAGCGAGGAAATAAAAATGATCATTATTTATTAATGGATCTGATGCGGTATGATGGAAATTACAGATTTTTATCAAAATCACCTTAATGCTGGAAAACTCCAGTTTCATCATTTAAAAACAGCTTTTTGTAGATTTCCTTTCTCTGATATTAAAATTAGTTTGATCTGAAATATTTAAAAATAACAAAGAAAAAACAGAAAAATGTGTCAGGAGGCAAATTTTGACTTTCCGTCTCGGTTCGGATCCACTGACCGTTCCTGCCGATGCGTCCCAAATTAAAAACAAAGCTGAGGGAAACGGCGGTGAGTGAGCGGGCGTTTGAGGCGCGTGGCGCCCGCAGACGTTGGCACCCCAATCAGCCGTACGCAGAACGAGTCGGGACCCATCCGGTGCCAACGCCGCCAGTCCCCACTGGAAGCCGCGCGCAGCCCTGGGAATTACAAATCCCACAATTAAACATATGGGCAATAAGATAATTGTCAGTTGTGCTCTGTGTGTGTGTGTGGGAGACAGATGGACAGGATTCAGTAAACTACTCTCACACACACCCTGGGGAAAAACAGGGAAAAACAAAAAGAAAGCCCAGACTTCCAGAACAAAAAGAAATTTAAATTTCTGACGTCTAAATTTGAATTTGAATCTAAAATCGACATAAAAACTGATGAAAGATGGGAGAGGACGGAGCGCAGAGGTGGAAACTCCTGAAGAAGAAGTTCTGCTGTTAGAAAGATGGACGATGCCCTCTGCTGGGCACAGGCGGGACTGCAACATCTACAGACGAGCAGAAAAAGATGCAAACAAAGGAATAAAAATCAAATGTCAGCTCTTAATTTTAGGACATAATGCTTTATTTAGAAAAATACAGTTTATAGGGAGGATAATTCATAATAAAACAACTGCATTTGTAATGATCAGTCAAAGAAATCCTCCCTAAATGAGTTTTTTCTTCCTTTGCTGTCATCTAAAACATTTAATAACATCACATTTCTTCAGAATGAGAAAAACATCAAAAATAATTTAAATATTTCAACCTGAATTTACCCAGAATAATAAAAGCATCAGTTATTTTGGTGCAAATAAACATCAACGACTCTTATTTCCTATTTATTTACTCCAAACATCGTTTTCTACTAGTGTTAAACTGATTCATTTAATCCAGTGAATTACTAAACATTACAGTCCAGATTAATACAAATAATCTCTGTTCTCCAGATTAATCAATTACTTAATCAATTATTTCCAATTACATCATATTTGTTAAAATAAATTAGACCAACTCACTCCAATTTCAGTTTAATCCAACACATTTAGCATGAATAAAGTCAAATTTAAGATTATTATTAAAAAATATTTAATTCCTAAATTTACAGTTCGTTCGTCTTAAATTCAAATATAATCCAGATGTTTTTTATTTTAATCCAAATGAATCCAGTTTAATCCAGTAAATTCAACATAAATAAACATTAATGTAAAACATCCTGTTATATTTAATCTGTGGATTTCTCTGCTCCCTGCAGTGTTCAGGTTCCCCACAGCGCCCTCTGCAGGCAGGATGTAACAGCTCTCCTCTGTTTGTCTGCAGGTGGGCTCTCACAGAGAAGATGGCGGCAGCGTGGGCAGTTTACGTGGCGGCCACTCCATGGGGGGTCAGGTGTCGGTTCCTCAGCTGCCGGTCCAGTCGGCGACCTCACCGGACCTCAGCCAGCCTGACCCGTACCGCGGTAAGGCCTGGCGCCGGTCCCACCTAGCAGGTTTAATCTGGGGAAGCCAGTTAATGAGGAAGGCTTTTATTTTGAAGGTCCAACATATTTTTTTTCATCACTGCTTTGCTTCTATACACACTTCATAAAAAATCCAATTTATGAATTGGATTTAATAAAGATAAAGATAGACCTTTATTTTGAAAGGCCAGGACCTGTGTTTATTGCTAGTTTAGGTTCATTCATACTTTATACAAACCTTTGTATTTACACTTTTAAAAGTTGGACTTTTATTTTGAAAAGCCCACACATTCATCTTAAATCTACTGTAACACTAATAATAATCTACAACTCAAAGTTAGTAATGATGCTAAAGCATAAAATGTTTTCAAAGTTAAAATGTTTTCAAAGTTAAAATGTTTCCAAAGTTAAAATGTTTTCAGAATAGTTCAACAAAATGTTTGTTTTGCTAACAAAATAATATCAGTTATCGATCATCATAGCAGCATCAATTTTAACATTTTTAAATCCATCCTGTAACATTTCAGTGCATTTCTTCCTAATAAACCAAACTCTGCCTTCATTTAGCAAAGCGTAAAATAAATAAATAAGCTGCAGACAAAGCAGAAAATGAGTCTGAAAAAGTTTTTGTGAATAAATTGGAGGAGCACTTCACTGCCTGAGCGTTAAAAAGCTAAAGAGGGGCAGAACAAATCTGCAGAGTGAATATTGAGGAGGAAGGCGGTCTGAGCTCAGTGTGCAGCAAATTATCCCTGAGCTGTTCTGTTTTTATAAGGCTGAAAATGAGTCGGCTGGCAGCAGAGTTCATCCAGCGGCGACCACAGCCAGCTGGGTAATGAGGTGAGAGGAGAAGAAACGCTGGGCTCTGGCAGGAGAACCAGAAGCTGCTCGTTTATTCTGCATCCCTTCATAACTCTGTCAAACTGCCGAGGCGGCAGGTCTCACCTTCACTCCTCTTCATCACCTGTTCATGTTAAAGAGACGGATCACAAGTTACCGTCCCGTCGTTATTAGACGATTACTGGCTGGAAATGATGCAGTTATCATGACTGACAGCAGCTAGAAATGTCCAAACGTCCATTATTATTATTATTATTATTATTATTATTATTATTATTACAGTAATCTGTTATTTTACTCTGCCCCAGATTTTTTTAATCAGGGGTTCCAAAAGTAGGGGTCATGAGACACCAAGTTGGCGGTTGGTTGGTTGGTTGGTTGGTTGGTTGGATGGATGGATGGATGGATGGATGGATGGATGGATGGATGGATGGATGGATGGATGGATGGATGGATGGTTGGATGGTTGGTTGGATGGATGGATGGATGGATGGATGGATGGATGGATGGATGGATGGATGGATGGATGGTTGGATGGATGGATGGATGGTTGGTTGGATGGATGGATGGATGGATGGATGGTTGGATGGTTGGTTGGATGGATGGATGGATGGTTGGTTGGATGGATGGATGGATGGATGGATGGATGGATGGATGGTTGGATGGTTGGTTGGATGGATGGTGTCACCAGTTAATCTTTTGGTTGAAGCACTGAGAATGGGATTAGTTTCTCCCCTGTCTGTTCTATTTGACCTTCGACTCCAGTTGTTCTATTTGACCTTTGACCCCTGCGGTGCCCCCGCAGCCCTGTCCGGCGGCCTCCAGGGTCAGAGCACGTCCTCGGTGAGCTCGGAGATCAAGTCTGAGGACGAGGGAGACGAGAACCTGCTGCAGGACAACAAGTCGCTGGACAAGAAGGACGACCTGGACAAGGAGCTCAAGGGCATAGAGAGGTCAAGATCTAGGTAACCCCGCCTACCGCCCAGACGTTCGCTTCCATCAAACCCCTCAGCTGGCCTGGGACGCACGTCTTCCCAACGCACCCCCACGCCCTGTGGGTGCGTTGGGAACCAGCCTCTGAACTTTGATGAAGTGATCAGTGTGATGAGAATCAGCTGAAAACCTCAGAGACTTCCTGCCTCCACCAGGCGTCTGCCTCTTAGTGCTGCCTCTACTGGCAGCTTGTAGAACTGCAGGATGTAACTTTCATTAAAAATAGGTTTTTACATATTTGTTAAAACTGTCGCTATGTTTGAGACAAACAATCTGAGAAATGATCGATCTCCTCCTCACATGTTGTGAATGCTAAGGCTAGTTAGCATAGCCACCCATGACAGCAGTGGTTAAACAGTTTTCCTGTAACAGTAAGTTGTTTCTTCGTCATTAGAGTATTAAGGAGTGCATTAACGACGATGATTGACAGCGCTAAGCCCCGCCTCCTGCCTCTGACTGGCTGTTAGAACATTTCTTCCAGCGACAATACTAGCTTAGAGAGAAGGTGGAGAAGGTCGATTTTTCACAGATTATCTGTCTCATATTAAACTGTCAGTTTTTACAGACGTGTAAAAAGATATTTTTATATGAAAGTTGCTGCAGCTTTAAGGACGAGAGGCGGATCTGAGTGGAAATGCAGCTGCTGGTTAACTTGGTGTCTCTCCACGGTCTTGAGCCTGGATTCAGCTGCTTCTCACACAACAGAGTAGAGCCCTCCGTTTATATTCCCAACGAACGCCGCCCCGCTGCGCCCTGGGCGGGAAGCCGACAGCACGGCGACCCGGCCCGGCTGCGACCGCTCGGCCTTCACTCCTCCAAAGATAAACGCATTTAACCGTTTATCTGGTTCCTTTGTTGACCTGGAGGACGACCAGATCTGAAACATTTGGATCCTGAACCCTGAGTTTGTACCCGATGGTGGCGGCCATGTTTAATGTCATGATGATGATGATGATGATGATGATGGTGTTTTTAATGCTTTGATTTAGTTTGGGAAAAAAACAAAGAATTGATTTATTTAAAATATGGGCCAATATTCATATCCAATATTGTTCCCCATTGGCCATTATATATATATTATATTATATATTATATATATATATATATATATATATATATATATATATATATATATATACAGGATTTCACAGATTTTCAGATTTTCTTTGGCAGTCAAAATCACAGATTTTGATATTTCTGAACCTACTTTAGAAATATTTGATAGAAATTTCACAATATTTTTTCCTGAGTTATGAGAGAATATTACTATAAAAAAGATCAAAAGACTCGGCAACACCGTTTGTTTCTTTTTGTTTAAGTCAAAAGCTGATAATTTAAAAGATGTTTTATATATTTTCTTATTTATAAACTTTTTATTATTTTTCATGCAAGACTTTCTTAAATTCATTTTGTAAAATCCTCAAATACATTAATCACAGGTTTTAAATTTTGTCTTAGCAGGATTTGTTAAATTTATATATTGTATGTAGGTTTTTGAGCCACTGCGTTTGATGACTCAGGGCGGCTAAAGCTAACCGTAACAAGCTGCTAATCCTTGCTAGCTAACTAACTAGCTAGCTTACTAGCTAACTAACTAGTGAGCTCGATGCCATGTGAGAAGAACAAAGCTGATGCCAAGAGCCAAAAAAAAACAAAAAATAGTTTTTTTCTTTTGAACTTCTCTGCCGTGATATTGGTCTTAAATCTTTTCATAATGGTCTTAAAAAGTCTTAAATTTGATTTGGTGAAGCCTGCACAAGCCGTGTAAATTTAGACTGACCTCTTTTATCCTGAAATCTCCTCCCTCCCTCCCCTGGTTCTCCTCTTCCTCCCCTCGCTGCTCCTCCTTCATCACTCCAGCAACAACGACGACGAGGATTTGAGTCCGGAGCAGAAGATGGAGCGGGAGCGGGAGCGCAGGATGGCCAACAACGCCCGGGAGCGGCTGCGCGTCCGCGACATCAACGAGGCGTTCAAGGAGCTGGGCAGGATGGTGCAGCTCCACCTGAAGAGCGACAAGCCGCAGACCAAGCTACTGATCCTGCACCAGGCCGTCGCCGTCATCCTCAGTCTGGAGCAGCAAGTCAGAGGTCAGCGCCAAACCAGAACATTAGGAGATCAGGGCGGAGACCTGGGGCCTGCACTGACAGGCCTGGTCCAGCAGGGGGCAGCAGCAACACCTGTTGCTTTAGTTTTCTATTTGCACGAGATAATTTTTGATCAAGATGATAAAAAATAGTTCATGGGGTTTTTTTGTTTTGTTTTGTTTTTCTTTTCCAGAATTCAGACTTTAATTTTCTGATATCAAGTCAGAATTATGTGTTTAAAGTACAAATTTAATTTTTACCTTAATTAAAGTAAAAATTTAGAGGAAAGTAAAATAATTTAAGTCAGAATTTTGAGTTTGGAGAAAAGATTCTGAGAAAAGACTTTTAATTCTGGAACTCAATTAAAAGATTTAATTCGGAATTAAATTTTTTTCTGAGAAAAAAGTCAAAATTTTTAGGTTTTAGTAAAAATTCATAGAAAAAAAGTCAGAATTTTGAGATTGAATTTAAAACTTTGAGAAAAGTCTGAATTTTGAGGTTGCAGTAAAAATTTTAAGAAAAAAAAGTCTGAATTTTAAAATTAAAGTAAAAACTTTAAAGAGAAAAATAAAAGACTTCTGAGATTTAAATCAGAATTCTGATTTTTTTTTCTCAGAAAAAGTCTGATTTTTTAGGTGTAAGTAAAAATTTTGAGAAAAATTCAGAATTCTTTTTGTTTAGTGGCACTAATCCTCTTCCGTATAAAAGAAAGTTATAGAAATCATCAGAAGACGAATGATTTTTGTTCTTCTTGTGTCCAGAGAGGAACCTGAACCCCAAGGCGGCCTGCCTGAAGCGCCGCGAAGAGGAGAAGGTCACCGTCACATCAGATGGGACGCCCCTCTCGCTGGCCGCCGCCCACCACGCCGCCGCCGCTGCCATGGGCGATGGACCAAACCCCATGGGACAAATGTAAACCGCAGCAAACTCTCCTCCCCCTGAATGGTCAGAAGATTTCACTTCTGCACTAACCTGCTGTCGTATCTTTAACTCAGATCATCAGCTTCCTAAATTTCAGGCCAAAAAACTAATTTCTCATCATTTGGCTTCAGATTATTCAGCTTCATGTTTTCAGGATTCAACGGAAAATCAAACGACGAACCAGAAAAATTTACATTTCGTGCAAAATCGCAAATGATCAAGTTGAAGTTAACAGCAGAAAGTTCCTCATACTTTAAACATTTTTAGTAATATTAGAAATACAAGAACAGAGCAGATTCAAAACGGACATTTTTAACTGAAAATGGTCAAAAACTGTTGAGTGAAAAGTTTTAAAAAGAAAAGCATCTGCTGAAGAAATAAAAACTGAAGATAATGGAAGAAAACTGACTCAAAACTTAAAAAATGAGTTTAAATATAAAATTTTAGCAGAAATTTAACTGAAAACTGCTGAAAAAAACTGAAGTTTACGACAGAAAATGTACAAATTTATAAAAATAACAGAATTATTAGAAACATTTGAATAAAAAATGAGTTTTAACTGCTGAAAAACTAGTTTTAATATCAAATGTTGGTTTTAAATTTGCTATGAAACCAAAATTAGGATAAATATAAATATATCTACACAGGACGGTTTTCTTTTCTCATGTAGATGTTTCTACTGGAATAACTTCAGAATAAAACGTCTGGTTTGATTTTAAAATCAACAATGGACTTTTAATTTAATAATAATAATATAATCATTTAGTAAAAACGTCTCTGATTGGCTGAACTTTTACTGCCTCTAACTTTATTTCCTCTTTAACTTTGTAGACTTGAAAACAGATTTTAACCTTTTAATTGTTTTTCTCTCCTAGATGAACTGAAGCAGCTGCTGACATTAACTTTTCACTTTTCTTTAATGTAGAAATACGCCCGGTTCTTCTTCTGTGGTTTTTTCTTTTTTGCCTTTAGCCGGCCAAATCATCAGCAGGAAATTAAAGTTGCAAAATTTTAATGAAACAAAGCAGAAAAGAACAACTTATCACAAATATGAGAAAAAGTTTTGACAGCGGTTCCCAAACTACGGGTCGGGAACCCTGGAGGGGTCATGAGACGTTAAGTAAAGGGTCGCAAATGATTTTTAAAATCATAATAATGACCCTTTAGTGTATGGAAGGCCAAATGGGGCAAAATTAAGTAAATAAATGTACCATTAAAATGTAATACACATTTTAAATGTTAAAATTAAATACAAATTTTAGAAAATAAATTCCTGTATTTTTAAATAATGTTAAATAACTATTTATGTTTTTAAGAGGTCAAAGGCTGAAAAGTTTGAGAACTTCTGCTCCAGAAACAACAGGGATTGTATTCTTTATCATTTATTGTGATAAATTTCTTGTCTGTGTGAGAATTTTGATTTATCATTTTCATGATAAACTAAATTAATGATGTTTAAAATCCCCAGAACTGGGGACAATCCGTGTTGTTGGGATTATTTCTGCAATATTTCTGTTTGATTATCCGTACAGTTTAGGGACGTACCAATATATCGGAACATCAACTGTGTCGATGTACCTTTTTCCAAAAACTATAGTCAAATCTGTAGAATATTGATAAAAACTGATTATCGGCCATAACAGCAGAATTAATATCGATTATTGATATCGTTTCCCTAACATATTTGCCTAAAACAAAAGAATAAATTGTTCTTATTGTCACTTTTATCGTTATCATAATAATACTGAAAGATATTGTGATAAATCTTTAAGTCTATATGGCGCACCCTTACTGCCAAAACATTTGCGGTATTTTTATGAATTTAATGTCTGTTGGGTAAAAAGTTTCTGGATGTTTGTGACCCAAATTACTAAGATATTTTAAAAAAGCAAAAACTACGACTGAAAAAATAAAAACGCTTTTTGTTTTGAAAGGTTCTGAAAGTCTGTCCAAATAAACGGCCAAATTTGGACCTTTCAGATTATTGCAAACGGCTCCATGTGGCCCCCGCGCCTCACTTTGGACACCCCGAGCACAGCGTCTTGTAAAGTCGCCTCTTCTGACCCGGTTTCCGTTTCCTCGGCAGGTCCAAGGTGCCAGAGTTCATCAGGATGATGAGTGACCACTTCCTCTGACGGCGTTTTCCACCAACCAATCACGCGCGCCGCCTCTCGCTCCAGCCCGACCAAGTAGTTCCTCCGGGTCAGATCCGCCTTCGTCTCCTCTGTGATCTGTCGTCTCCTCTTCGCCGCCATTTTCTTCTTCTTCTTCTTCTTCAGTCGAGAAAATCGGACTTCAGAATCGCATTCGTCGCTTTCCGGACGTTTCGAAACGGCAACGGACAAATTTCTTTGGATCCGCCCAAGGAACTCTTGTGCTACGTGTTTTATCAGCATTCCCAGGACAAAAAGGCTCTATATAGATATATATAGTAAATATATATATATATATGTGTGTAAGAAAACAGAAAAAGTTTAAAAACTTGAGTCGGGCAGCGAGGAAGGTTGGGGTTAAGGAGGGAGCAAACATATCACAAAGTGTTTAAAGAGATTCTTGTTTTTTAACGCAACATTTGCGCAGCGGTTGAGCGCAGCCTCGACACGGCTCTCTAGCGCCGCACTGTGGATGAAGCTGTGCCTCACCTCCTCACACGCACACGGAGAGGATTCTGAAAAAAAACTCCCTCAAACTTCCCCAGGAAAGCTTAGGAAGAAGACAAACCGGCACCCCGCAGGAGCGCTTAGGTGCTTCTCTGCAAACCTGCACAAACTCATCGTGTTTCTGTAGAGGTAAAAGTACAAAAACGCTTGGGATTAGCGACCAAACGGCCCGGATAGAGCGAAGAGTCACTGAGCAGACCAAACGGCGCTAACGCTAGCTTAGCTCGACAAATCACGGAGAGATGAAGGGAAACTTGGACTGGACAGCAAAGCGAATCACATTCCTTGAGCCTCGCTACTTGAATCAAGAGCTCCAACATGGAAACACAAAGCGAGGGTCAGAGGAGGCCAGGGAACAATCACCATGGCGACGGGGAAGCATTCCCGCTCCGATCCCAATCCTGCCCGCGCTCCGACACCGGTGAAAGGGGGCTTCAAGATGGCCGCCGCAGGGCGTTAAAGTTCAGAGTTCATCCTGGTTGGACCAGGGAGCATCTTCACCAGCAGCATCAGAACAGGAAGTGGAAACTTTACTTCCACAGTGGCAGTTTCCATTAAACAGGAAATTAAATTAAGTTCAAACATGAACAAGTCGTTAAAAATCAAGGATGACGAAGGTCCGTTACCATAACAACTATTCCTGGACGATAATCAGAGGTGAGAAAAGTAAAAAAATATTTGGCAGAGAAGTTTACTCTAGTACTGAGTAACTGATGAAATATTTAAAAATGACATCATCAGACAAACTGGACCAAGAGACTGTCTTCAGTCAGAGGCTTCTTCAGGTTCACTGTAACACAGACTGCTACAGGAGATCTTTCCTGCCTACAGCATCATCATCATCAATAACTCTTTCAATTGAGCCAAAATATAGAATTAAGTGGATATTTTAGTATTTTAGGGACCAAAATGACAATAATTCATATAAGTAGCAATAAAACAAAATTTGACAAAATTTTTCCAAATCAGTTTAAGTGAAAAACTTCTGAACCTTTAACAGAAACTCCAGGTGTGTGTCTGGTTTCGGTTAAAACAGTTTTGATTTTCATTCAGTGGGAAGAAAATCCAGAAATTTTACTCAAGTAAAAGTAAAAATACTCTAAAAAGTAATTTTTTGTAACCAGTTTCAGTTTTTAATACATCAAAACTTACATGAAACCATTGGGACATTTCCCAGTCTGGAAGCCTCCTTTCACCCCAGTTTGACCAATCCATCCCAGTTACTGGACTGAACTGGCCTTACCCCCCCGACCTCCAACCGATGCAATTTGAACACTGACAGTTGAACCGACGTGCCTTTCTTAGAGTCCATATCATGGAGGAAGACATTTCCTGGTCTTTTAATAGGATGCAAGCTTAGGGAAACCTGTTGTTAGCGGTTAGCTTCTATGCAGTCAGGTTTTTTACCAGACCTGGGAATTTAAAAAAAGATAAAAAGGTTAAAAAAAGTATTTTTTTGGATAAAAAATAAAACAAAAAAATAAACTGTATTTAATGTACTGTATGCTTACCTGTAAGTAGACGGCGTGTTCTGGAGTAGACGCTTCGATTTAGCGAGACCAGCCCCTGTCCCAGTCCTCCCAGTCCTCCCAGTCCTCCATAGCCCCAACCCCAGGTTCCTGTCCAACCCTCTGTCCACGGTGGACAACTGCGTCTCTTCTTGTATTATAGCTTATCGGCTTTTTATCAATATTTGATCGGCTTGTCCGTAAGCCAATGTAGTCTTCAGTACTCAGTGTGTGGTTGTTTGTTGTAAAACTATTTTTTTCTTTTGCCCCTCTTCTCTTGCTCTTTCTTTTTTTAAAGAATGATTTTTGTTTCTTATTACTTTTTTGTCTGTTCTGGTTTACATGTCTAATAGAAAAACTGTAAAAAGAATAAAAAAACTAAACGAAAGGGAAACAAAAGAACTCAATTCGCCATCCAGCAGCATCGTTCAAATCCCAAACATCCAACAGGAGGCAAGGAAACTGGAAAGAATCTATTTGAATAAATAAATCGATCTATATATAAATGTACAAAAGTATATACGATATATAACGAGGGTGCCGTTTCTGTTTTTTATTGATATTATCAGTGTTTGTTTTTGGGGAGGAGTTATTTTGTCACAGACTGAACCGACAGAAAACGGCGACGCCCCTCAGTGTTAGAAATTTTCACCTTGACTGCTCCGTATTCTTCGTTACGGCAAGTACGGCATCCTGCACGGGACAAAAATAACGGGACCGGAGTTCCACAGCAACAACAACACACAGACATTTGTAAATTGTATGCAACAAAAATTGCAAACTTTACCATTATTTTGAAATTGTGTATGTAAAAGTTATATTTTTACATGTAGACGGTTGTTATTTTGTGTTTTAGGAATATGTTGTACCGTTTTTCTTTTTTGTTTTTTGTTAAAAGATGAAAAAGTACAATTCAGTGTGTGTTGAAAAAAATGTGTCACATTGAAAATGTAGTGAGATCAAAAGTTCAGAACTCATTTGTTTTTTATTTTTACTACGTTTTTATCTTTAAGGGTTTCAAGTTGAGGAATCAGAAGTGAAAATATTCCCGTTTGTTTTTCCCTCGCAGCGTTCCTTACGTCTCCAGTTGCAGAAATGTGTGTAAATAGTCATCAGCCGGTTTCCGTGGAAACGCTAGAGGCACGACGATCACGACAGCGAACGCTGATTTTTACCGGTGCCAACCTTTGGTTTTGGTTTTGGTTCGGTCAGAGCCGACTCGCCAACAGTCCTGATAGATTCCTGCCAAAAATCACAGCGTTTGGATATTTTTTTTAAACTGTAAAAGCGAGTTGAACACATCTGTGGAAACGTCTTTTGGATGGTTGAACAAATTTTTGGACAAATTTCAACTAACTCTGGTAGCCAAAGAGTGTAAATCAGCTCGGCGCCCCCTGGTGGCTGTGGGTCGACTGTGACTGCTTTTGTTATCTGGAAGAAGGCGTGTAAATGTTGAATGAATGGAAAACCCTCAGCACCTGATTGGAGATTAATATATGATGATGATATTAGGAGAAGATTGGAGCGTTGCTAATATAATGCCAACAATCTCATCAGCTATTTCCCCAAAAACGGATCGGATGGAGAGCAAGGCACTGCAGTCGCAGTGTTTAGTGTTTGCCGTTCAGACTGAGCTGCTCTGACTTGGACCTGGGTCAAACACTAGGATCGAATCTGCTAAATGTGTTTTAGTTCATGTTATTTTTGAAATTTTTCATTTCATATTTTCTTTGTTGTATACTCGTCTCCCAGGTTACAGATCCTCATTTTGTTCCCCTCCATCGGTTCTATTAGCGGAGCTGTTAACTTTTCGTTCCTTGTTGTACATACACGCCTCATTTCTCTTTTTCAGTGACTGTGCCATGAGCTTTGTAATCTGTTAATCTGTACCAGTTTAACTGCAATAATGAGTTGAATTCAAAATGGACTTTTTTCTGTCGTTTTTATATTTGTTCTTGTGTGATTGGTTGTGTTTTATGAAAAAGGACAGTTAAATATAAACCATACAGTTTCAGTAAGACGTTGACATTTAGTCCATCTGATTTATTTAACTTTGTTTCTAACTCAAAATGTTTGGATGTTCATTTAAATTTAAATGTTCTGGTTGCTGAAACAAAAATTATTTGGCCATAAAAAGAAGCAGATCGAAAGATAAAGTTCTAAAAACCAACAAACAAATAACAAAGGAAAACATTTATGTATAATACAATTTCCAATCACTTCATTCATTTCTTATTTCTAATAAAATTTCGTTCAAGGAGTTAAGGTTAGCATTTTAGCTTTAGCTTCTGCTAAATATCATGTCTGTTTAGTTAGCAGTGCTAAGCAGTGCTAACTAAACAGCACTGATGCCTCCATCTTGTTTCCATCTGGTGAAGAAGGAAGTTGCTCTCAGTGTCTTCAGAGGTTTTTGTGTCGTTTCCTTCAGTGGTTGTTGGTGCAGCGCCCCCACAGGCCAGGAGGGGAACAGGTTGGTTTGACTCAGAGCAGCTGGAGGTGGAGCAGATGGTGAAGTTCTGGTCCAAATCAAACTGAATCTACCGGACCATCAGGTGGGGAAACGGCTCTGCCATAAACAGGCCCCGGCATTTGCACAAAACAGAAAATGAATGTTAATAACTGGAGAGTAGTAGGAGAAAGTTGTACGGTTCCCTCCAGCAGCCATTAATGCCAAAGGTAGAGACCTGGGTTCTCAGCTTGTTTTCTCTGTTTACCTGTCGGCCATGTGCAGAGCCATGTGCAGCGCCATGTGCAGAGCCATGTGCAGAGCCATGTGCAGAGCCATGCTGCGGCTCGGCGTTAGCGCTCTGCTAATAGCTGCCTGGAGCCTCTGGGCCTCAGCTGAAGGCGAGACGCCGCTCAGGATGACAGATGTGATGCGTCAGTCAGGAGGTTCTTCGGTTTGTTCCCACCGGCGATGTGACGTCAGCTTACCTGACGCTGCAGGGAAAATAGTTCACATGCTTCAAAGTATTAGTTTTGATGTGAATCCATCAAGTCGACTTCAAAGCCAGGCGTCGGTTGATGATTCCAGATCAGCAGCTGATTGACACGACTTAAAGAACGACCTTCCCTCACTGCCACAAAATCACATCTTTAACTAAAACTTCACATTTTTCACAACAAATTTAGTTAAAATTGTTGACTAGATTTTGGTTTCTGTAGAAAGTTATTTATAATCTTTCCTATTACAGGATAAAAAGGTTTATGCAAAACAAAAACTAGACCAGAATTTGTTGGGTTACAGAAAAAACTAAAATCATTTTTAAATCATAACTATTAGTTAATCATATAATGAGATTTCAGTTTGCTCAGTTCTGTTTTGATTTGTGTTGAGGCCTCTGTCACTTTAAATACAAATAATCTGATGCTGGCCACGCCCCCTGCTGTTGGCCACGCCCCCCAACTCAACGTTTACATTCGCACGTGAAAACAGATGCACAGTTATACAACCATACATGTTTGACAAGCAGAAGTGGAGCCTCCTTTACAACCAACCAGAATGCAGCAAGTGGTTTCTAGATGGTAAGTCAACAATGAAACACTCGTCTTTTCCAGCAGCCATTGTACAGAGCATACAGCGGGAAAACCAGCTCACCAAATGAAATGGAGCTCTGTTGGGGTTGCTAGGTAACGGATGGAACTCTGCCGGGGTTGCTAGGTAACAGGCAGTGCCTCCTGATTTGTGTCGGTACATTTTGAAGGTTTTTGAAGCGGCTCATTTTCCAAACACCAGAAAACAATTTATTGCCCAAAAACAACTGGATTTTTTTTAAGTGCTTCATCTGCTTTAGAAGCAGCAGAAACTGGATTATAAAGCGATTCTCCCATTAATTCATCCAGTTTCATGTTGACCCAGGATGACAGAATAAATGATCTGAAACCCAAAACTGATGCGATTCATGACCTTCTGACCTCTGAGACACAGGCTGATAAATGTGGATCTGAATTTGTGCCGGTCTGTTTGCGGTTCGGGTCGCCAGGTTCTGGTTTTAACGTGATGACAAACAGAACCTGAACCGGGTCTCTGCACTCGTCGACCTGGCGGTCGGGTTTCCACTGGAACATGGACGCTCATGTTTGAGTCAAATGTTTTCCAGAGTTCAACTTTATCATCATTTTCAGCCTCAGTCACCTGAACAGATTTTATCTGCTTTATGAAATATTAATCACATTCATCCCTGGAGGTTCAGGTCCAGTTGAGACTGAAAAACATCCAGTCATTGGAGAAACCAGTCAGGGTGATAAAGCGGTTCTATCTGCTGTATGTCTGTGGCTTTTATAATCACAACCTGTCCAACGTTTTGTCCCAGAACTCAGAGATAAGAAGCGTTGAGAACCGGTAATCTGTCCCAGCCTGAGGCCGGACCTGGTTCTGCCCTCCTGTTTGGTTTTGATATCATTTTTCTTTGTTATTTCGTGTTTAAACCTGCTGAGTAAACAAGCAGAGAGAACAGAGTCGGTTCTAATTCGACTGTTTTTAACATGCTGGGTTGCATAACTGAAATATTTCTGTGCTGCTCAGAAGCTGCTGAAGTTTTTCAGAGGTTGAACTTCAACAACAACAGATTTTCAATGAGTTTCAATGAATATTTGGTCCAAAAATATTAGATTTATCAATTCATAACACAAAACCTTTAGTATGATAAAACTGCAAAATTTATCCACTAGCCTTGGGAGCAAACTTTATTTTTTATGTTATTAAATATAAATAAAACTTTAATCTATACTGTTACACCAATTTAATTAACATTTTAAATAGAAATGTTAGCTTAAACATTGTATGCGTTTCGGTGTTAGCCTCATAAAATAACAGCAGCATCACTCAGTGTGTTACAAATAACAATTAAGCCGTTAGCATTGTTGTTAAAAAACTGTTTTTAAAAACTCATCAATATGTCAGTGCAGCTTTAGCATATCAGGAAATTGTGCTAACCTTTATATTTCAACTGTTAACTTGCAAACAATGATCAGTTATTGTCTAAGCAGCTCAGCAGGTAATAATATCTAAACTATGTTAGCATCATAACATCTCCTGCTTAATATCTGACATATTTCTGCTAGCAATCCTAGCAGTATTTTAACATCTTTATGTAGTTAGCTTTAACAATTATTACATGGTTAGCATGTCAAAACATGGTTAGCATCAGTATTTCCATGTATTTTAGCAGTTTATTTATTTCTAATGTTGCTATAAATTATAAGCATTTTCATTTTAAAGATCAGTAATATGAGCATGTTAGCATTTTGAATACATTTTAGCATTAATAGCTAGCATTAGCATTGTCCTGAAAACTGTTAGCATTTTTACATTAATGTTTTTTGCTTCAACACTTGAAACTGTTAAAGAGTTATTATTAGAATTATTAAATGTATTCATCTGTTTACTTTTGCTCATGAAGCTAACGTCATAGCTAGCCTCAGAGTCTGGATAGTTTTGAATATACATGTGGGATGACTGTCACATTTTCTTTAGATTAGTAGTTTGTCTGCTGTTTTTGTAATTCAATCACTTTATTTGAAACAATGTACAACAATGATGACGATCTCTTCAAAACCATAATGGAATGTGAAAAACTAACATTACAAATACATCGAAAGAAAAACAACATCAGCAAGAAGGAAACGGAGGATTATTGCCGTCTAACCGCAGACGTACCGAACCTTCAGGCCGTTACGTAAGTTACTGCCGCTGTGAGTAAAGGTTGAGCTCACCTGGACGCTCCCCTCCGCTGCACGTTTCTGTTTTATTAGCGTCGCACCCTGCAGGAGCCGAGAACCGACCACAACATTTCACCTGCCAACTCACAATCAGCTGCTTTCAAGGTCAACAAGTCGGTTCAGAAAGAGAAGGAACCACATTACAGTCAGATAAATAACTTTATGTTCTGTAAAATAATATGGTTTTAATTGGAAGAGGTGATGTAGGTAATTTATTCAGAAATGTTCAGAAATGTTCTGGGACATTTGTGATCCACAACTTTGTCACAACAGATCAGCTTTACAGGAATGAAGGATTTGAATGAAGCGTTACTCACGGCCATTGGAAGCTGTGTGTGTGTGTGTGTGTGTGTGTGTGGGCGTGGGTGTGTGTGTGTGTGTGTGTGTGAACTGTTTATGGGTGGGTGTTTCCAGCTTTTGATCGGAGGAATGTGAGGCGTGGCTGCAGCGTTTCCCAACAGAGCAACACCGAGTGACGCCTTTGGCAACCGGCAGCTGGTTGAGCAACCTGCGGTACCGTCAACCCGGTTCGCTCTCCTGTCCATCTGGTCCTCATGAAAGTTAATGAATCTGGTTGAAATTAGAGAGTGGGTCAACAAGACATCGGACTTGAACTTTGACATCGTAAGCGTAATTGCTGGCCACGGTAACCATGGCAACAACTTTCTAAACATTGTCCCAGTAGTTTAGTCAGGTTGTTAAAGTGTCGACACTGGATCATACACATTTAACTCACTTCTGCTGATTCATTTAACACCTCAGCATTTTTGCTAACTTTAGCATTTTTGCTAGCTGGAAGCTTTTAGCGATTTTAGTTTCCCTTAAATTATTTCTGGATAAATTCCAGAGAGATTCTTTGTTTTAGCTCATTTTTAGGCTGATTTCTAAACTTTCAGTTGAATAAAGTTTGACTTTTGTTTTGGTTATCAACTGTTAATTATTTGTAGGGAGTTAGACATTTATATGTATATATGTATATTTATATATCTATAAATATAAATTATATTTACATTTATATATCTATAAATATAATTATATTTACATTTATATATCTATAAATATAAATTATATTTACATTTATATATCTATAAATATAATTATATTTATAGACATAAATTTGAATTTATTTTGAAGTGGGTGACTTTTTTCATCAGCAGTTCTGTTTCCTGTCCTCCACCTGAGATGCAGAGCAGCAAATGTTTGTTCTGTACCCAGAATGCAACAGTTTAAAATCTACTGACCTCCTCTCTGTTTTCTGACCGAAGCCCCACTGCGGTCAGTCAGGCTAAATTAGCAAAACTAAACAACTGTAAACTCCCTGAAGCTCAAACTGTGCAGGAAGTTGTACATATTGTGTAGCATTAACATCTGATGGGTTTCAACCCAGCTGAATTGTATCTGTTAGCGCTTTAGCATTAGCTTCCACCACTCTGCTACTTAGCAGAACTGATGTTAGCGCAATAGGATTAGCGCAGCTGTTTTAACTGTTTTTAAAGCTCAGAAATGTCCAAATCCACTGGTGTGACTTGTTACTGGTATCTACAGCTTCCTGTTAGGATTTGATTTTATTTCACGGTGGAAATGGGCTTCCTCCCATCTCTACAGCTACAGGGTGAAATCTGTTAAAGTTGGAGAAAAAACTGAGCTGTTTTAAACCAAATGTCAAATTCTGATGCAAAGATACATTTTATAATTATTTTTAATGTTTCAAAGTGTTTTTAAAATCCCTTCTAATTGTCATCGGTGAAAACTACAACCGTTTGGTTTGTTATTTTGGCATTTAGAGCAGAGAACATTCCAGAAATATCTAAGCAGGGACAGATTCCTTTTTGTTATTCCCATAAAAGGTTTTTACACAGTCAGAAAGGAAAATTTCACGCCTCTGAAAAACTTTCTAATCGGAATCCAAACCATGTTGGTCTAAATAAAACACCTTCTCCTGCGGCGCTCAGCCCCTCCCTGTCTCCTCCCACGGTGACTCTGCCTGCGTCAGGAGCGCCGGTGCGCCGCAGGTGAGCTGACCCCGCCCACGGCGCAGCCTCAGACCGCAGCCTGTCAGTCGGCGGCAGAACAGCGGAGACTCCGAGCAGCGAACAGGTAAGAGGCTGATGGTTGGTTTCACCTGCTGGGGTCAGAGATCCGGGGCTGCGTCACCCACAGAGGTCAGGAAAGTGACTTTAGTTTGGAGAGACGCTCTTAAAGGGGCCGCAGCTTAACCAGAACACCTGCTGATCTGCAGCAGGTGGAACTGAACCTTAAATAACAGTTTGGCTCAATTATGTAGCAAAATGGCTGGAATTAGTTTTTAATCCCATCAGAAGGTCTTTTTATTCCAGAGTGAACAGTTCAGGAATCAGTGTGGAGATTAAACAACAATCACCTGCAGTGACGCTGGTGACACATTAACTCTCCTCAGGACCAGAACCGGCCAGCTGATCCAGTTTAGACCATAAATCCACGTTTTTCCTGCGCGGAGATGAACTTTGCTTTTTATCAGCGTGCAGGTTTCATTCAGCTGTTTGAGGAATGAATGGAATCAAATCGATTTTGCTCTACGGAGCGAGACGTTTGCATACCAGAGAGTTTCTCACCAGTGAGACCAGCAGTGGTTCAGGAGACGCCATATTTAGAGTTCAGCTGGAAAATCCTCCAGTTTGTCTGAATCTTGAATGTTTTTTTGCGTAAACTCGGTTTGATCGGGGACCAAAGTTGCATCATTTGCTACATTTTTCTCTCTTGTCAAACGAACCAAACTGTTTGAGGAACCTGTTCCCCTCCTCGCCTGTGGGGGCGCTGAAGAAGTCACTGAGCGCCACTTCCTGATTCACAAAATGTAAACAAAATGAAGTTTTGTCAGATTTTAGTGGTTGAATAATTCCATGAGTTATTTCTCATGCTAGCACTAAGCTAGCTAGGGTTTGTTTTGGTTGTTTTTACCCAGAATGCATTGCACTGTAGTCCGTTTCCTGCTTTTAAAGCGGTCTCTGATCCGCTTGGCGTTCACATATGCAGTCAGGTTCACTTCAACCAAACCGACTCGGGTTTTTAGGCGACCAGAGTTCACACCTCACCAAACGGACCGGACCGGACCGGACCGGACTTCCCAGACAAACGGACTGGAGTTGGATTAAACATGTCCGCCAAATCAATCCAACCAAGCAGAGTGGGCCAACATTCCTCCGCTGTGACGCTAAAGACTCTTTAACTCATTAACAGCAGGGAGGGATTATTTTACACATCAGGTCGTTTTGGATCAGATTCTTCAGTTAAGAACCGAATCATTAGAAATGATTTTTATTTGCTGAGGTTAATTTGTTATTAAATAATCCAAACAGAGCTGCTTTCACTTCACATCATAAAGTTTATTTATGTTTAAAGTCCTGTTGGTTTATTCTGATCCAGGTACAGAGACAGAAGCTCTTAATCAGTTGTGTAACTTCTCTGTTAGCGGTTCTGACTCAGTCGATCCAAACAGGACCGGATCCTGTAACTCCGTCCGGCGGGCGGGTCCGGCTGGACTCTGGACCCTGAAGAGCAGAACCGCACAGCCGCTGCCTGAAGAGGTTAAAGGTGAAACCTTCACGGCCGCGCGGGTCCAGTCCTTCCCAGTCGCTGTCTAGCCGGGGTTTTTCACCGTTGGCACGGCGACAGCGTTCATGTAGCTGCAAGCTGGGAATGAAGTTTCGTTTTTATTAATTTGCTTTTAATGTTTTTGTTGTGTTTGAAGTTGGCAGCTCAGATAAAGATCTGAAATCTGAACTTGGCTGCAGAAACGATGAAAGTCTTTAAAGCTGCTGCTGATCATAACTAACAATAATTAACAATAATTAACAATAATTAACAGTAAAGCTAAATATATTTAGCTCTGTAAACACTTTCCAACAACGTTGAAGGTTTTGTGGTTTGAATATAAATATAATATAATTTATTGTCGACTCAATAAATAAAAAATGTTGATTATTTTAAAAATATTTCTTGATAATTGCAGATTTCTGATCTGTAGAAACAGTTTTGTCCTTTTGGTTGGGAACATTTTAAATTGAAATAAAACCTCATGTTTAAGTTTTTTTATGGAAAAACTCCATTTATTGAACTGCAGCTGCAGTCTAAAAAAACTAATAAATACTGAAGTAAAATCTCACAAAATGCATTTAAATGTGTCAAAAAAAGCTTCTATTAACCAACTAACTCTTTAGTTTTAGCTGCTACCGTAGCATGATGCTAACACTTTTACTGTTTTACTTTAATTTAGCTCCTTAATCATATTTGACTCATTTTTGTTTATATTCTGTTCCTCAGAAGATGGTTTTTAGTTTGTAACTCATAAATTTGAAATAGACAGTTTGTTGGTTAAAAAAGCTTTAGCAGAAGCTAACTAGCAACACAAAAGATTAGCGTGTATCATAGCGTCAGTGTAGTTTAACATGATAACTGAAGCTAATTTTTGAGTCGAGCTTTTAGTTGGAAATATTTTTACAGTTTTCTGCTTTGTTGCTAGAAACTCCAGACCAATATTTATATTTTAATAGGTAAAAGTGCGGCTAAGATTGGATTAGCTTAAGCTGCTATCTTTGCTAGCTTAGCCTCTGCTAACAGAAGGAGGCTTCATTTCAATGCTACTAAATGCTAATAATCTGGAGATGCTCAGGACTTTTTTATAGCATATTTTTATATTTAGTTTGGCCTGATTTTGTATTGTAACTCTGGACAGTGCTATAGCTATGGCTGCTTATGCTAAATGTTGCTAGGCTATGAAGCATAATGTTGTTTTTTGTAGTAAAACTTAAATAAAAGATGTATGCTAACAGAATAATTTCAGCATTAGTTTGGCTTTAGTATAAATTTAAAACAGAAATATGAAGTTTAATCTGAGCTCTGATGAATCACCAGTTCATGTATTTTTCACGTTTTCATTATTGCCTTTGAACTCTTTCCTCTTTGTAAAAAATAATGAAATCTGTTAGTGTCGTCTTTCTGTTTCTGTCCGCGGTGCGTTCAGTGGACGGCGTTCTTTCCTTCCCTTCAGCCCAGGAAGTTAACCAACCAGACCAACAGGAAAACACAACTGTTTTCTCTCTCAGGCTTTCTCGGCACACGCCCACCAACGAGTCTCTCCCTTTTTTAGACATTTTAACCTACAGAGGTGTGGAAACGCCGCGTTTCCTGTCCCACTGGCCTCTTAATTTACTAGGTAGGTCAACATTTAGGACATTTGTCCAGCTGGGACGTGTTGGTTTTTCTCAGAATTGTTTTTACTAAATAACAGCAGCTAACTGGTACTTCCTGTCCTGCTCAGGTTGCAGGTTAGTGGATTAAATGCTGCTGCTAACAAGTTATGCTAATCCACTGTCTATAGTTTTCTCCTCTGTTTGAACGGCGCTGCGACTCGTCCTTTAGGAATCCCTCGTCTTTGCGGTTTTGTCGTGTGTAATGTCCAGCAGACGTGAGCTGACCCGTTCTCCTGTCTTTGTTTGGACTGGGTTTACTGGTTTTGCTGGTCTTTACAAACCCAGTGGGTTGTTTCCAGGCCTCTGATCCGGGTCAGTCTGGGTCGTTTTGGGCTGCAGAACGTTGACAAGATGCTAAAGTTCTGAAAAATAATTGTTTTCAAAGCTTTTATTTTGTTAAATTCAACTCAGAACTGGTGGTTTTGATCTGGAGATATAATTTAAATGTTCATGTTCGGACATTTTGTCACCAAACTAAGAATCATCTAAATTTCTCTTTTTTCAGCTAATTATTCGTTTCAACGTAAATCTGTTCTTTCTGCATTTCAGTCGCTGGTTTATCAAAATAAAGAAATATCCTTAAACTTTTGTTTTTAATTTCAACCCAAAACGATGCCTTTCACCAATCATTATGGCCCAATAGGTCAGAGGTCATCAACCTTTACATCCCTTTGAGTTTTTAGCCTCAAATTCTGCAAAACTCTTCAAAAACAGATATTTGATCAACTGTAAAAATGTGTTTATTTGATGATTAAAGAACCAGAAATTGATTTCTATTAGTGACACCCAATATATCGTGATAACATCGGAATCGGCCGATATTGGTTTAATCATTTCTTAACATATCGATCTGTAGGTAAAACTGGGTGGATATGAACAGCCGACGTTTATTTCCATCTTGTTGTCGTGTTTCAGAAAGAGGACGGTCAGGTGGTTGTTGTTTGGTCATGTGACAGTGATGCAGTGAAGGATTGTGGGTAACTGAAGAAAATCAGTGCTTGTGGTTATTTATGTCAGAATGGTAGGAAAATAAATATGATATTGGTAAATATCGGTTATCGACCAAAATGTTCATCCCTACCTTCCATCATTGTGTTTTAAAGAAAAATCAACTTATACCAAAATCGAGTTAATATATTTTCATGAAAGAAGAAAAAACATAATTTAGTTCTGACCTAATTACTAAAAAATATTAAAAATGAAATTTTGTGCCAATATTGTGTAGAAATGGCATAAAAACAGTAAAACTGCAAACACACATTTTAAACATTTAAACATTATTCTTTGTCATTTTTGGTGGTTTGTGAACCCCTACGGAGGACCTTAAGAGCCAAATGTTTGCTCCCGAGGTTACACACATTATTTTTTATAAACTTTTTTTCTTTCTGCTGATGTTTGATGTAATCTGGCTTTCTGCCTGCCTGGGTTTTGTGACTCTTCCAATTTCCATAAATCTGGTCTGTGAGAAAGAGTCTACCTGGATGATGTCACTGTTTTCACAGAGCTTCTCCCTCCCTGCTGATTCCTGCTTTCACCAAGACCTGAGCCTTCAGTCATGTCATAAAATGATCTCATAGTATTTCAGACATTCCTGCTGTTGTAGCGTCATTATGCTAATGAGGAGATGAGAGCTGGAAAAGTTTTTAGACGCATCAGAACCTTAAATAATAACTTATAAGTAACTTTTCAGAAAGGTATAGAATCTGGTTTTAACTTAATTAATCCTTAATACGGATTGAAAAAATAACATTTGTTTATATATATTTGCTGGTCGCAGTCTGTGGTTTTAATAACTGGAGAAAACGTCACGTTTTTATCTGCTTCTGTTCAGATGTTGAATTTTAATTCAACTTTAATTAAAGTTCAGTCATTATTTTAAAAAATTGTGGGTAAAAATAGTTTATGATGGGATTTTTTTGGCCATCTGTTGTAACCTCCATTTGTGAATTCCTTGAAGTAGAAATATTTACTATTTAAATATTTTCACAAATGGAAAACCTCTCAGTCAGATTCTACTATCATATTTCTAGGTTGTTCCTGTATAAACTGCAGGATCAGGATGTTTTTTGTATTTTAGCTTCTTTTTGTACATAATCCTGAAATCTTTGCCATTTTCTGTTTCATATTATTTAAGATGAAATCCTCCAGTGAGTTTCCATGCTGCAGTTTGATGTAGGGTGGAGTCTGTCTGTCTGTCTGTCTGTCTGTCTGTCTGTCTGTCTGTCAGCTGTCAGGATGTTTTTTAAAGGTGGGAAGTCTGTCTGTCTGTCTGTCTGTGTTTTCAGGCTCTTCTTCTTCTCATATTTACTCACTGAACTGCTTGTGTTGTTCTGCGGGTGACGAGTTTAGTTTTCCTTTAAATCATTTCTGCAACACAATCCGAGTCAGTTTTAGCTCTATAGATGTAACTTGAAGCCGAAGTTCTAATTTTAGACACTTTTCTCTTTTAAGATAATGTTTTAGTTTTTAATGAGGTAATTTTGAATAGTTGTGTATTTTTCTGCTTGTTTTGGTGTTTTTGTCTCTGGAGGGTTTTAGTCAGGAATGCATCACTTGTTGCAGCATTTAGCTGGTCTTTAACTCTGTCCTTTGTCTTCTTTGTTTACCTCTTTACTCATTATATGTCAAGCTGTCTGGAATGAGCAACACCTCAAACAGGCATCTGATGACTTTTTCTCATGAGCCCGTAGGAATCCAGGTGATGAATCTTCCCACAAAAAGAGGATCAGGGATCTTTATCCCTCACCACGTCCTTTCAGCTCTCAGTAGAAGCTGATTTAATCTGTTAAATCTTTCGCTCTTAATGAAAACACAGGATTTTACTGTAAACTATGAGTCATTTCTAAAGAGAGATTTTATCACTCAGAGTAGTTCATGTTTGGATCGGCCTTCAATGTTGTTTTTTTAGGTCTAGTGAGAAATATTTAGAACTATAAGTAATGGCTGTGCATGATAATAGATGTTAGCTAAGTATGCTAACTACCATTGTATTGACATGCTAACTGTTTACTAACATAAAATGTCATCAAAGATTAAATTTGACTGAATTTAATATTTTTGTGAGTTTTTAGATTGCGTTGTTTTGATAAATACTAACATAAGGTTTGGAGTTTGGCGCTGACGGCTAAAGGCTACTGGCTAGCTGCTAATTATGCTAGCACAATGTCTAAAGACATCTAGACTAAATGTTAAGAATAAAAGTGGAAACAATGTGTTGAGAGTTGAGGTTCAGTTAAAAATAGTCATTTTTGGCTGAATCAAAAGAACATTTTAAATAGACATTAGCATATTTAGTTAGCCAAGTATGCTAACTAGAGTTGTACTGATGTGCTAAACGTCTAAATTGTTGTGATTAAAGACAAAATTTGACTCAATTTGATCTATTTTTGGTGTTTTAGATCTATGTTTTCATAAATGTTTGTGTTTGGTTTGTAATTTGATGTTGATGCTAAATGCTATTTGTTTTCCACTAAATATGCTAGCATGGAATATGCTAAATGATAACGGCTAAATATGTCTGTGTGATGGTTAGAAATGCTAGGTTTAGCTAACTGTGCAAGAAATGCTAATGCTTCCTAGCTTAAGGTGATAAATGCTAACGGTAACATCCAGCGGCGTTTAGCTGAGAACGGTTTTTACTGAACGCTGCTCCCAGATCTGAGTAACTCTGCTGTTCTTCACTAAATGTGACGTATTTTGGCTGAATAAGCGCCGAGGCCGACTAGACTGGTGAATCATGAGGGATGATTTTCTTCTTGCTCGTTTTAAAAGCGTGAATCAGTGAAAAGCTGATCAACTGGCAGGTTTGACAGCAGATATGTGAGGAATGAGGGCGTGAGTTTGAACAGATATTCAAACCAGTTTCCAGAGGTAACGTCTTGTTCTCTCACTAAACTCCTGATTATTCTTCTGACTCCTGTTGCCATGTCTGATATTTTCCTCTCCGTTTGATGTTCGTTTGCTTCCTTGATCGTTTCTGTGGTTCAGTGACTTTGACTTAAACAATGAAACTGAAATGATTTAGTATTTTCAAAGAACTTCCTGCATGTCACGTTTGGGACGTCGTGATCGAAATGTTTCCTCAGTGAATCAGTCTGAACATCTGGCTCAATCTGGAGTCACTCTGGAGTCAATCTGGAGTTAATCTGGAGTTAATCTGGAGTCAATCTGGAGTCACTCTGGCTCAATCTGGTGAAAAATACAAACAAAAATCATCCAAAGAACCAAAACATTAAAATAAATGAATATAATTTTCTGTTATATTAAAGTTTTCTTCAACCAGTTTCCTTTTGAAATCTCTCTAGAAACAAATTATATTGCAATTAATTAGAAATATTTTATTAAAACCAAACTGACAGGAAACTTTCATTTCATTTTTCTAATCAGATGTTCAGCATCAGATATTAATATAAATCTTAAGGTTTGTATTAGAAATGAATTAATCAAATTTCATTAATCTGTTGGAGTGAAGCTGAATTTTCTACTTAGTTTTAATTTTTCAGTCTTTAGTTTCTGATTTATTCATTAATTGATGGTTATAGCAAAAATCAGCATAAACTGAAGATTTTAGGATTATTAATGAAGAACAGATTATTTTAAAAGTTTTTTACAAATACTTGTTTCTGATTATTGTTTCTGATTTTTGTTTCTGATTCTCTAATATCGTTTTTTCAACACTAAAAATAATAAAATCTCCAAACAAACAGTTCTCTCTTTATGATCACAATAAGTTATATTGTAAAATAAATCACAGTTAGAAGAAAAGATTTAATATTCTGATCTCTACTGCAACTAACGATTGTTTTTAGTTATCGATTAATCCATCAATTATTCTGACGATTAATCGATTAATCATATAAAAAACTTTCTGCATTAAAAGATGCAAATAAACATTTTAGTTTCTGTTTCAAATAAGAAGAAAAACATTTTACTGCCTAAAATAAAAGCAGCGTTGATTCAGTGAACATCTGATCATTTCTAGATTAATTGATCAATTTTTGCATTAACTGATAACTGAATTGCAAAAGATGCTTAATAAGATTTTTTTATTTTTAACCAGGTGAAGCTAAAACTGCCAGTTGATAAATTTTGGGTCGATCAGATTTGTAGATAAAAGTTTTATTTAAATCATAAATTAAAAATGTGTTTTTCTTTCATCAGAATTAATGTTTTTGACTCTTAATACTCCAGTTAACAATAAATTGATTGATGATTATTTTCTGATTAATCTCGATTAATTTGATTAATCGTTTCTAAATTGTCTGATCGTTCAGGATTTATTTTTCTCGCTCGGCTGCTTGCTGGTTATTAATGCTGGTTGATATTTCCAGTTTTGGTGAATCGGGTCCGGTTGGTGTTTCATCCGAACAGTTTCTGGTTCAGCCGCTCAGTTTCTCACCTCTTGACCTCTGAACTCGACTCGCCGTCATTTTGGTTTTAATGGTTTCGGGTTTGAAGGTTTTCAATCTGCTGGTTTTCAGCTGGTTTCTGCTGCTAATGGATTTCTCTCAGACTAATTATTCATCTGCAGCTTCTCCTGGAATCTCTTGGTTTATTATTTAGCATTTTTCAGCTGCTGGTGTTTTTTGTTTCCTTCAGGATTTAATGAGCGTGTTTTGCATTATGCATTACCTCCCGGCTTCGCTTCGACATCTGGGGAAGTTGGCTTCACTCCAAGATGGCGGCCAGCGAGCGCTCATTACTCGTTAGGCCTTGACGCCGGGCCCGGCGGAACCGGCCGGACCCGGTGGGAGTCCCGGCGCTCAGACGGTTAATTTAGCAGCAGAACATCTTCAGGTTCTGGTCGGGAAACAGAGTGAAGCTTTCTGGGAGCAGGACGGCATCTGGTCGTCTTTCTGCTGATTGTTCATTTATTATTATTGTTGTTATTATTAAACCTTTAATTCTGGTTCTGTTAGATTATAAATGTCACGTTTTAAATGTCGGCTTTAGAAAATTTAATGAGTCATTTTAGTAATTAGTTCAGTTCTTGGCTGCGGATGATTTTAGGATATAAAATGTTTTTTTCTAAAGACATTTTCCTGCTGCTGATTATAATTTGATCCTAATGTGTTAAAATATAAAATATTTATTTATTTTTAAAACTGATACCAAAGTATAAATTCACACAATGATCAACATTAATCATTTTAATGTTTAATTATTGTTTTTTTTAGGAATTGTCATGAAGTTATTTCTTATTATTACAACTTTATTTTTCTATCTGATTTTATTCTCAATATTTAGACTTTTTTTCTCTCTTCTCATATTACTACAGTATTTTTCTATAATATTTTAACTTCCTTTGGTGATATTATGATTTTATTTTTGTATTATTCGTTTTCCGTTTCATATTTATTCTCGTATTATTATCACTTTTATCTCATTATTAGAACTATTTTGATATTATTCTTATAAGTAAAGTTATTCCGTATTATTTTGATTTTATATTTGTGTTATTATGATTTCACTCTTGCAATATTGGGATTTTCTTTTAAAAATATATTATGTATATTATTTTTTGTCTGTTTTTGTCGTACAACCTCATAATATTACTCATTTTTTCTACATTTTTATTTTAGTGATATAACTTTATTATTAATAATATTATCACTTCTGGGATTATTGCAACTTTATTCTCATATTATTAAAACTTTATTCTGGTAATTTCACATTTTAATTTTGTTATTTTGGTTCTAATTTTCTGCTGATTCCAGTTTTTATTCATCGGCTGAATATTTACAGTCTTTCTTCATTTTTAGTAAATTAGCAATAGAGACACATACAGTTTTTTTAAACCCTTAACATCAGAAATATTTATGAAGGTTGAATATTTCTGTTTCTCTGTCTGGTTGTTCCTCAGCGGGTCTCTGAGGCCGGACTCGGGCCTTAGCGTGTCAGCAGCGTGTCAGCAGCGTGTCAGCAGCGTGTTGCTCACCTCCGTGTCTTTGTGCGTGAGGCTGGCGGCGTTCTGCCGAGCCCTGAATCGCCCCAAAGCCAGAAAACCGGGTGAATCAGAGCTGCAGGCGGGACGGTTCGTCTGCAGCTCCTCTGATTCAGAACCACGTTTCATTTCTGCTCCAGGTTTCCTCCTGCCTGGCAGGCGACTCGTTCTCTAACTACTGACAGTAAAAATGCTTCGGCTGATTCTGGAGGAGAAACTGGGAGACAGCAGAACCATTAGCAAAACCAAACTGGTTCTGCTGTTCTGTCAGAAGGTCGACTCGTTTAGTGACACGAGAAAAACCAGCAAAAGTTTGAGATTTTCTTAACTTCATAACTGAACTGCATTCGCCTCTTCTCAGGTTTTGGCTTAAAATAATTGATATAGTTCATTAAAACTGTCTAGTTTGCTAGAGATGCTAAAGTTAGCTGACCTGATATGCTAATGGTAGCTAGCGTTAGCATTATATGATACCTCAGATTATCACCACTATTTATAGTCAAGTCAAAGCAAACATTAAACATTTCCAAAAATGTATAAAGTGACCATCTTGTTTCCATCTAGTGAAGCAGGAAGTTGCTCTCAGTGTCTTCAGAGGTTTCTGTGTCGTTTCCTTCAGTGGTTCTTGGTGCAGCGCCCCCACAGGCCAGGAGGGGAACAGGTTGCTCAGAGGGTTTGGTTGATTTGCCCAAAAGAAACATCTGAGAAGCTTAATTTATGTGAATAATAACGTAAATAATGACTTAAATTGTGTATTGAAGGTGCAGCAGCTCCTAACCAAACATGCAGCTCTGAAATATAATGTATTTTTTTGCTTAGATTACTAATCCTAATCTGATCAACTCCTCAGTGAATCTGCAATCTGTTGAAGTGAAAATCAGATGCTAACATCACAGAATGAAACTTTTAGGATGTTTAAAGGCTTAAAGTTCATTTTTAAACAGTTTCCACATGAGAAGTTGTTTCCATGGTGATGAAACACTGAGCTGTTCCCTCCCAGTCCGTACTGGTGGGAGTGAACTGGTCCAAAGTGCAGCAGCGTTCTGGCGGCCTGCCAGCGCTGTGAGTCATGAAGGTGAGCTGCTGCTGATGAAGGACTTTATTTATCGATGGAGCCGAAAACATCAAACCTCCAGGAAAAACATCCAAACCATAAAATCTAACAAAACATTAAATCTGATTTAAAGAGTCGAAGGTTTCAGATCCAATAACAGATTCCAGATTATTTAAACTTGGTCTCAGTGAGGAGCTGCTGATCAAACGTATTGATTATCAGCTGATCAAACGTATCGATTATCAGCTGATCAAACGTATCGATTATCAGCAGGAGATTTCAGGTTGTTGGCTCAATGCCAGGGTGGGAAGACGACGGCAAGCGAAACAAAAACTGAATCTGTTCAGAGTCAGAAACTGATTGCTTAGAAGATTCCCAACTCTGAACAGATTCACGACTGAACAGATTCTTTACTTTGATCAATTCCCTGAACAGATTCAGTTTCCTGAACAGATTCAGTTTCCTGAACAGATTCTTTACTTTGATCAATTCCCTGAACAGATTCAGTTTCCTGAACAGATTCAATTTCCTGAACAGATTCTTTACTTTGAACAGTTTCCTGAACAGATTCAGTTTCCTGAACAGATTCAGTTTCCTGAACAGATTCTTTACTTTGAACAGTTCCCTGAACAGATTCAGTTTCCTGAACAGATTCCCATGTTCGGTCCGTCTCCTCTTGACGTCTTCGGATCTACAAGCTGCTGGAGTTTTGAATTTAATCTTTATTTATTTAAAATAAACAGTTTATAGTCTGTAATCCCAAACTCTCAAAATGTTCCACATCTGTGGTTTTTCTGAGTATTCTGGAAGTTTTCCTGGATTAAAAGGACAAAAGCTGTGATTCATTCTGACCGTCACGCTGAGTTTCATCAGAAAGGAATCAGAAACTTGTAGGAACGTTTTCAGGCGCAGATAAAAGGGAAAGTTCCTGAAATTTGCTCACATATTTACAACTATTTCAGTTTTTCAGATTTAAACTCTTAAATTTGAGATTTTTCAGATTATTATTGATGTTTTTGCTCCATTAAATGAAAAGTTCCTGCCAGTAAAATGAGGTTTGTTAAAGGATGAAGGTTTTTATGTATCTGAGTTGCGTAATATCCGCCAGCGTGTGTGTGTGTGCGCAGTGCGGGTGTGTGTGTGCTCAGAGTGTGTGCGCAGTGCGGGTGTGTGTGTGTGTGTGCGCGGCCCTCGTTGAGGCGGCCTGCTTATCAGGGCGTGTCGGACCTGGAGTCGAGCCCAGGGCGTCGCCCCGCCTGGACGCTCCCTGAGGTGGGAATCCAACCCGGAGCAAAGCGCTGACTTCACTTTCAGTTCTGATTCAGACATCAAATTTATTAAAAATGGACCAGATTTATAAAATCTGCAGTAAAAACATAAAAACGTGATAAAGGAGCTTTAAACAGCTCAGGGTGTCGTGCCTTTATTCTGCTGCAGGGGGCGCTGTGTCACAGATTTATGCATCTAAATGAGAAACATGAAAATAATCAGCGGATCCGAACCGGAGAAGTGAATAATACCAGATACGGAAAAAAAATAGTGCTGAAATTAATTCCTTTCTTCCTCCACCGAAGGTTTTGACTTTCCTCAGTTCCTTCCCTCTATGACTCCTTCTCTCCTTTCCTTGGTCATTTCCTTCTGCTCTTCTTTCCTTTTTTCCTTACAGTTTTGTAATTTTCTTCTTTTCTGTGTCATTCCTTCCTTTTCTTCATTCTTTTTCCCATCCTTCTTTCATTCCTACATTCCTTCCTTCCTCCTTTCCTTATACTGCTAATGTACTGCTAAAGCCACTTTTGGGGAGTCACAGGTCCTCCTTGTTTTGATTCCACAGAGTCAAATGAGCGGAGCAGCACTTCCTTCCTTCCTTCCTTCCTTCCTTCCTGCCTTCCTTCCTTCCTTCCTGCCTGCCTGCCTGCCTTCCTTCCTTCCTGCCTGCCTGCCTGCCTGCCTGCCTGCCTTCCTTCCTTCCTTCCTTCCTAGTGATCTTTATTATTTCAATCACACTGAGTGAAGGAACCCTGACCTTTAACCTCAGCTCTTCTTGTCCTCCTTCCTTGTTTCTTTCTCTGTCTTTGAGCCTCTCACTTTCCTGCCAAAACTTTTTTCAGTTTTTAGCCAATCGGGTCGGCTCCTCAGCCTGAGTTTCAGTTTTTAGCCAATCGGGTCGGTTCCTCAGCCTGAGTTTCAGTTTTTAGCCAATCGGGTCGGCTCCTCAGCCCGACTGACTCTCTGCCAGCTGCAGGTTGTCGTTAAGGTCGTCTCCATGTACACAGCGGCTCGGCTCGGCCCACCCAGCCGCTCTCCCACGGCCCAAACCTCCGTTAGTTTGAGCTCAGGCAGGAAAACGCTCAACATGAACGTCTCTGCAGATCCCACTGTGAGTATTTCACAAAAATAAAAATAAAAATCAGCTGTTGGGACTTTAACTCTGACTTAAACTAACACCACTGAGTTCTGTCTCACTGGTTCTGTTCTTGCTGGTTGGATCTGATTTGCATTTAAACTCTAAAGTGCATTTTTAGAACAAAATTATTCGTTTTCTACCTAGAAAACGGTTGTACGGAAACCCAAAGCTGTCAAAATGCATAGTCAATGTGATAAAAGAAAGGTAGAGATGACTAATTGTTTTGATTAATAAATAAAACATCTCAGTAAAAACACATTTTTACAAGCAACATCCTACTGACAGATTTTTATTCACGGTTACAACCTGATTTCTAAAATCCAGTATGGCCAACTTTCATAAATCAATATCACAGATGCTGTAAACAACGTTTATTTCTATCTCATTAGACATAAAAATGTTGTTTTAAAGGCTTGTATTGACAGTAGCCACCTGGTTGCTGAGTATTTTAGTTAGCAAATCCTTTTTAAATGAAATGGAAATGTTTGACATTCTCCTCAAGTCACTTTTCTTAAAGAAAATAATAAGAACCACTGTGTTTGTTCTAGCTAACAAAGGCTAGCTGTATTTTTAGCTGACTATTTCTAAAATATGACTTTTTTTCATTATATTTAGTTATCTGATATTAATAAACCTTAAAACAGAAGGAAATAATTCACAGTTAGAAGTTATAAACAGAATTTAAAGTTTGAATAGATGTGTAAACCATCATCAAGTAGCTAATGCTATAGCTAGCATGGAAGCTAACTTCTTAAGCTTTGTGATTATCAGTAAAAGGACTTTTTTTGTTTCCCTAAATAAACATTATTTGTCAGTTTAAAACCAAATTGAAGTCCAGACTAATATTTGTGTTACAATAACAGAATTATGAGCTGTTGGGTTAGCTACATGCTAACCCAACAGCTCATAAATAACCCTAAGCTTCACTTAGTTAGCAAGTTAGTTTAAACTCTGTTAGTTTTGCCAGTTGTAGTTTAGCTGACAGTAGATTTTTCAGGATGATTATTACTTTGAAATCCTCCTAATGTTGTTGTTGTTTTCGGTAAATAATTGCCTTAAATCTGTAGTTTTTACCCAGTAGCTCTGAAATGTTTAGCTAATATGGCTAACATCTACGGTTAGCCTTTTTTAAACCAAAGCACCGACACATTCAGGTCGTTTTGTCGGATCCCTGCGGAGCAGCAGAGTCATTTACAGCTTTAATGGTGGTTATCCGTATTAGCATATCATTTTTATTTAAAACGATAAAATGTGAGTATCTCCTCTGATAGAGGAGCCCTGTCTGCTAGAAATTACATTTCTATAGAGCTAATTTGTTTCTCCAATTACATTTAGCTGTGTAACATAATTAGTGGAACATTAGCAGCATATAAGCCTAATTCTGAGAGACGAGGTCAAGGAGTAATGAGGAGAGAATTACAGCGTCTCATTCATCAGGCGCCGCTTTGCTTTATAATTACCTTTTATGGAAGCGAAACAAGTTTGTTGGGGCTTCTGATGGTTGAACGCAACTTAAATAATGTACAGTTTTATCATTTCATCCCATTTCTGGAGCGAGTGTGGCTTTCTGAGAGGAGTTAAAGCACAAAAGACGGTTCTGATTGAGTTTAATCAGTCATCACAGCGTGTGTGTCGTCAGCATCCGGCCCACTCATGTTACGACTTCTTCACCTCGCACAGCGATGCAAACAAATTAACTGCCGGCTGTCCGTCTGTGTTTTCTGCAGAGAAAAGTAGATGAAGGCTTTGAGTCGGGAAGGTTCAGAATTACAATATTCTTGTGTTTGCGTGTAGCTGTAGGTGTGTGAGGCCCTGAACAACCAGGCAGCGCCGCAGATTTCACTCCTGCTTCCTCATTTAGTTGCTCATTAAGTCTGTCAGGAACCTTTGTAGCAACGCTCGCTTGAATTTTTCCCGTTTTCCATTTTTTGGTGCGTGTACTTAAAATTTGTTTAGCCTTTAAAATGTCGGCTTGTGTTTCAAAAACCATTTAATTAAACTTGCAGAGGAGGCAGGAAACGCTGGGAAACGGAGCGTTTGACCTCCGAACACGGTGATTTATTCAACCCTGCACTGCAAAAACACAACGTCTGACCAAGTACTTTTATTTAGTTTCTAGTGCAAAACTTACCAAGGAGTAACATTTTATCAAGATAGAAGAGATTGTTTTAAGTCAATAACTCCTTAATCCTGATGAAAAAGTGCCAGTTTATTTCACTTCTGCAGGGAAAATTTATCTTCCAGTCAAACTCTCACTTTTTCATCATATTAAGGAATTATTGTCTTAAAACAATCTCTTATTTCTTGCTGTAAAGTTACTTAAACGTTAGTTCATAACAAAAATAATCTGCAGAGTTTATGTTTTAACACAAACTGCTGCTTGCTAGTTTTCATAGCTGTGATATGGAAAAATGTTAATATCTTGGTGAAAACCGTCATCATCTCTGGGGTCGTAAATCGTTCTCACAAGAGTCTGATTTCAGTTGCATTTAATTAGAAAAATCACAAGATAAAAAATTAAATTAAAGCGAAACAATCTGTTGACCTGCTGGTTGAACGTCTCAACGGTTCATCGGTTTAGGAAATTATTTTCTTCCTGATTTATGATTAAACACATTCCTGTGAGAATCTTCTGACCTGGATGGAAACTGAAAGCTGAAGAAACCTGCAAACAAACGTCAGCTAGCTTGGAAGCTACGTTAGCTGAAAGCTGCAGCGCTTCACTCTGCTGTTTCCAAATGTTGTGAAATCCTGCGGTTCTGAAAGTTGAGAGGATAAATCCCTGAGCTCCCGTCTCTCTGCTCAGACTCCAGGTTTCCAGAGGAGCGGAGAGGAGCTGCCCGTTTCTGTGGACGAACTACGGCAGCTGATAGAGGACAAAGTTAGCTTCCTGTGGTTAGCGACTGCAGACAACCAGCAGGTAAAAACCTCACAAGTTTAAAATCCAGAGTTCAGAGCCACTCAGAGGAGTTCAGGAACTGAACCAAATGAATCAGATTCATTAGTGATCTGAATAGTGCGGCGTGCTTTTTTAGTCAAATCCAGCTTCAGGTCTGAGGTTTTTCTGTAGAACGTCGGTGAATGTCCAAGTTTTTCCTCAGATTAAATTTGAATTTAGCTCTGGGCTTTGACTAGGCCATTCTGATACATGAATCTGCTTTGATCTAAACCAGGAGTGTCTAAACTTTTAATTTAAACTACAGATGGGCCACAAAATTCATTTTATTAAAAAGACAAAAATTAATTTATTGTGATTTTTTATTTATTAACAGTTATTGATTAATAATTGATAGCAAAAGGTGCTTAATAAGAGATATTTTAAATAAAAGTTGAACTGGGTGAAGCTAAAACTGACACTTTGAGTTCTGGATAAAACTTGTTTACAGATAAAAAAGGTTTTTTACATTTTGATTAAAATATTTATGTATATTTTTTGTTGTTGTTTCATCAAATTGCTTTTTTGAGTCAATATATTCCAGTTAATAACTAATAAATTACTACATTAGTTGAACGTTATGTCTATAATTGATTAATCTGATTAATTGTTTCAACCAGATTTCCTATCAGAGAAAAGAACTGAATACAAATGTACGCCACACTTTTCAGATTAAAAATAAAAAAATCTTGAATTGTGAATCATCTTCTCCTCCGTTGTTGTTTTATTACATAAAATCCCTAAATAATAAACTAATGAGCTAAAATGTGGAAATGTTTTCATGAGGTTTGTTTTCACAGTCGTGTTTCTGTGAGGTTCTGGTTCTGGTTCTGGTTCTGGTTGCTTCATCCTCTGACCGTCTGGACTCTGTTTCATCACGACTCTTCAGGCCAAAAGCTTCATTTTTCTCTCCGCACATGAAATCAGCTTCAGTAAAAAAAATCCTGGATTCATACGGAGAATATTAAAAATCCGTTTTATTCCTCCTGAAAAAAAAATATATTTCCAAATAATTTCTGGTCTGAATATTTTAGTTCACAGGAAATAAAACGAAATTAACTTACAAGTAAAAAATAGCAGCTTTTTCAAGTCAATAATTTCTTTAAGCTGATTTTAAAATAACTGGTTCCACTGGCAGATTATTGAAGAGACTCTGGATTATTAATAATCTGCCAGTGGAGATTAACATTTCCTCATCAATATTGGCGGATTATTGATCGATATTTAGCTGAAAGTTGTTTTATTCAGGTTTGCTGGGATGTTTTCTCTGTGGAGGTAAATGTTGTTGAGCTGAGTTGTTGTTGTTGCTGGTCGGTTCTGGTTGGTTCTGGTTGGTTCTGGTCGGTTCTGGCTCCTCCTGGCCGGCTGACTCAGACGGACTCAGACGGACTCAGACAGACAGATGACGGGGTGAATCGGGTCGATCTCCGCGTTCTGCCAGGATGACTCAGCCGGTCTGTTGTCTTCCAGCCCACGGCGCTCCGAGGCCTCTGGCCGCTCCAGCAGGCTCAGACTGGACCAGAACCGAGCCGCTCCGCCGTTACTGATGAGGTTTCTGTCCTCGGTCTGACCCGGTTCTTCTGGATCTGTCCGGACTCACCTGTCCGGTCAGCAGAACTGCTGGGTTCTGTTCAGTCTTCGCTCTGGTTCAGATTACATCTTTATTTTAACTGGAAAGCTCAGAAATGTAACTGGGCTCTTAAAGGGCCGGTTCACCTGAACCATCGGTCCAAATCCGTTCATCACAAAATGAAACGTGAAAAATTGGATCAAACACTTTTCCTCAGCAAGTACGTGGCGACAGTGGAGAGCAACAAACATGGCTTATTGGAGTGGCGCTTTAGCATTAGCTTTGCTAAATACCATCTTCGTAAAGAGCTTTAGCATTAGCTTTGCTAAATAAAAGGTTGGTGTAACGCTTTAGCATTAGCCTTTTTAAATACCATTTTGGTAAAGAGCTGTAGCATTAGCTTCACTAAAAACCATGTTGGAATAACGCTTTAGCATTAGCTTTGCTAAATACCATCTTCATAAAGAGCTTTAGCATTAGCTTCTGCTAAATACCATCTTCATAAAGAGCTTTAGCATTAGCTTTGCTAAATACCATCTTCATAAAGAGCTTTAGCATTAGCTTCACTAAAAACCATGTTGGAATAACGCTTTAGCATTAGCTTTGCTAAATACCATCTTCATAAAGAGCTTTAGCATTAGCTTCTGCTAAATACCATCTTCATAAAGAGCTTTAGCATTAGCTTTGCTAAATACCATCTTCATAAAGAGCTTTAGCATTAGCTTCACTAAAAACCATGTTGGAATAACGCTTTAGCATTAGCTTTGCTAAATACCATCTTCATAAAGAGCTTTAGCATTAGCTTCTGCTAAATACCATCTTCATAAAGAGCTTTAGCATTAGCTTTGCTAAATACCATCTTCATAAAGAGCTTTAGCATTAGCTTCTGCTAAATATGAAGTTGGCGTATCGCTTTAGTTGTTTGTCTTGTCCATACGTCTCTATTTCTCTCTTTCTTTTTGTTCATCTGTCTTCCCCTCTGTTTATCTCTTCCTCTCTCCCTCCCTCTCTCTCTCTCTCTCTCTCTCTCTCTCTCTCTCTCTCTCTCTCTCTCCCTGCAGTGTCTCTCAGGGATTCTGTCCACAAACAGTCGTTGCTAACGCTAGAGCCTCTGGGTCAGAGGTCATTTCTATCAGAGCTAGCAGCAGCGGTGGCTCTGTTAGCTTGTGAAATTGAAAACTTCTGGTTCAGCCTCTAACTTCTAGAGTTAACAGGAAAACAGGATTTCTCATTTTGTCGCCTGACATGTCAGGAGGTTTCAGTGTTTGGCCGATGCGTCGTCCATCGCCTGGTTAAAGATGAACTTTGACCTCTGTTTGAAATGTTCCCCTGTCAGGGTTCGGTGTTGGAGGAGAACCCAGAACAGGAGCTGTCACGGTTTGCTGCTCTGAGTCAGGACTTGACCTTTCACCTCCAGGAGCTGCAGAGCCGAACGGAGCAGGAGCTCAGAAACATCCAAACACAGTGAGTGGAAACCACTGCTAGCTGTCTACTGGTCTCTACTGGTCTCTACTGGTCTGACTGGTCAGAGGAAAGGAGAAAAACTTTCTAGAATCATTTGTTTATTTATTTACAGATGATTTGTTTCCCCTTTAAATTATAATATTAATTATTTATTAGAATAATTACTCTTATTGGCATATTTCTGCTAATGAGCTAACAGTGGAGCTAATTTTTAGCTTAGCATTTTTACTAACTATAAGAACATTTAGCTTCTGCAGATAAATTTTAAAACACTAATTTACTGTTTTCTAAACTTTCAGTTGGATAAAGTTTGACCCGTGTTGATGTTTTAGTTATCGAGTCGAATTATGTTAACGTTCATGTTGCCATGGAGACACTGTGGATATAAACATGGTGAAATTTAGCCGGTTAGCTTCAGCTTCCGCTAAATGCCGTATTGGTTTAGCGCTCTAGTGTTAGCTTACAAAATACTGTGTTTATGTAGCACTTTAGCTTTGTGACTAATGGTGATGCAGCAGAGGATTGTGGGACGTTTAACGTTGTGATCAATGTTGGTAAATATTGGTTATCTGCTGATGTTGGATGTTGGCTCAGATTTTCGGTTCATCCTGAGTTTTAAATGAATTAAAACTTAATGTTTATATTGATTATGTTTTTTCAGTGTATCTGATCAAAACTGGACTTTTTCTAACGGTTAAACTTTACAGCTGGTAACATTTCTGCCTGGCTTTGGTTGTTTTATTGGATTAATTGACACTTAAAATGCAAATATCAGCTCATTTATCAGCAGAAAAGGATAAAATAAAACTTTAAAAGTCACAGATGTTCCAGTTTCTCAGAACATGAAACCTGGTGTTTGTTTTATTATCTCGTCTCTCTGTGCTGTTGTGTTTGGAGCTGCTGTGGACGAGCGCGGCGCTGTTTGAACATGAGTGGGTGTGGAGCGGCTCGCTGTTGGTTTGTGGGATTTTCCTGTCACATGAAAGTGTCTCCTGACAGCAGCAGGTTCTGCTTCGCTGCAGCAGGCAACAGGATCCTACTTGCCTTCCTGAGTTCGAGTCGAGCAGAAGGTGAGGGAGGGAAGCGAAAGTGGATCTTCGTCCGTCGGTTTGTGGGGATTCCTGCTAACCGCCGCTAACGGAAAAAAACATTAATGAGGCACTGACTTCCTGTCTGGACATTTTAAACCTGGACTGGTGACTTTGTTGATGGAAGCTTTGATCTGCTTCATAAAACTTGGATCGTCAAATTTAAACAAATAAGTTTTAAAGTGTTTTAATCAAAATCAGCTTTATTCACCAAGCTGTTAACAAACAAGGAATTTGATATTGATTTAACTTTCTATTTACTGTAAATATATAAAAAGGAAAAGTAATTCATACATATTTAACATTGAAGCCAAACAGTATGTGTCCAGGATGTGTGTGGTCTGCAGACGTTAACTGCCTTTATTGAAGAGAAAACTAAACGTAACAGGAAAAAAAGTAAAATTGAAACTGAGAAAACAGCTTGAATCTGAAAATTAGTTTTTTTCTTTTTTCCTCACAAACATTTTGGCCTAAATGTAGCTCCATAAGTCTGTCTTGACATGTCCTAACTCCCATATAAAACCCTGGACAGACATGAAAATGGACACGCTCGTCCACAGGAGCGTTTTGTCCCTTTCAGTGGAGGAATTACTTTAACAGGACCTTTAGTTTTCACACTGTGACTGTTTGTTTGAGGAAAAAGTTTTTGTCCAGTTCGTTCTGTTTCCAAGTGGGAATCGCCATGGTAACAAGTGACTCGGCATTTTGCTTTGTTTTGCTTTTCTAAATAAATCCAACATGGAGCCAAATATATTGTGAATTTTGAGTCTCTAGTTTTTTTTTAATTGTTGAAGAAGAAACAGGAAGATGCTTTAACTTGGACTTTCAAAATAAAGTCAAAATATGTTAATAAAACAAGAGACTGCTGTGTTACGGTTGAGACTTTTAGAAATTCTGGTTTCAGATACTTAAAATGACCGGAAAGCTGCATGAAAGGATTCAGTTTTTATTCTCATTTTTTAGAGTGAAAAACGTTAAATATCCAAACAGGAAGTGAAGTTTTGATAGTTTGGATTTTCTGGGTTGTTCTGTTGGATTTTGTGATTGATTATCTGGGAATATTTGTTTCTGCTGCTAAAGATTTATTATTTTAATCTTCCTGGTGTTGATGAAGATGTATGAACTTTAGTTTTGCAGTTCATCACCTTCCTGCTTTTCCTTCTTCATATTTTAGACTTAGACTTAGACTGACTTTATTGTCATTTTGCATGCACAGGGTGTATACAGAACGAAATTTTGTTGCATACTCAGGACATAAATCGTGTTTTAAAGCTGAAATATGTCTGAATGTCAGTTTCCATGTTGGATCAGGACCAGATTTTCTTTTGTCTCGGTTTCTCTGCAGCTCTGCTCTCTCATGACGTCGTCGTTTCTCCTTCCATTGTTTCAGAAAAGACGAGTTAAAACACATCGAGGTGTGGCGGCTCACAGCCGCTCCTCTAAACTCTGATCACATTCCAGGAAAACCTCCAGTTTCTCCTCGGATCAGAGTCCAGACAGCCTGATGCTAATCGCTGCTTCAGCTGCTGCTTCATGCAGATTTACCTGCTGCTGGAGGATTTAAGGTCCGATCAGGGACTGAACCTTTACATCTGAAGTAAATCAACTTGCTGCTCTCATTTGCTGATTATTAAATCCAGTTATCAGCCTCTCTCTGCTGCTTCGGTGCCAAATGAGACAAACACAGTACGAAGCACGGAGGAGGAGGAATGATGCTCTGGGCTCAGCAGCCAAAGAATCGGAAACCTTGAAGTTATTGGTTTCTATCAGAGTTCACGGTCCATTCAAAGTCTTCTAGAGTCAGATGTGAGTCCATCTGTTTGATCCAAACTGCTGGAATGGTCTAGTCAAAGTCCAGCTGCAAACATTGATCGACTACAAAGTGAGATTTTTCATTTTATTTTAATTCTGAGTTTGCTTGTGAATAATGTGAGGTTTACGGAGGAGCGGTGCAGTTTCCACCCTGACAGTGTGCGTTGCCGTGGTTCCCGCTGGCAGCCTGCGGTTATGCAACAGGCCTCTGAGCTGCCAGCAGCAACAGGCCGACTGGCAGGTTGGAAACGTCCCAGCGCAGCGCTTCATCTTTAAATCTCCTCCCGTTTGAAAGTGACGGGAAAAAGCCGCTGAACCTGCTGGAACGTGAGATAACTGTCACTGGCAGCGGCTCCTGAACCCAGCCGAACCCAACCGGGTTTGACCTTCAGCCTCGGTTCACCGACCTTCACGGAAAATTAAGATTCAGCAAAAGGTTTTAAAGAAGAAGTGACATTTTTCATGTAGTTTTTGCTGACAATACAAAGTGACAATTGAACCAAATGATCAGTTTTGTTTTTAATGAGGCAAAATTATTTTTTTAGCTCTAACATGAAATAGAAATCCACTTTCTTCAAAAAATGATTATTTTACTGAACTACACCGCTAGGTCTGCCAGGCCAGGCGGTGGCGCTGTAGTACGTCCAAAGAATGACGCAGTAGACAGAAAAACATAAATATAGAGAAATATGGAGCTATGATGTCATAATTTAAAAATAGAAGAGGCTCAGATGAAAACACAAAATATTTTTAAATGAATCCGGAAACAATGATTTTTAAAACTGGATCTCTAAATTATTAAAATTAATCTAAAATCTTCTGAACGACCAAATTAATGACAAAACCTGCAGGGTGAAAGTGAGTTGCAAAACTATTTTATGATTTTATCAAATTATTTTGCGTTTTTTGTGCATTTTTCTGATATTAAATCTATAATTTATCAGTTTATATTCTCTGATGTATCGTAATGATTTATAATTTGCATTAGTTGAATCTTTTTTCTGGGCACCATTACTGGCTCCAGCCCAGGTCCCCAACCCTGTGGCTCCGGCCCTGGACTCGGGTTTTTTTCTGCCCTTGATGGAAACATTTTAAATCTTGATCTTTTCATTCTCCGCCTCAGTTTTGACGTGTTTTCTCCCGGGTTTTATTCGTCTGAATGAATCATTTTCTGGAGGAAAAACAAACAGAAATCCAGATGAACGTATGAATTCTGGTTGTGAAACAATCAGAAGGTAAAAACCCGGCAGGTTCTGGTGCGAGGAGCGTTTTCTCGTCTTCACGCCTCTCCGTACGTCAGCAGAGCCGCCGGCAGCTGGCGGAGGAAGTGTTCACGTGTGTCAGGCGTCGGTTCTGGTTCCGGTCCACTGGGACGTTTCCCGGGTGATTCGTCCTGCTTTCCTCCAATAAATACATTTTCTACAGTTTGAATAACAAGCTGAAAGGAGATTCACACAAAACGGCAGATTTTACTGTAATATTTAACATTTTTTTATTTGTATTATTGAGCATTTTGGTGAATTATGGAGATCAATTCTGGGTAAAAATGTGTTTATCCCCCTTAATATTTCTTCTACTTTTGCTTATTTATCACACTAAAATGATTCTGATCAAACAAATATGAAGTAAAAGCAAAATGAAATTTTAAAATTCTATCAAAACTAACCTTGTTCACTGAACAGTAACGGTGGCAGCAGCATGCTGTGGGCTTCCATTGGTTTCATGTTAAATCAGCAGCGAAAACAGATGGAAATAAAACTGAAACTTCATCAGTCTCTGGTTTTTCTCTGGAGGATCACAGATTAGTTTTAATCTGAATTATTTTTAAATGTTATTTTTAAACATCCTGAAAATAGATTTTTCCAAAACATGTAACTAAAATCTAATTTCCATGATAATTTATGAACTAAATCTGTTTATCTCTCTGTGTTTCTGCTCTACATCATAAATAAAATGTGTCTGTTGTTCCTCCAGGTGAAGCTCCTCCTTCAGAAACTCGTTAACAGAATATGAAGTTATTTCTCTTTGTGTTTTTATTCTGTGAAATGATTTACCTGCTTCATCAAAGCCTCCTCTTCCTCGCCACAAACAAAACTTAACAAATCTTTGACTTCAGATCCTCTGATGCTTTCTAACAGAGGTCTAGCGCCTCCCAGTGGACAGATGGGGAATCACTCGCTGCTTCCATCATCATTTTAAAGCAGAAAAATGAGAATAATGAGAAATTTTTCATTATAAATCAAGTTTTTACTCAAACCTGCAGCTTTGTATTAAAACTTGTGTCTGTCTGGACGTTTGTCTGTTTTCGCCGTCAGACGGTTAAAAACCTGCAGCCTGTCAGGATTTAGGATCCCAAACTGCAGCTTTTATTCACTTCTTTCTGGACTCAGTGATTATCTGGGTTTGGGTTTTCTGGGGTGAAACAGAACAAACATATTCCATCAGATTTGTTTTGACTCAAACAGCAAAAAAACTGAAAGATTTGTTGCATAAGTTGCTCAATAATTACATTTCTGCAAAGCCTTGTCATTTTTCACTGCCTAAATATTTGCTGTTCTGTTTTATCTTGATGTATTGAATGATTTCCAGAGGAACAATCCAGTTTGTGTGGAGAACTAAAGCAGCCAAAATGAAAATAAATACAGAAATAAATGAAAGCCAGTTAAATTTGGCAGCAAAGCAGATGTAACAATAAAAAACAGAGACCTGGCAAGAAATCTAGGAATAAATATGAGAAATAAGCAGAAGAAGAAATAAAAAAGGTACAGCTATTAAAATAAACACAGGCTGAATATTTCCAGATGTATAAAATATTTTTGTAAATGAAAAAAAAGTTAAACAGGGAAATAAATTGAGACAATAAATCAGTACAATACAATACATAAAACAGTACAAATTTGAGAACCAAGTTAATTTATACAATTCTAAAACTGTAAGTGAAATAATTCATATAAATGTTTTTTGTCAGTATTAGTCCTCCATACATTTGTATTTAATTTATTTTGCAATTTGTAACCTTGTAACTTTTAATAAATTTGTATGTATTAGTCCTCCATACATATAGTTTTACTTTACTATTTATGTCTCTTAAGCCTTTAATTTTGGCTGTATCGGTGCCCCATACATTTAGTACTTCACTCGTTTGCTACGTCTGTAGCATTTAGTTATGGCAGTACTAGTCCTCCATGAATTTACTGACAGTATGTCTCTGAAGTTGTTAATTTTGACTGTATTGGTTCTCCATACATTTTGTACTTGATTAATTTTATTATTTACATATCTCTGTAGCTTTTATTCGTAGTATGGACGCATCAGCCCTCCATAGTGTAGAATTTAACTTATTTTCCTGTTTATAAATCTTTGCAGCTGTTATTAGTTTTGGCCGTGTTGGTGGTCCGTACCTGTGCTGCTGTTGTGATGTTGTAGGACCTGTGATAGTTATAAATCAACAGGGAGGGACTCTGAATGTGTTTTTGTCTCCAGACTGTGTGAGATCGAAGGCCGCCTGCAGCAGCTGACCGCCGAGCCGCCCGACCTTCAGCAGAAGAAGAAACGGACAGAAGAAGAAGAAGCGACGACCGCTTCCCGCCCTCAGACGACCGCCGTAAGTTACCGCACAGAAACATCCAGACTTCACTTTGAGGAAACGTTCAGCAGATCAGCATCGATTCATGGAAAAGTTTTTCCTTACAAAGAGCAAAATCTGTTTGTTCATTGATTCGTTTCTGAGTCCACAGATTGAAAAACAGGAAACAGGAAACACACGTTTCATTTCAGAATAAAAGACGTTAGGATGTGAATATACAGTAGCAGGATAATGAAATGACTTCATAACTTTAAGCTTTTTTGTCATTAGGACAACTTTTTTTCATCTGGTAATATAATGAACATATTCTCATCTTATAATTTATTCCCTAATAATCTGCCGTAGCTCCTCTCTGCAGCTTCCTGAGTGAAAATGTTTTCCATTTTCTCGTGTTTCTGCAGAAGTTTGAGGCCATCGTAGCCGATCGTTTGATCCGGTCTGAACAGCTGGTGTTCCAGGAGCAGGCACTGAGCGCGCTCCGTGACCTGCTGACCCTCGACCTGCACAGGTACCAGGAAGAGAGCCGCAAACTCACCTGCTTCACTGAGAAGATCATCGGCCGATCGCACAGGTAAACCAGCGCTGGGAACCACCAGGGCCGGCCCAAGGCATGTGTGAGTTGAGCGGCCCCACAGAGCAGCAAGCTAGCATGATAAAAAAAAATATATATTTAAAATAACATGAAATAATGCAAACTAAATGCTATTAAACATGGATAAAAACAATATCTATATTGTTTTTATAGTTGTTACACAAATAATATCAACTTGTTTACTGTAAATTTAGTGTTTATCAGCTGATTTTACTTTCAAACAGTTAAAATAAAAAAATATGGCACCTTACATACAACTCTGCATTTCAAAACCCAAATAATTATTTTTAGTTTGTTAATCCTATAAGGCTAAAATCAACAGCTGTAATAACGCTGGTGTGATGTAAGCTAATTACAAATGAAGCTAATGCTAGCAGATAAACAGAAATGTTAGGATGTGAAACCAATGAGAAAGCATGTGGTGTTTGTATGGGGCCCCCCCAAAAAAACCAGCTTCGGGCCCCATAAAGGCTTGTTCCGGCCCTGGGAATCCGTCTGCTGCGTTGCTGTTAATGGATGAATAATTATTTATCTTTTCCAGGTCAAACGGAGAGAAAACCTTCATCTGTGCAGAAGAAAGTATGCAAGGAAAGAACGAGGCGGCGCCGGAAAAGAACATGGTACAGATGAACGACTCCTTTTAAACGTTTAACAGCAGCTGAATCCTCTGGGTGGATTTCAGTGTTAAAGACTAAAAACTAACATTTTCTTTCATTACTGATGCAGAAAACTAAATCTACTGCTGACTTCATCCACTAACAGACAATCCTAACCTCTGACAGTCATTTTGTTCTGACTTTTTGTCTAATTCAGTTCATTTTAATTAGTTTTTAGTGTTTTATTCATTTTTATTAGTTATTATTAACTAAACGTTGTTTAGTTTTTATTAGTTGTACTAATAGTTTTAGTTCTTTTCATATTTTGGTTGATTTTTAGGTGCAGATTTCAAAAAGGTCAATTATTATTGAATAATTCTGGATTTTTTCTAGCAACTTTTCTAGCAAAATGGCAAAATTTTCCAACTACAAACTTAAAAAAAAAAGTCTAAAAACTTTGACGTCACATCGACGTTTTCCTCAGATATACGTTTATATAAGAAACTTCATTAAATCGATGTTGAATGTAAAGTTTCAAATATTGTGAAATTTATATTAAATATGCTACTATAATTATAAATTAGGAACTAAACCACATTAATTAACATCAGGCTTTTAAAACAACTTTTCCAAATTTCTCAATTTAAAAACAAATTATATGTTAATTCAGCTGCTGTTAAAATAAATCTGCTGCTCTGTGACTTGATGTAAAACTGTTTTGCTAATTCTGAACCGATTTTTCTGGGCTGGTTTTTATTTAAACGTGTTTAACCGTTTGACAAGCGAACAGAAATAACTAATAGCTGCTGATGAACGAAGCCGCGCGGGATAAAACATGGCCGCCTCTTTGTGTTTCTGGTGGGCCTGGCGTCCGTCCAGCTGTTGTCAGTCTTCCTCAGACAGTCGGAGGAGAGACGGAGGAAACATCTGCCCGCTCATCTGGCTCTGTCTGTCACACACACACGCTCAAACACACACCTAAAAATCAACAAAAAACATCCCATAATAACCTGACAGAGTTGTGACGGGAAATGATGAGGGAAGAAACCTGGTTTGGAGTCTTATTATAACAGGAAAGCTGTCAAGGTGTCACCACAGTTTAACTCTGAGAGCTTAAACACAAACAGCCGACAGGCCGGCTGCCAGCGCAGCAACAAACAGGGCTGGGAATCCTGCTGAATGTTTCATATCACGCTCCCAAAAGTCAAATCCTGATGTGTTGGAAACATCTGCACAATGTGAACAACACCAAACTCTACGGAGCAAAAGTTTGGTCAAAAAAAGCAAAGTTTTCTAATATTTCCCTTCAGAAAAAATACCTTAAAGATGCAAAACTCAAATTGTGCAACTTCAGTGAAATCATCAACAAGTGGCAAAAAAATAAAGCTTTGGAAATGTTGAAATCACTCTGTCCCAAAACCTTTATGAGAAATGTATGGAAGCTCACTTCTGCCATGAAAGTAAAAAAATACAAGCCCAACAGGAATTCATCATATATTGATTGAAAGTCAAATTGGGAGTTTCAGTTTGAAAGTCATGATTACAAATTTTAAAGTCAAAATTACAAATTTAAAATGAGAAATTGATGTTTTAAAGTCATATTTATGAGTTTATAGCAGGACCAGTCCTGGTCCTGGAGGTCCGGTGTCCTGCAACTCTTAGACGTTTCTCTGGTCCAACACACTTGAATCCAACAGCTGAATCTCCTCCTAGTGCCGTCAGGTTCTCCAGAGTCCTGCTGATGGCCTCATTATTTGACTCAGGTGTGTTGAAGTAGAGAAACATCTAAAAGTTGCAGGAGACCTTTAGGCCCTCCAGGCCTGGAGGTGCCCACCCCTGGTTTATAGTCATAATTGTGAATTTTGAAGTCATAAATGTCATATCCGAGTTTTGAAATCATAATTACAAATCATTATTGTGAGAATAAATGTCATGATTACAAGTTATAAGGTTGTAACTATGACTGTAGTTACTATAAAGAGCCTTCATTTTTTTTCTTTCATGGCAGAAATGTGCTTCCATACATTTAAGAACAGATTTTTAAGAAAACAGTGGTGGACAATCGATCAACGATGGGCAGTTAATGGAGAAGCCATGTTGTGATGACTTCCTGTTTCAGAAATAGCAGGAGCTTCTTAAAGAGACAGAGGCCCAATTTTAAGGTGTTAAATTATTTACTTAAGTCAACATTTATTTTAAGTCACATTTGATATATATATAATTTTTATAACAACTAAAGGTAACATAACTACCTGATTGTGCCTTGGAAACACTTTAAAAAGTGGATAAAAGACTTGAAACATTAAAATATGGTGGAAAATTAAAAAACAAATAAACTTATTTATATCAAATGTTCATCAAAATTCAGCGACTGCCATCATGAAATCCTGTGAAGTCAGTTGCTGTGTGGATTCAGAGGGAATTGGGTCACATCCTGTTAAAAACTGGGTTCACACGCTGACAGATGTCAGATTTTACCCCTGAAATTATTTATTCACAAAACAAAGAGTTTACTGGGCAGCCCTCCGCCCCCCCTCTGTGACCTCTGACCCTCTTTATCAGATAATTCAGTTACTCTGGATAATCACATCATTTTGATTATGTGTTAATCTAATGGGTTTAGGCTGGATTGAATTAAAAACGGCTTGGTGGAAACGATGATCCATCCAGGAAATAGAAACATGTTGGAGATCACTGGGCTGCTGTTTCTGGTTCAGTCAGTTTTTAGTCTAAAACTTTGATTTTACACCTAAAATGTGTAAATTTTAAGTCTTAAAAAGGAAATATTGCTCAGTAGGCTTAACTTTTTCTCCAGTTTCAGTTTTATTTGTAAAAAAGATAAACAAAATAAATAGAAATTACAATAAAATTCAGAAAAACATATTTCAGTCACTGTAATAAATCTTGAATGAGTTTAAGTTGATGGATCTGATCAAACTACAGCTTAAAATTAAAATCAGATGTTTTTTCTGATCTGTTGAAAAATGAGACAAAGAACAAACATTTGAACAAATTTAAACTATTTATAGCCTTCTGAATGATTAATGATCCTCCATTCTTTAATGACTGAACAGCTGTTTGCATGTTTCCCCTTTTTGATGTTAAATCTTCCAGAGGTATGAATAATTGTGAGCTTAAACGTGAATAATCTGAGTGGGGAAAAATCACAGAAGCTCAGAAAAACATTGGGAGCTTTTAAACAAACTAATTAATAAAAGAATGTAAAAAAAGACATGACATTTACATTTTGTTTTCATAAAGTCAATAAATTTAATATTTGATCAATCAGATCTTTTATTACCACATAAATTCTCCTTTATGATGCTGAATGACATGACGAGTGAGAGCCTCATCCACTACACTTTTATTCTGAAGAGATATCCAGCATGCCAGACTTTCATAGCGTTTCCCAGAATGCACCTCTGCTGTGTATGTGGGTCAGATGGTACTCTGTTTATTGCCATATGTTTGTTACTGTAGTGAGGCTGCAGGGAATAGAGGTCTGAAATAAGAGCGCCAGGAGGATGTTTGTGTTTTTATTGAAAGATGCAGTTCATCTCTCACACAGACAAGTTCTAATTATCAATTTTAGCTCATTTTATGTTCTGTCCGTATAACTCAGGTTATTATTTTTATTTTTTTATTAGAAATCTTAACACTTTACTCATATTTAATTATTTATTTGGTGCTTTCAGTACATGATTTCTGTGTGTTTAGTCATTTTCCTTTTTCTTTATCGTGCTTTATATTAACCGCTAATTAGTTAGCTATACAGCTAGCCTTGAATTTGATAAAACACTTAATTGCTTTACAAAGAAGTTACTAATTCCATTTATAAAGCAAAATTTTAATAGTATTTTAACATTTTTGTCCTTTAAATTCAGCTTATTTAATTAATTATTTGACTATTATTAAATCAAACTAGCTTAAAACAGCTAATCCATTTAGCTATCTTGCTAACTCCACTAGGTTTTGAGTACTATTATGTTCTTTGTTGTTTTGGAAAATAATAGTTTCTAGTTTTTGTTTTTTTAGAAATATACCAAGGTGTTGATTTAAATTATTTTTATCTAATAATTGTCTGTTTTCATCCAGCACCAACTAAGCTAAGCTACATAGATACGCTCCAAGATTACAGTGTCTGTAATTCCATTGCTTTAAAATCCAAATAATGTTTTGAAATTTTGCAATTGCCGTGTTTCCACTAAATAAGAAAAATTAAAATCACACCTGAATAAGTTTTTTTAAAGTCGTTAAAAAACATTATCATCCACTTCCTGTTTCTTCTTTGTGGTTTCCGCCAGTAGTAACATTCGGTTATTAATCATGTGATTTGTGTGATGTGAAAAAAAATTTTCCATTTTAGTTTCGTGAGATAAACCAATTTCGATACGGCCAAAAACAAAACACCCTGCGCCAAAACCTTTTTGAAAATGGACATTTCCATTAAATTAATTTATTTTTATGGTGAATGTAAACACCGCTAGTGAAAATTGAATGAAAATGTTCCAGATTTCTGGTGGTCTTCTATATTCTGCTTATAAATGAACTTGGCTTCCACTCATAGTGCAGCGCTCTGAACATGAGCAGAGACAACAAGCAGCTTCCGCCCGTTTCTGACACTCAGCGCTCAGGAAGCCTGAACTCACAGGGCAAAAATAATAACTTTAAAAGTCATCGGCTTGGAACTAATCCCACCGCGGCCTGCGGACATTTTAATACCGGAGTGATTAGCAGTGATCCTAAAGCCCGGCCAGCCAGCGCCGTCAGGCCCGGGCGGCCGGCCCGCCCAAGCCTCGGCTCTCCGTCCCTGGGGGAGGCGGTCAGGCGAGTCCCCGGATTAAGGCCACTCTGGAAAGTTAAACCCCTGGACGTCCGCCACTTCATTTCTCTAAGTGGCATCAGTTCCCTCGTTATGACTGTTAATTAAAGTTGGATTTATTCAACAGGATTTCTTTACTTTTCTGGCAGAAAAATATAGTTGACATTTTCTATTTTTTTCTCATCTTTCTGTTGAATTGAGTGGATTTTTTTTTTTTCCACGGCGTGTCCGTGTTGTTTATCTGTTTTTTATTTGTGTGAGAAAGTGGGAAGCTGTGTGTTTGGGGGGAGGGCTGGGAATTTTTTCATATGAGTGAGCAGATGTTGCAGTTTCTCAGGAGGGATTTATGTCAGGATGGGAACACACACAACACTCTGGGCTGTGTGTCATAATGAATGCATTTATCAGTCAACATCTACACGTCTGAACACGGCATGCAGAGAAAAGAGCCTTTTATTAACACCGAAATAAACATCCAGGCATATTTCAGGGATATATCAGGACATTATGTTTGTATTATTTATCATTTCTGGTTTTTACCAACATTTAGATATCAGGAGACAAGTTTTAGATTTTTAGAAAATTATTAGAAAAAACTAACCTGAGTACCGAGAGATTTAAATGATTAATTATGGCAGAGTATTATGGACAAACTAAGAAAAAATAATTTTATTACAAGAATAAGTCATATTACGAGACGAAAATTGGTATAATATGAGAATAAAGTTGTAATAATATGAAAATTATTGTAATAATATGAGAATGAAGTTATAATGTTAAGAGAATAAAGTAGTAATTTGCAAATTAAGTCTGAATATGAGAATAATCATGTTACCAGAATTAAGTCGCACTATACGACTTATTTATTTCGACATTTTTATTTTAATATTATGACTTTATTCTTGTAATTGGTTTCTTTTTTCTAATACTCTGTCCTAGTTAAAGAATCAACTCATTCTGTTGTGAATTGTTCTGCAGTTTTACTAAACTCAACGTATCACTTGGATAGAACCTGTCTGACAGCACGAAGTAGTCATTAATGTCTGCCAACAAACCAAAGGTCACAATTAGAAACTGCTTTTCATATAAACTTAGGTTGATATTAAATTATTTTTTTGTGAAATATTTTATTTTGACCAAAACAGCTGCAGCGCTCCTTCAGTGATGCATCCAAAGTGCACAAAGCTGCGTTATCACAGATTCTTCCCTTCCTCCCAGCTCCTGTTTGACTCTATAACACTTTTCAGCCAAATTTATCAATTTCTCCAAAGTATCTGATTCAGTTAATAATGAAGCTTTATTACAGAGTTTTCACACTTTTGACTTGTCTGAACAAGATGTCAATGAGTTCATGTAGGGGCTTTAACTTCCCTAGTGGTTTCCTCAGGGATCAGTGCCTTTTTATTACATATGTAAATAGTCTTAATTCAAATGTGCCTTATGCAAAATTTCATTTTTATGCTGATGATACTGTTTTACATCGTGCTGGTCTCTCACCTAACGATACTTTTAATTGATTACAGGTAAATCTTAAGCTTGTTTTAAATGCAAACAAATCAAAGGCGATGCTGTTTTCAAATGTAAAATGTTAAATATTTAGGATTTTTAATTGATGATTCTTTGTCATTTATTTTCCACATTCAACAGCTGGTATAGACGCTGAGATTAAAATTGGGATTTTATATCATTTGAGGCGATTGGTTGATGCTACGTTTGTCTTTACTGGACTGCAGTGACATTTTATATACGCACGCCTCTACTAAATATATTTACTCACTGGTTTACTGTTGCTTCGTCAGCAGGTTGAGTTTTTGCTTATGAACTTGTGCAGAAACCTGAAACATATTTATATATTTTGCTCTTGCTGATGGATAATATTTACCAGATGTGTGTGTATTTACAGAATCGGTTAGAGCGTGGCTCCGGATCAGAGTCCTGTCTAACAGCTGTTTGGGGGGATTTGTTGCTGTGTTTACCTCTTTCAGCATCGGCCAGTAAGTTCCCAGATTCCCAGTAAAGAGGGATCATGTGGCGGCCATGTTGGTTCCAACCTGCGGCGAGCTGACAGCATCAAAGACCTGCTGAGTCGATTCTCCGGTCCGACTCCATACTTGTTTTCATCCCAGAGCGCTTTCTCTGGACACAGACGAGTCCTCAGGTCGGTTTCCATGGAGTCGCTGAACTCTTCCAAGTCCAAGCTGAGTGTTTTCACGCCGAGTGCCATCGAGGAGGTCAGGAGTTCGACTCCCACCGTCACAGCGACTCCATCCGAAGACGCCAAACAGAACGAGGCGGAGTCGACTAAGAAGGGAGCCAAATCTACGGATATAACCACCAGGGTTGAGTGTCCAGTAGAGGGCAGCACTCAGACGACGGATTCAGAAACGACGAGCAAACCAAAAACTCCAAAGTCTGGTAGAGACTCAGTGGCCGACTCTGGCTTGGGATCGGTAAGAGACGGAGGATCAAATCCGATCCAGACGAGCTGCACCGATCCGGGGAACTTTGCACCTTTTCCGGACTCTTCATAAAACAACGATTTGCATGATTATTGATCCGACTTAAAGGCACAGCACCACTTCAGGCCTTTAGAGCACATCATCATTTAATCGTCAACTGAACCTCTTTCTCATCGTTGATTTTTTTTTTTCCTACAATGCCTTGAAAAAACACTTCTACCTCTTTCACTCTCAGATTTAGTCTTGGTTCAACCACAAACTTTGATGTATTTGGAAATTAAACCGACAGATCCACACAAACGTAACTGGGATCTAAATGATGCATGTTTGAGAAATATTTACATAAAACTTTAAACTGTGGAATGAATTTGTTGCAAGCTTTGAACCCAGTTCATCATCTCAATATAGACACAAAGCTCTTTAGACTTTTATTTGTAAGTAAATAACATGCATCATTTTCTCTCCATGTTGTCATTATTTATAACTTTATGTTGATTCATTACAGAAAACCCCAATAAAATTTACTAAAGGTTGTGGTTGAGATATTACTACAAGGCACCAAGTTTTCCTCTTCATGTCAATAACGACTTGATTTTATTTCACAAAACAAAGATTTAAACTGATGGATCTGCCTGATTGAATTTTGCTTCTGTTTCTGTTTGCTTTCTGAACTGTTTCCCAACTTTTCCACAAAGTGTGATGATGTAGGGTTGGAAAAACGATGGTCTATGACCTGAAATCAGTCCTGAATCTGGGAAAAAAATCCTTTAGGTTATTTTTACCAAAATGATGCTTCATAAGAAACCTGCAGGTTCTTAGAGTGTTGAAAAATGAGGAATTAACTTTTCATGATAACTGATTTGTAAGGGTCAAAAATGGCGGCCATCTTGAAAAATTGCTGTCATCCTGAAATTCAAGTGGCTAATGGGAAATATTGACCTTAGGGGTGAGCATGCCACTGTGCATGCTTGTATCCACACATGAAAGGTTTTTAGAGTAATATGCTGCACCAAAAATTAACTCTTTAAACTTTCCAAATCTTGCTTTTGCTGATCTGCTTCTTCACGTTGGAATGAAAATGCCTTAAATCATTTGATTTACTCCTCAACTGCATCTCCACCTTTCCTCTGAATCCTCTGCCTCCGTCCTTCAGGAGTCAGAAGTGGATTCCAGCAAGCAGTCCGACAGCCCGTCCGAGGAGGAGCCGTCCACGCCCAGAGCCACCATGGTCACCCAGAACCCCAAGTACCAGCTTCTGTTGAACCACGATCTGAAGACCAACGGGCTGAGCAGCAGGGAGTCCAACGGGCCAGGCGGCGGCGGGTCAATCGGAGACAAAAGCCCCCGGCTCTCCAGATGGGAGACCACCCGGCTGGGAACGAACAACTTCCGCGGGTCCCTGGAGTCCCTGGCCTCTCGGGACTGGGACACGGGTTCTGACAGGGTGAGTGAGGAAGACCAGAATGTGTGTGTGTGTGTGCGTGTGTGTGTGTGTGTGTGTGTGAGGGATTTGGTAGATTAAGTTTGGACCAAATAGGAACCAGATGCTGAGGGATAACAGTCATTCTAGAGTTAACAGCGCCATCACATGGAGGAAATGGGAACTGATTTAATTCCTGTGCAGAAATCTGAAGGTCTTCTTGAATTTGTCAAAAAGACGTGAAGTTGATTTATTCTGGGTAAAAAAGACTTAGATTTAAAACTTAAGAAATAGTTCAATACTCAAAAATATTAAGAATATTAAAAATAAGATTTAGAGTCCTTAACATTTATCTTTAAAGAAATTTATTAACCTCAAATATATTGTAGAAAACAATTTAAGGGAAATAAATAACAAAATGAAAAATGTAAAACATACCACAAATTTTAAAAATAAACTTTATTTATTGTTTTAAAAAAATAAAGATTAAGCAATAGTTGAGACCTCAAATATTAAAAATATCAAAAATATTAAAAAATAAAATTTAGACACCTACTATTTAGCTTTAAAGGAATTTATTTACCTTAAATATCTAGAAAACAATTTAAGTCAATAATGAAATAAAAAATTAAAAAATATTCAGTTTTAAAAGAAAAAAAATATAATTTAATATTTTCTAGAAATGGAGATTAAAGGATACATAAAGCATTAGTTGCTCCTAAAAAATTAACAATGTAATTTATTTACTCTTCTAAATCTTTTTGAACTAAAGTTGAGATTTAGAGACTTTATTTTGAAAGGAACTTTGTTACCTCACATATGCAGAAAAAAATTTAAAGTAGATAAATAGTTAAAAGTTTTAAAATTCAAAATGTTGAAATAAATGTTTAAAATTTAAAATATTTTAAAAGAATATAATTAAGGTTTTAACTAAACATTTTAATGTAGGAAAAACTATTTTTTTTCAATTTTAAAGGTATTTAAAAGAACTTTGATAAATGAAATCTATTTAATGTATTTTGCCAAACAAATTTCTAAACTTATTAAAGAATATTTGTAGTACATGTTTTTGCCTTTATTTAGATAAACAGGTAAAAAGTACATATAAATAAATGATTAAAAATAATAATTTTCCTTTACGTTGGTATAATATTGTATATAACTAATCAGATTAATTGATTAACTGATTTATCCCCAAACCTTCCAGCAGTAACTTGTCTGTTGCAGAATGAGTCCAATCTAATTTTTCCTTTCCAGTTTATGCACAGCGCCACCTTCTGGAAGAAACACAGATTGAAGGTTTTTCGCTCCGTCGGCTGACTCACAGTTTCCAATCAGAGCACAGAAACTCGGCTTCGATTAATGTTTTTATTTTACAAAAATCACGTTAGATCTACTGCGACGGAGTACTGGAGGCAAACTGAGAGAATCTTCTTTTAATTACAAAAATAAAGTTACAATATTAGCAGAAGAAAGTCGTAAAATTATGAGAAAAAGTGTGAATAGTTATCCAGAGATTCTTTCTTCAAAATAGATTCAAAATCCTGCTGTTGATAATAATTTGATGTTGATGTGTTTAAAGATGAAGAGTTTCCTGTTTATAAACCAAATTATAACTTCACAAGATTCACAACATTCCTTATCTTAAGGCAGCAGTAAAACTGCTTATTCATGTAGAAGTTTTTTTTAAATTACAGTTTTATTCTCATATTATGACTTTATTTTGGTATTTTTATGACAATTCTTGTAATATTACGTCTGTAGTTTACTATTACAAATTTGTTAGTGTATTATTACAACTTCATTTAATATTATGACTTTATGCTGGAATTATGACTTTATTTGGATATGTTTTTTACTTCTTTATCTTTATATTTTTAGGACTTTTACTCATTATAATTAATTCTTTTAATCATAAAATGTTACTATATTCACAACTTTTTCTGGTGTTATGACTTCATTTACATGATATTTTAACTTTATTCTTGTAATTTTATAAACCCAGCTTCTCTCAGTCTGGCTCTAACTCTCTGTCTCCACGTTAATGTGTCACGCAGCCAAAATGAAACAATAATTCACAGCTGATGTCACGTTTTTCCTGTTGAAGTAATAACCGTCTTGATCCCATCAGAATGTTGCATTTGTTTGCATTACAGTTGTTTGTTCTGTTTTTACTTGCTGGAAGTAAACTGAACACCTGGTGTGTGTTTTCAGACGGGCATTGTCGACAGCCCTCCCCGGGTCTTCAACAGTCCGTACGCCACGACCACGTCCGTGGATTACACCCCGACCTACAGGATGTCCGAGTACAAGGTGTGTACCTGGTTTCTGTGTGAAGTGGAGAGCGGGGAGCTGTAGCGGATGACGTTGCGTTTGTCTCCAGGTTCAGGGCGGACTCTCCCCCGCCACCTCAGAGATGAACCTGTACAGCTTCAACAGCCGCAGCACCAGCCCCATCGGCATGCCAACGCCCTCGCTGACCTCCCAGCGCACACGCTTCTCCACCTACGACACCCTGAGGAGAAGGCCCGAGATGAACAACACGGTACGAAACACACGCCTGTCTCTTTAAGGAGGAAAATACAAAAACATTTAAAATTTGTTCAGGTTCTTGGGGGTTTTGTTAATTCAATAAAAAATCAACTATTATGTAATATTATGACATCATTCTTGTATCATTACAATTTTGTTCATATTATTCAACTTTATCCTCATATTACTGCAACTTTAATCTATTATAACTTTCTGGTATTTTTACTTTATTCATATAGTATTACAACCTTTTTATCGTAGACACTCAAAGTACACAAAAAAAATATTTAGCGGCTAAAAAAGTGAATTTTACTGTGTTCATATCTGGCCAGCAGGTGGCGCCTGTTCACTACAGCTTGCGCTCCGCCACATTGGGAGCGCCGAATAAGAAAGACTTCATAGAAGAACTGACCAAACAACTGGACGTCTGTCAGAAGGTAAAATCAATCTCAGATTATTAAAATACTAATCTGGTTCTACAGATGCATCTGAATAAATTAATGTACCAAAAAGATGATTTTATTTAGGAGAGTAAGCCATAAAGATCATTATTAAAGAAGCTGGATGCTCTGAGTGCTTTATCCAAACAAATATTTATGGAAAGTTGAGTGGAAGGAAGAAAAGGTTAGTAGGGAGAAGGTGCAGAATCTCAGGTATTTGCATATATCACACTGTGTGTTATACGTATATTACGTATATATGTATATTTTTTCTCTTTAGTTGCTGAAATAAATTAAGTTTTTAAATATATTCTAATTACTCACCATGAACTGGACCTGCTGTAGTTTTAACATTTGCCTTGTATAAATAAACTGAACTGAAATGTTCAGTTTAGACTAAATTTGGCACAAAAGTTAAAGATTTAAAGACATTTTGTTTGGTTTTATCTAGCAGCTCCATGAGGTTCTGACTGCTGTAACTTTAACCAATAATACCAGAGATTACCGGTATTAAATAAAAACTGGTTTATTAGTTATTATGTGACTGAATTATTAAACAATATTTCTAATGGTTTGTGTGTTTTCTTCAGCGCAACACGTTCCTGGAAGCAGAGAGCGTCGAGATGGAGAAAGAAAGGAACCAGATCAGGTCAGAGAGGAAGAGCCGCATCGTCAGAGATGATTTCAACTATTTATGCTTTAATGTCTTAATCCTGATTAATCTGCTGGATTGAATAACGCAGGTCAATCTGGGGAGAGCTATGGGGTGGATGGAAACAAATGGAGTGAGGTCAAATTTTAGTGGTTGGAGGTTTTCTATTTTGTCTTTGGCTAAAGACCATTAGCTATTTCTCCTGCTAGTACTAGTTAGCATTTGTTTTGGTTGTATTTACCCATAATGCACTGTGCTGTAATCCACATCCCGCATTTGGAGAAGTCTCTGGTCCGCTTGTCGTTCACATACTCACTCTAACTGAACCAAGGTTCACTTTAGCTGAACTGAGGTTATCTGCAGGTTCCACAAAGTAAAATTTAAGACTTTTTAAGACCTTTTGTAATGCCACCCTGAATTAAATTTAAGAAAAAGAAGAAGTATAAATATTGGGGATTGTTGGGACATCGTATTGTATGAAACATAGAGAAACAGTGAAACTACTGCGGTGTGTTTGTGACTGTTGGCAGCAACTTTGTGTTTTTCACATTGAAAATGGCTCCCTACATCGGTAAACCCCGTACCACCTACTTAAAAATGTTTTGGAACAGAATGCAGCTAACGCTAACCTTGAATGGGTTGGCAACAAAAGTGGTTCAGTAGCGAAATCATCCAGCCAAATGGAAGTAATTTTGCACTGACCACAAAAAATGAACAAAAAAAAAGCTAGCTAGCAAGCAAGGGTATATTAGCAGCTAGCAGTTAGCTGTAGCCACAGAACGCAGTGAAGATGACTCAAACTTTTGCCTGACAGAAGAGAAAAATATAACTACATAAAATATTTGCGGTTATATAGTCATGCTACAACAAAAACTAAAACCTGTGATTAATGTATTTAAGGCCAATGTACATTTTTTTAAAGAACGCAAGACAGTTTAAGGCCTTACATTTAAGACCTGGGTTTGTAGGTGGGAATGACTCAATGACTGTGGTCCAATAAACATACTTTAGAAATCCCTAGCATTGGTTCATAGAGACAGAAATTGTGTAAATTGGTTTTGAATGTTGAATCTCTTTTGTTGTTTAATTTGCTGCTTTGACCATCTGAGGTGTAAATCTCATCGGTACCGATCTGATTGTCCTGTGAAGGTTTGAGATGCGCGCCCTGCTGGTGAACAACGAGGACCTGCTGAGGACCAACGCCCAGCTGAACAACGAGCTGAAGAGAACCAGAGAGCAGATTATTGAGATGGACAAGGAGAGCCAGGGCCTCAGAGAGAGATGCCGAGAGATGGAGGTGAGACGGAGCAGAAAATTACTGTGAAAATTAGCATGCTAATCTGTCTGGTCGTATGATTTTCACACTGAATTCAGGATGATGGACATGTTTCAAGATGGCCACCATTTTTGTGCCTTTTTTAGCCAGTTATTACCATGGGAACCAAAATGTTCCCCATTTTAATGACTTGGAGGATCTTTGTGCCACATCATGTTTTCAACTATTCATACAACTTTAAAGTGATAATATGTAGCAAAATGAGACACCAAACTGAAACTGAACACTTTGGTGTTTACAAGTCTGACAACTGGTATCAGACTTTTACACCAAAGTCTCACCAGTTGTAACTGTGCCGATTATTCAGTCCTCTTACTGGTTAGCATTATGTTCTGCTTTTTATGTGTTTATCACCTTAAAGTTAAATTCTGCCATTGTTTAAAAGTCTTTAGCGATTAGCGTTAGCTTCCTAAAGTTTTTTAATGTGTTTAGCAGTTTATTGCTAGCTTCTGCTTGTTATTTTATGTGTTTAGCGTTAGCTTTCTCTAGTTTTTTATGTGATTAGCAGTTCATCATTAGCTTAGCTAATACTTTTGTTTAGCAAACTAGTGTTTAGTGAAACTAACTTTTTGGTTAGCTGTGTCCAACACTGGCAATAACTTCTCCTATTTTAGTGCAGACGTTCTCCACAACTATGGTAGCCATTTTGAAAAATGTCCACCAGTAAAAGGAAACACAAGATTAGGAAACCATATATAATTTTTTAACACCAAAAATGTTAATTTGTGATATTGGCAAGCTTACTGTAAAAATAAATCTTATTAGATGACCATGGCGGCCATGTTCAATTTTTCAGTGGCTAATGTTCTGTGAGAATTCTCACATAAAATTCTGTGAGAATTTAGGTTCTGCGAAAGTTTTTGGTGAAATATCCAATTAAGAACTTAATTATAACAGAAGGTCGTGTTTGTTTGGCTTCAGTCTGTGTGATGTTTGTTGTTTGTTTTACAGATTGAGGTGAAGGATGCCCGGGAAATGATGGTGGAGGCCAATAATCAGGAGTACGCCTTCAACTTCCTCCAGCAGTCCCTGAAGAACAAGATCCAGGACGCTGAGGTAGAACCAGACGAGCTGCTGTGAATCTTCTCTCATCCAAACAAACTGCATAGACACTATAGACGTCTGAGAAATCTTCTTACACGTTATCTGTTATTATAGACCACAAACTACCACCATTACTTCTTCCTAGTCGGCCATGTTTGTTTGTTGAGTTCTACTTCCTGATTCTACTTCCTGGTTCTACTTCCTGATTCTACTTCCTGATTCTGTGCCTCTGTTTGGCGTTCAGGACAACCTGGAGAAGCAGACCCAACACGCCCAGTCTCTGGCCGAGAAGCTGTGGCTGGCAGAGAGGCAGCTGGAGGAGATGGAGGTGGACAAAGAGACCCGAGACAAGAAGACGTCTGAGCTCAACAGCACCATCCTCAGGCTGGAGGAGGAGGTGCAGAAACGTTTAATCTGCTGGTTCCTGGGCTGTGAGAGGCGGCGCTAACGGCTGCTTCTGTTTCCAGCTCAGCGAGGCTCTGCAGTCGTCCACCCAGAACTCAGCAGAAGTGAACCTCCACCTGAAGCTGCGTGAAGACGCCCAGATGAGGGTGGAGGAGCTGGAGGAGGCGCTGCTGGAGAAGGACCAGGAGGTCCAGAAGCTGCAGCTGCTGGTCAGCAAGCTGCAGGGAGAGGTACGCAGCTGCAGCCGACACGAAGCAGGCGTTAAGCTGCTGCTGCTGCTTCAGGTTCTGGTTCTGTCGGGTCCAGGTGTCCGGGAAGCTGATCGATAAGGAGCGCAGCCTGGAGGAGGAGATCCAGCTGCGGGAGCGGCTGCAGCTGCAGTGCAGGCAGGCAGAGCGCACGGTGGACGACCTGACCATGGAGCTGCACAGCACCAACCAGGCCAAGGACGACCTGGCCAAGCAGGTCAAGGTGGCCCAGGTACTGCCTGCTCAAAAAACAAAAACCTCACAGGATCCTGGTGGTGTAACGGCTCAAAAACAGTAACAAAAAAAGTTTTAAAAAAGAGATATTTGCAAAAGAAATAATCCATTAATTTCCTTATTAAACACTTTATGAAATCTACAAATAGAATAAGAAACAATGACAGATTAGAGACCAACATTTTCATTCTCTAAACAACATAAATAGCTCCATTTTTATTTTATTTTTCACCATATTGATCTCAGACTTTAACACGAGATGAAGCTGCGTAGTGAGAAATGCTGCCACCTGCAGGTGGGAGCTGGTATTACTTAACTCAATGTTTTTGTTTTTTTTGGAGAAAATTGGCTCAAAGAATTATGTATTAACGTAAGTAATAATAATAATAGTAATAATAATAATGAAAAGCATGGATTTGTTGATTTTGTGTGAATTTTTGCTACCTCAGAATTATAAAACTGTAGTGATTGTTTCTGCTGAAATGTTTGAGTCTTTATTGAACTCAGGTTAAGTAGGTCAGTTTCTACTCTGGGTTTATTTATAAGAAATGAGCAATAAGTTTCTTTTTAAGCACTAAAACAAATTTTTTTTAGTTTCTAAATGTTTTTCTGTGAAGCAGAGACGTCCACATGAATTAACCAGACATTCAACCATCAGTTTGGGGTTAATGAGGCATTAATTATGCTAATCCTGTTCAGCCGTAAACTCTCTAAAGCGAGCGGCCATGATGAAACGCCGAGCCGTTTGTTTTTCTGGTGAACAGGAGAAGCTGATCGACGTGGAAACGGAACTGGAGGAGCTGCTGGAGAGCGAGCAGCGCTGGGCCGCCAAGCACAAGAAGACCATTGAGCAGGTAGGGCGCCACCTGCAGGCGGAGCGCCGCCGCTGAACCGGATCTTCCACCGGACCGGCGCCGATACTTTCTGCTGTGTTTCAGACGGAGCAGCTGCAGCTGAAGCTGATCCAGGCAAAAGATCTGAACGACCAGCTGGAAATGGATAAGACCTTCATGGAGAGACAGGTGACCTTTAACCTTTAACCTCATGTCATTTTTAAATATTAAATGATTCATAATTTCAAAGGTTAATCAGTACTTCAGTAGACTTTTGACTCCTACTTTAGTTTGAATTTCTTGGACAGATACTTTTACTGAAGTACAAACTTTGGGTGTTTTACCTCGGCTGTTAACGATGGAGCTGCTAGCATCTTCACCGCTAGCCTTTTCCCTGCTAAAGATGGCGCTTGGTTTTTCTGTGTGTCCAGATCAGGGAGCTGCGTATGGAAGTGGAGGAGCTGCAGAGCTCCAGGGTTCAGGAGGACGTCGTGTCCCGGGCCGAGAGCCGGGCCAAGGAGCTGGAGAGCGCGCTGAGGGCCGAGGAGAGGTGAGCCGACGTCCATCGTCCAGATACTCCGTCCTTCACTGAGTGTTGATCTCAAGTTTGAATTTGTCTGCTCTGCTTCTTTTTGTTTGTTTGTTTATTTAACGGTTTTTTTGTGTTTCTGCAGAAACAAGGCGACTCTGACGAACTCCATCAGTAAACTGGAGAGGAAGATCAACGAGCTGAATGACCAGCTGGAGGAGGAAACCCGCATCGCTAACGAGCAGAAAGAACTGGTAATACACGCTGCAGCCTCCCGCCACCAGGGGGCAGCAAAGTGACATGGAAACATGAAAACTACAATCAGAAACTTTATCACACAGTATAATAATTTACGTTATTTAAATCTGACAGAGCATGTTAACGTTAGCAACATGCTAATTCCCTGCTGTGTCTGGTCTCAGATGACCCAGAGGATGCGCACGCTGAAGCGGCAGCTGAACGAGGCGGAGGAGGAGGCGACCAGGAAGGAGGCGCAGTACCGCCACCTGCAGAGGGAGCTGACGGAGGAGAGGGAGACGAGCAGCCGGCTGCAGCGGCAGCTGCTGGACCAACACCTGCAGACCAAGTACGAACCGCAGCCTGCAGGCTAAACTGTGACAATAAGTTAGCTTAAAGACGACGCGCTGTGCTAAGTTAGCATGTTTTGGTTCTTCCATTTGGGCAATAAGTTCAAGTTTTTTTGTTTCTGGAAAACGAACCGCTTCAAAATGAAACTTTTCCGTTTCTTGCTAGCTCTGCTAGCTTTATGAATTTGACTGGCAACCAATCAGAAAATAACTTCTATTTTATATATTTTAACATAAATCAAAGATTTTAATGAAAAATGTAAGATTTCAAAGTTTCCCTCGATCTGTGCTGCCATGATGTTTTCAATCAACCTTCCATGACCTTTAACACTTAGCATGCTAATGCTAACAGAGGATTGAGCGATTTCACATTTCCCCTTTGAGCTGAATCTTCTGGAGGAAAATGAACTTCAGATGGATTAGAAATGTCTTCATAACTCTTCCCAGATTGATGGGAAATAATAGTTCACAGCTTTCTAAGGTCCAATGCTAACATGTTAGCACCAAACCGCTGTACGTTGTTAAGCTTTTTCTTCTGAATCCAGTGAAGTTTTAAAATCGGTTTTCCAACAAAAATGAAGGATTAAACAAAGTTTTCTGTGTCTCTACCAGACGTAAAGACAACCTGACGATCCGTCAGACTCTGGACAACCTGAGGTTGGACCTCAGCGGAGACGAAGACGACGAAGAGGAGAAGCCGCTAAGTGAACAACCAACCAGCATGACTAAAGTTTAACCCTCCAGCGCCACCTTCCTGTGGGGAAATGGATTAATTTGACAGGAAACCAGCAGATCTGCAGCAGCAGAAACACAGAATGACTTTCAGCTGCTTGGAAATAATCTCATGTTGCCGGGAAAGTTCTTCACTTTTAACTAGCTGAGAAATTCATTGAGATGAAATCTGGTGCTAGGTTGTAGCAAACACTTTCTGTTTTCAGGTCGTTCCTGCCATGAAAACACAAAACAGCTTCAAATCAGGACTCTCTTTTCCTCTTTTCATGTTTTTAAGAAGTTAAATTCCTCGGCGCCCTCTGCTGGTGGACACCATGAACTACAACCGCTTCATTTTGCACTCAGCTGCTTTTCTTTCAAAATGTTTATAGGAGATGTGATCTGGAAGAAAACTTTGAGGAAAATGTTTGAGTTTCTTCTAATAGAAAATATAGAATAAGCTTTAAGAAGAAAACTGTCTGAGACGCCTCGGTTTTTATTTTCTGTACAGAAACTCGTTTATCTGCAGTATTTGTGTTTAAGATGCTTCAACGGGTCGTGAAAGTGTCTGTGGGATCTTTGATCGTGGCTTTTTTCATCTCAATCACAGCAAAGATTATTTATATGTCTTGAAGTCTTTCTGGGACATCTTAAAAGTTTAATTTTTTGCATATTTAAAGGGTTTGCTGCTGTTTTAATGTAACTCTGCCATTTATGTAAAGAAGTTGTTTGAACATTTAATGGGGCGAGGAAACCGTTCACCTTCTGTCTGCAACGAAAGGAAATCAGAAATATAACCTTTGACTCCATAAGCAGATTGATTTCTGCCGTGTTTACAATGTTTCTCATTTTAAACCAGCACAAACATTAGGTTTTAAATCTGAACGCCACATTTTGTTTTCTCTCATATTGGGTATTTATTTTTCGCCCTTCGGTACAAAATAAACTTTAACTTTGACTAATGGAGTTTCATCTGTTCTTTCATGAACTGTGAGAAAAACTAAAAATCTGTTTTTATGATCGATACAAATAATACAAAATCAATAGGTGGAATTGGGCCGATATTTTTTATTTTTTATCAAAGTTTACTTTATTATTACTATTTATTTAGAGGGAGTTTAGCAGGTCGGTCATCTGGTGTTTGTTCATGTGACAAAGATAAAAGATAATATTGATTTTCACTCTTATGGTGAAAAAACCAGAAATATGAATATCGGCTGAAATTCTCAAATTGGTGCATTACCGGAGTAAAAACAGATTTATTTTTAAAAAAAAAATTTAAGCAGAAATCATGTTTTTCTGATTATGATGAACTTTGTGTGTTTCAATCTAAAACTCCCATTAAATACCAAATTAAGAAAGAATTTTATTTGATTTAAAGACCAGGAATTGAACCTACAACAGTCTCTATGTTGAAGGTGAGCGATTTACTAACTGAACTAACCAGAGAATCAGGAAGTTCTCAGATTTTCACTTTTAACAAGAAAAAATAAAAGTTTTGTTCTAATTTTGCAGAAATGCCAACAGATCCAGACAAACTCTGTCCTGTTGGGTTTCCACAACCAAAAAAACAAAAATGTAATAAATAACTTTCTAAATTATCACAATTATTAAAACATATTTTTCTAAGTCATATATAAATGTTACAGTTAGAAACGTGCGGTCCAACAGTCCAACCTTTCCTCCATTTCTCCTTCATAAAAAAACAGTTTTTTTTACTTTAAAACGAATCTCTGTCAAAAACAAAATAAAAAACAAATCAAAACAGTTCTGAGGATAAAACCAACCGATTTATTTCAGCTCTGGCACCAGAAGCACAAAGCATCTGATGTTGTTCTCATCGTGTCAAACATGCGGCATCGATACGCTCAGCGCTAACGCAACAAACCAGCTAAACTGCAGGCATCAGAGAAACAAAACCGACTTCAGGACTTTCTGATCCGTTTAATTCAGACATTCAGCCGACAAAACCTCACAGACAGGAAGGTTCAACAGGCACAACATGAAGATCAACGCAAAATAATGTTCTGCTTTCAAGATGACAGATGTGTTGAGAAGAACCACAAACAAAGTCAAATATAAAGCATTAAGCTAACAGTAGCTTTAAAAAATATAAACACTGATGCAGACAACTAACCGTATCAAAAGATTGTCATGATTACAAGGCATTGGTTTCAGAACTGGTCATGCAAGGAAACAAATACATGTATGTAATTATTTATGGAGGTTTAAAATGATTTAATGACTTAATGAAATATTCCTCCTTTCTGAAACATTAAAAGATGCTAACAGAGTTAATCCAGATTGTTTAGTCTGGAGCTCATTTGGTGTTTTTCTGAATTACTGAAATAATTCTGTATTTTTATTATTAATATGCAGATTATTCTTCATTTCTCCAACACAGGTCATTCGAGCCATTCTTGGCATGTGAGGTATTCCATAAAATTAATGCTGCAGCAGCAAGTTTGTTTTTTTTTTTTTTTTGCAATCTTCCAGGCACAGCTAAATAAAACTAATTGTTCCCAAAAAACAATAAAACTAATAAGTTTTAGTAAGTGTAGTAAATAAGCCAACAATGAAGCACAGTGGTGGTAAAATAATGATATGAATAAATTTATAAGGACATGTCAGTAATTTAAAACAAGAAAAAAATATGTTTAATGTTTGGGTGAAAATCAACACAGAGCAACTTAATCCGTTTACAACACAAAAATGGCAGAAAGAGTGAAGTTATGAAAACCTTTCTGATGCAAATGAGGCATATTAGGCACCAAAACTCTAAAACTTTCCTAATATTCATTCATTAAAGTTTCTGCTTTGCGATGCTTAAAGAATTTATAATACAGGTTTTAAAAAGTGAGATTGAAGCTAAAAATCATCCAAAATGTGCTAATCCTACTCTCAGTTTGTCTCAATGAATTTAATGTTATTTTTATAATGTGCACAGTAATATTTTGTAATATTAAAGCACACAAAATATCAAACAATGCCGAGTATAATAAGTTTTCTTTGAGTTTCTGTTACAAAAAACTCAAAACACACGACAGGAAGCTAAACCATGCTAGCTTTCTGTCATGTTTTTGGATAAACTAACAAGCTAGCTAAGCTAATTGGATTCACTTTTAGTAAATTATTGTTTTCTGTGGGATACAGAAATTAGAAAGATATTAAACAAAAAAAAAAAACATAAAAATACCAAAACTGATTTCTTCCATTTAGACAGAAAAATGGGAAAACTTTGAATTACTCCTGTTAGCATCCTGCTAGCAGGTATGGAGGCTACTGGCTTAGCAACAACGCTACCTTAGTAAATAAATACTGTAGAAAGATTTTATTTGCTGTTCAAATAATATTTAGTGTTGTTAATTAAAGAAATCCAGTCAGTCGTCCCTCTGGAAATTCATTCAACCATTAGCTAAAAACGCATCACCATGTAGCTGTTAGCAAAGCCACTTAATTAAACAATTAACTTATTTTTTAAAGCATTTTTATGAATTAAGGAAACAACCTGTAATAAAAATCTGTCAGTACCGAACAACCCGGCGTCTACAGGACAGTTTGTACTTGAGAAAGTCGGATATGAAAAAAACAAAAATGCAAAATGGCAAAGAGACAAAAACGAACGGCAGCCTAACTGAGTATTTATTATTTTAACAGCCGTGATGGACATCCACAGTTAAAACATTCAAATGTTTACACCATATGAAGAATCAAACAATGTCGGTTTAATTAATTTCATCTATGCTCTGATGTTTGTGTAAAAAAAAGTTGGCTCTGCTAAGCTAGCATGACTATGAATAAAATAAGTTAGTGAGGCAGATAAAGACAATAAAATATACATAGAATTGCTTAAAAAATATGAAGTCACCCAACTGAGAAAAAGCTTGAGCTGATGTTACATTAAAATATCTTTGAAGCTAACTGTGTAGCACTGAAGCTACATTAGGTATAATTATGCTAACTGAGCTTCATTCGCTTTAAACGTCAGTTCCTTTGGGCTGGAAATGAACTGTAGCTTTAAAGTGTACAGATGACAAAACGATGCCAATGCTAATCAATTTTATGTTGTGCTAAAAAATGCTAGGTGGCTATGCTAAGTTAGACTATCTTTAGCATGCTAGTGCCTTCTGTGGAATGCAAAAGATGGAAAAGCTAATCAGAAGTAAACCAAATGAAAATAAACAAAACCTGAAAACTTTATTTTTCAGTTAAAATGAAAATGAGCTACTGTTGATACATTAGCATCTTGCTAGCAGTTATGAAAGCTAACTGGCTAGCATCATGCTACATTAGCCAATGAGTCTTTTGTATCTGCCTTTCAAAAAAGTAAATAAATGTTAACAGAGGTCGTTTAATTTTGGACAACCATTTGTGGTGGATGTCCACAATAATAACATATTTATTACAACATACCAAAACAAAAAGACGGTTTAGTTGCAGTGTATCTTAAAAGTGTGGACAGCCTGTGAAAATAAAAGAATTTGCTTTTGATGAACAGCTGACAAATATCACTACTAACTGTAGAAACTGTCTGATCTTTAACTGGTAAACACAGTTTTAAGAGCCACTGTAATTTCTTTACCATTGATGTACAAAACATTGTAGGCTAAGCTAGGTTAGCTTGATCTTCATCATGTTAGTGAAGTTAGTGAGAAATAAAAAATGTTCACAGAGCAAGAAGTAAAGCAAGAAATATGACTTAAATTATCTTAACAAAATCTTGAGCTGCAGGTTTTACATTAGCATCATGCTAGCAGCTACAGAAGCTAACTGCTAAGCTAATCTGTACCACTTTCTACTTGCAATTTAACAGTTAGTGATGGTTAGCTGACCTTGTATCATTTTTGACTACAATTTCAGGTCAAGTTATGTTTCTATTTTCATTTATTTTTAAACTAAACTGAATATTATGTTTTTCCTGGACACCTTGTTTTGGCTGAAGCTGAAATACTCCCATAAATTAGCTAAAAAACTTTGATTAATAAAAAAATAAAACAAACTGGTCACAAAAAGACATCACACACAGTTTTATGTTGAGAAACGCTGCTGGAGTCTCTCCATGTTTGTGTCAAAGACTCCCAGTAAAGCCCGTTAATACAAAACACATTTGGCACATGTTCAGTAAACGTCTAAAACAAAGCTTCTCTAATGTGTGGTTGGTACCGGTCCAGCACAGAGCGGAGAGAATCAAAGAATATAATTAAAACACATTGGTCCCACTAATCCTCATTGTGGTCCAGGATAAAATGCTTCATTCACACAGCCTGGCATTAAACTAGTTTTAGCCCAGATTTGACTCAAAGTTCGACCTTTTCCTGCTGTGAAGCCATGAACGGACGTTGGATAAACGGTGAAGCAGGGAGCGTGCAGAGTTTAATTCCCAGGCTGCAGGTTTTCAGCGAGGCACATTATGCGTCTGACAGCGATGACGGCGCCCCCTCCTGGTTCAATTTGCTTCTCAAGGCTGACAGGCGGAGGCTGCGATGCCTAGTGGTGTCCACTAGAGGGAGCTGCAGTGTGTTTATTGTCAGAGCTGCAAACAGGAATGATTGAAAGATGACAGTAACATGCTGAGGACAGACAGGGAGGGAAGTAAGAGACGGACGGGACGTGAGGAGGACGGAGGAGCGTCTCCGGGTCTAACATGCGCATCGTTTCGGGTCGGGCGCTCCTTCGCCCAGCTTGGCGGCGCCGTTCCCGTTGGCGGGGTCGGCCGGCGGTTTGTCCACGCACTGCTCCATCCTCTTCATCACCAGGTCCAGCAGCGTGATCACCGCCTTGTCCACCTCCGCACCGGTGGCTGCGCTCGTCTCAAAGTACGGGATCCTGAAAGGGCCAAAATACACCAGTAAGAGAAAATTCTTCATAATCAATCAATCAATCAATCAATCAATCAATCAATCAATCAATCAGTCAATCAATCAATCAATCAATCAAACAATCCAGGGGTTCACAAACTTATATTAGCTCCTCAAACAGCTAATATAAACTTTACTTTATTTAAAGTTATGTTTTACAGTAATAATTACAAAATATATTACTTTCATAAAAACAAACTAAAGTGCATGATTTTAACATTTATTGGGTTTCATTTAATTTATTTTTCCTTTTTTTTCTTGTTTTCCATCCAACATTCCCTCTGCTGCCCCTGGTGGCCAACACGTTGAAAAACACTGATTTAATCAATTAATCACACAATAAGATAAAATTGGATCAATAATTTCTATTCTGATGATTAATGAAAAACTCACCAGACTCAGACTCTCACCTGCAGTTATTGTTAAAGTTTAATCTGTTTTTTAATAAATTGATTTAGTAACAATTTATTTTGCCTGATTTTGTTATTTTTTATTACTTCTATGAATTATTGTCATTTTGGTCATTAAAATATCAACATTTCCACTTAGCTTTATATTTGGGTCCATTTGTTTATGTAATTTTAAAATATGAAATAATTGATAATCTGATCAGTTACTTTTTACTCGAGTAATTTGGGTATTTTTCTCACCTCTGGTTAAAAATCACATCAAAACGACAATATTATCATTTATTACAATAAATCCTGGAACAATTTATCATCCAGCAGAGTTTATAGTTATTATTGAATAACCTGAGAAAAACTGATAATAAAACTGATAATAACTTTAAGGAAATCTGGGATAATGTCTGTGAATGAGCAGCAGAAAAAGGTTTTTATTCCTGATAAAAACTCAGTGAAATGTTTTTATTTGTGATAAATCAGAACTTGCCCGTATTTGTCGGCCAGCTCCTTGGCCTGTTTCTCCTGGACTTCCCGCTGGTCGGCCAGGTCCGCCTTGTTCCCGACCAGAACGATGTCCGGGTTCTCGCAGTAGGCGTTGGCCTGCAGCTGGCCTGCGGTTCGGTTGCCACGGCGACCAGGCAGAGGACAGAGAAACGTAACATTTATCAGCAGCAAAGCGACGAGCGACTGGCGATGAATCAGGTTTAACAATCGAGTTTTTTGAAGATTTGAAAGAATCTGGATTTTTTCCACCAATTTGCTCGATTCTTCAGAGCCGAGGGCGGCCATCTTGGTTTACAATCGTTTTTTTACAGATTCTGTTTGTTTGGATTTTGAATTATTCAGCTCAACTCTACGACAAAATATACGAGCCAGGCTAAGTTTCTATTTTTATTCACAGAAATAAGTCGAAATAAAACCAGAACAATCTCAGTAGAATAATTTAGAAAATGTAGAAAATGTTCATGTGTATTTATGTTATGTACAACAAGTGAAAGTAAAACTAAATACCAGTCGGGATGTGAAGATTTATTGAGTTTATGTGAGCAGTGATGGTTCTGGAGGAAGGATCTGTGTTTACGCTGCTTTGTGCACCGAGGATGCAGCAGATTTTACTTTAGTCCTTCTGTCTCCTTCCACCTGAATAAATATGTAAACTAGAACACAAACTGAGTAAAAATGTCCTAAACTAAATCTATAAAAGTAAAAATATTTTCAGGATATTCCTGAATTATAAGCTGAACTTAAACCTTAAGCTCTGCTGGATTAGATGGATTAAACAGCTGAGTTTGATCTTTAAAGCTCTGCCTACGTACTCATCCAGTTGCGGACGTTGAGGAAGCTCTGCTGGCTGGTGAGGTCGAACATCAGCAGGAAGCCCATGGCGTCCCTGAAGAACGCCGTGGTCAGGCTGCGGAACCTGCAGCACAAAATCACAGACGTGACAGACGGACATGATGACTTCTTAAAGCTGCAGTACGTAACTTTTATAAGAATATATATTTTAGATATTAGTTAAAACCGTCACCATGTTGTCACAGTTTGTTATGAGGCAGATAAAAGATCGATCTCCCTGAGCTGCTGCTGCTGTCTGAAAAAATGCACCAAAAACAGCCAATCAGAACCAAGAGGCGGGGCTTAGCGCTGTCAATCATCCTATTGTACTCCCTGCTAAATGTGCTACTGGCAGAGAAACAACTTGCAGTGACAGAAAAACCGTTTGTCCGCTGTCATTGGTGGCTACGCTAACTAGCATTCACAGCATGCTATGCTAGCTGCACGTAGCAGAGAGAAAGGTGGGTTTGTGATTGACAGCGCTAAGACCCGCCTCCTGGCTCTGATTGGTTGTTTCTAGAACTGGGTGACGACAGAGGAGATCAATATTTTATCTGTGTTTTTATAAACTGTCAGTAAATATATAAAATATGTAAAATATGTAAAATATGTATGTTAAAAGTTTCTGCAGCTTTAAAGATGGAATAAATTTATTTTATTGATTCAGAGGAAATGTTCCGGTTTTTCAGACGTTGTTCTTTATTAAACCTTTTTTCTGGTTAAACTGTGACGTTTGAGTTCAGTTTGCTGAATCTTTATTTTTTATTTTGTGTGTTAAACATGTAGAATCTTCCAGGCTGTCGTTTGTCTGCGTTTGGACCAGAACCGGCTGGTCCTGGTGATGACTCACTGCTGCATTAGTCACCGCTCGTTACGTCATTTATCCGCATTAACTCGCCTCGGTCCCACAGAACCGACCAGCAGAACCGCAGCTGTGGGAGGAGAGCAGGGAGCAGCGCTAGCTACAGCAACCTGGGAGGGTCAAAGGTCATTTCTAAACCAACAAAACAGCTGAAGAAAAGAAAAATCATAGAAATAATTTGGTGGGACGATTAATTGTGATTAATCACAATTATTTGAATCATCAACTAATTTAGTGATTGATTAATCACTAACTGAGTATACAGACTATAAAAAATGTAAAAACATATTCAGAGGATTAATGAAGCCAAAAATAGAGAAAAATATAAATATTTTACAGTTTAGATAAAAACATCTTATTCTGTAAATCTGTTTTACCCACAACTACAAACTATAAACTCTGGTTTCAGGTTTAGCTTCACCTGGTTCTAATGATGGAAATAAATCTCATATTAAGCATCTTTTTCTATCCAATCAATAATCTATAAACTAATTTATTGATGTCAAGTTGAACAAAAAGGAGCTGAGAAAGTTTTTAATGCAAACGATTAATCGATCATTAAAGGAACGCTGTCATTTTATTTAAAAATAGACTTTTTATTTGCATCTTTAGCACATTTATAATGATGTATAAAAGGCTGATTCTCTTCAGATCTTCAGAAAGTTTTAAAAAAAAAAAATCCAATTAGTATATTAATCGTCAGACAAATTGATTAACTGTCAGGATAATCGATTAATTATCACATCAACCAGACTGGATCCTCCACAGGAAACTTTCAGAGTTTATGTAGGTCAAAATGTTGCAGATCAACATGAAGCTGAAGAAAGAAATAAAATCTGATTCTGATCTGATTTCATTCAGTTCAGTTTCTAAACCTCAGAAACCTGAGAAACCTGCCCCCTACTGGTGGAAAACCAGATTTATTTACAGCTCTAGGTAACTGTTCATCCCTCATCCTTCATCCCTCCCTCATCCCTCCATCCCACCTCTCCTGTCCCGCCGTGTCCCAGAGCTGCAGGTGAACCTTGAAGGTTTTTCCCGCCGTCGTTCCATTCGGGTTTGAAGCCGTGTAAACCTGAAGAGGAAAAACATTTAGAGTCGGGATTAAATCAAATAATCTGAGAAGAAAGACAGAAAGAAAGAGAAATAAGAAAGGAAAAAAGAAAGAAAGAAAAATAGAATAAAAAAGAAACATAAGACCAGTTTACTTTCTGTAAAGTTTCTTCTTATTTCCTTAAAATAAACATTAAAATCTTAATTTTGTTCTAATCTATCCGTCGTTAGGATTAACATTTAACTGCAAATTATTGATGAGAATCAGACCAAATCGATCGATTGATCGATTGTAAATACTTAGTGAACTTTTGCTTCTGCAGGTCATTTATCTGGATTGATTTCCATGTGGGAACGGAAACATGGCGGCTGCGACTCAGCTGACCTCAGCTGGCCCCGCCACGAGTCGCCATGGCAACCCGGCCTGGGCGCGCGTTACAAGCAAAGCGGAGGAAGAGCTGGAGCCTCACCACTCTCTTTTCCCTGAAGTCGATGCCCACCGTGGTGATGAACTTGGGGTTGAACTTGTTGTCGGTGTAGCGGTAGAGGAAGGTGGTCTTCCCCACGCCGGAGTCGCCCAGCGCCAGCAGCTTGATCAGGTAGTCGTAATCCCCATCAGTCATAGTGGAGACCGGAAAAAACCTGAGCGGGAGAGAGAGAGAGAGAGAGAGAGAGAGCGAGAGAGAGAGAGAGCAGCAGGCTGTCAGCAAAACCCCGAGAACCGCCAGAGGGAGAAATCACAGGAGGGAGCAAAGAGGAAAACTGAACCCTGAAGACGGAGAAACTGGATCGACTGAATGAAAAATCACAGAAGAGTGAAAACAAAAAGGAAAATTTAAATCTACAGGAGAAGAAATTATACATAAGTTTCTGCAAAATGCAACATTTTCTCTGCAGAATAGAAGAAATCACACAGTGAACACAAAATGCTAAATATTCACTTTGAAGGAGAAATCAAACATCAAATACACACAAAATGAAGAAATTCTGTCTGTAGGAGGAATTAGACACCAGAGTGAATAGAAAACGCTCAACGTCTCATTTATTCGCTGGAGTGAATCATTTATCCTCCGTTTCTGGTTCTAGCAGAAAATCACAACCTGGGAATTCAACACATCGTCACATGAGAGTCACGTCAGAATCAAACGACGGGCGGCTGCAGCGCTGCGGGACGAACTGAATGAAACGAAACCGCTCTCCCATCGGGAGCCGCGGGTCGCTGGGCCGTCCGGACCAGAACTGGTGCTGGTGGGGAACCACCGACCGAGTCCAGAAGGAAAGGAGAACCTGCTGGTTCAGGACAGCAGCTGGAACTCTTACAATAAAAAAGGTTTTTATACCAGAAATGATCCTGATAAATGTTTTTACAGCTTTAAAATAACCAAAGTCCACATGAAGGTGTTCCACCTGGACGTGTACTCGGCCCACTTTCTAAAAAACAACACTGGTTGTAAAAAGTGTTTTAATCGACCCCAGTGTGACGCTGGCTGCTGCCTCAGAGGCAAAAACAAACGTTTCTGGACGATAAATTGTTATCGCGATAAACGATAGTATTGTTGTTCTGAGACCAATTTACAGTTATATAAAGATACATTCTGAAATATCAATAAACTTTAAAATCTAACAAATATTTAACTCTAGAAGTGGAAGACATTTTAAATATAAAACATAAATAAACAAAAATACAAATAAATTTAATTATAAAGTCTTTGTAAACAAAATGATCCTTCAGTTGAGATCAGATCACCAGGCTGAAAACTGAAAACTTCCAGTTTTTGGTAGAAAGAGAAAAAAATGAATCATGCAAATGGAAATTATTGAGCCTGTTTTAATTTATCATGTGATTAATTAATATATTGATTACTGCAGCAGGTTTATTATCACTATAACTGTTTAAATTTGATCCTTCACAACAAAAAGACGATCTGTACATTTTTTAGTAACTTTTGCTTCTTTGAGAAATGAAAAGCGTATTTTTCCATCAGTGTTGTAAAACAAAGCAGGTTTTATTTGTAGAAATGAAGTAATCCTGTATGAGGTGAGGTCGTATTTCTCTGGTTGTGTATTTAGAAAACGGATCATGGGATTCTGGTTCATCAGCTGACTGCAGCGTGTTAAATATGGGGCTTTATTACGGGGGAGCGACGTTCTGCCTGCAGTTCAGACCATGAGGCCTTCAAGTCGTCACTCTGGGACAAATTTAGCCTCCTGACCTTTAACCTGGAACGTTTCAATCAGGAACCTGCAGAAAACTCTGCAACTAAAAATAAAAAACTGAAATTATTCTTTTAAATTAATGCATCTTAAACACCAGGACCTTTACCAGCTTTAAAATTATTCTAATCTTCACTCAAATGTAAATAATATGCCACAGATTTCATAATGACATTATTTCCTAAACAAAAACAGAGCAGGAATAGTAAGTACACCCCCAGTGGCTTTAAGATGTTAGTGTTGAACGTTTTGCTCTATTCCTCATTTGTTTGCCTGTTGCTACTCAATAAAACTTATTTAAAAAAATAAAAGAACATTGAGAGGAAACAGAACTCCTGTGTACAAAGACTTCAAAATAAGAGCATGAATATAAACAAATGACTACTTAAAAAAAACTTAGCAGTCAAAAACCAAAACTTCAAAAGAATTAACTGATGCTTATGATTAGCGACTTAGCATTAGCATCTGCTAAATACTATAGTACATTAGTGTTAGCAGAACTGATGCTTATGATTAGCGACTTAGCATTAGCATCTGCTACATAAACTGTGCTGTTATAGCACTTTAGCTTTAGTGGAACTAATGTTTGTGATTAGCGTTTAGCATTAGCTTCCACTAAATACTGTGCTGGTGTAGATCCTTAGCAATAGCCAAAACAATGTTTATGATTAGCGCTTCAGACATTAGAGCAGCTCAGTTTCCAGTAAGCGATGCCGACCTCTGGTTTTCACTGGTTTCCACTGGTTTCCACTGGTTTTCACTGGTTTCCACTGGTTTCCACTGGTTTCCACTGGTTTCCACTGGTTTCCACAGGTTTCCACTGGGGATCAGTGAGGATCTTTATGCCACAGAGATGTAAACCTTTAGGAGCATTTAGGATAAAAGATCCCAGCTTCCTACCTGGAGTCACGAGTTTCCTCTCGGTCTGCAGGTTAAGAACATCCGTTCCCCAACAGTGAATATTTTCTGAAAGGTCAGCTGGACCTTTAGGTCTGACGGATGTGTCCTCCGGTTCAACCTAACCTGATCACAGAACTAATTTGTTTTCCATCTGCTGCTGTCGCTAACAATCTGTCCTCCGAAGCCGCAGATCAATAACTGCTAACGCTGATGAGGGCTGGCCTTTAACTATTCAGTTACTCAGGACGCCCAGACGGTTTGCAGCAGATTGTCCTGAAGCGTTCAGCGTCTCCACAGAGGAAACGGCAGAAACACCTCAGAGTCTGGAAGATTCACGGTGAATAATTCACTGCTGCCAACATCCTCACCAATCAACCTTCACAAAACACAAACACAGAAAACCTGCTTCAGTCCAACAGGCTTCAGGATGAAGATAATCTGAGATATTCCAGAGATTAGTTCAGTCCAACACAACAGAGTCTTTATTTACCAACCAAACAGGAAGTCAACCTGGCAGACGGGACGGAAAACAAACCAGAAGTTTTATTTAGAGCTCGTTTCACAGCCAGGCGGTTCAAAACAGAAAATTACAAAGTTACAAAGAAAGTAACTGTAAACATTACAGTTTGATGAGCGAATTCACCAAAACCAGACACAACCAATACGTTTGTCAATGTTTCATTTATTATGGTTCCAAAGCAGCGTCAGGATTTAAAGGTTTCTCTGAACCCAACAGGCCGACATTCAGCCAAACACGAAAACCAAACCGGTCCGACACGGTTCAGAACCAGAACCGTAACGTCATCACATCCAGACACATGAAACCCGATCAAACACAGAACAGATTCATCCTGCAGTGGAAACACGGCTGAGCGTTGAGCTGCGTCCCTTTAACCTGGTTACAGGTGGAAAACGAGTCGCTGCTGGAAAATGTTGCTTTGAGGGAAAAACAGCTGAGCAGGTTCAGAAAACAACATTTCCTGCTTTTCTTTACTGAACTTTAGAGGCAACAAAAAATACTTCACAAGATTACAAACCATAAAAATATCCACAAATATACAGAGAAAACGGTAAAATATCAAAACAATAAAACCTGGAAGCAAAGAAGTAAAGTTCTGCATCAAAACAGAGGAAAACAAAAAGAAAATAGAAAAATAAAATGTAAAATTAATAACATGAAGAACAAATATGAATTGTAAATTTCCTAAAAAAACTGGAATAATTTGAAAAATACAATAAATATTTCTAAAACTAAAATTGGAATTTATCTGGGACTTTTAGGGGAAGCTAAGTGCGCTAAACGTTTTCAAAGCTAGCAAAAGAACTAAATGAAAAGTTAGCTTCGCTATTAGCGCATTAGCAGAAGTGCGCCAACCAGTGGAAACATGCTAGCATTTCCCTCCTGGACCAACAGATCTGGACAGACGGATGGCGGATCTGTGGCTCGATTTTCTATAAAACTGGTTCAAATCTGGACTTTTTACCACAACAGGAGAATTTACTCTGCTGTTAAAATCCCAACAACGGTGAGAAACACTCTCTCTGCTTCGTTCCCTCCTCCTGGTTCATTGCTTATCGAGTTAGAGGTCATGTGACCGGTCAGCTGACTGGATGTGCGGCGGCCATTTTGCCTCGGGTCAACAGAAACAGAACATCCTGTTCTGCGTTTTTCTGCCTCCAGGATCCTTAAAGTGGTTTGACCTGAATATTTCACTTTCTCACTCACAACCAGAGGGAAAACTTTCATTAAATCACATTTTAAACCCGTTTAGGTCAATTAGATCTGATTCCATAACAGATTTAATTCAGGCAATAACGAGCTGTAATAGGTTTAATATTATTAGAAGCTGCAAGTGAGAATCGTTTCTCCATCTGTTGGTTTTTATTGAGCAAAGATGAAAACCGCAACAGAAAAGCAGCAGTTACATTAATTTATGCATTTCATGTTGAAATTAATTCATTCAGGAGCAGCATTTTGTTGCAACAGGAAACTTTCACATTACAACAAGATTTAAAAATGGTTAAAAAAAGACACAAAATGAGAAATGTTTTCATTATAAAGAGAAAGTTTTATATTATTAAAAAGAGAAAGTTACAATAATACTGTATAAAAAACTTCAAAAAGTCATGAGTCCAAAATGAGAACTTTTACTGAGGAAAGAAAATTTAAGACCTGTGATTAGCATATTTAAAGCTAACTCGCATTTTAAAATGAATTTAAGACATTTTAAGACCTTAATGTGACATGAAGCTTTTTCACTTATTAATCTTTTCCCAATAAGATAAAAATAGCTCTAAAGTCAGAATAATTTTTATCATGTTGGAAGGGTGTACTTAGTTTTTCCCATGACTAAACAACCGTTAGGACTTCCTGTGGCTGAAGAACAAACCCAGATGTTTGGACCTCATCTAAACTCTGGTAGGAATATCAACTGAAAAGATAAATGAGCCTAAACTGAAGCAGAGAAACCTGTGAATCCTGAGAGTAAAGGAAACAAACAGATTCATTCTGTCCATTTAGGTAAGCAGACATGTAGAGCTCAGAGGCCAGGATTTGAGTAGGACAGAACCAGAACTCCACCAAACGACCGAGGAAAGTCCTAACGATCGACTGGAACCATGTTTCAGGTTTAAAGGTTTATAAAACGTCGTTGGGCTGAACCAGAGAGACTTTCTGCTTCACACTGGAGTTAAAATCAAACTGAGAAACCAGGAAAAGACGCTGACTGCTCAGAAACTCTCAACAGAACCCCTCCTGAAAAATCACAACTGCAACTTTAAGGGAGATTCTCACTTCCTCAAAATAACAGTTCAGTTCAAAATGACAAAAACTTCTAAATCAATCAACCAAACCAATCAATCAATACAAATTGATTTTTTACACCAGCTCAGATTTAACCGTTTAAAGAAATAAAATCAAACTAAATAAAGTTAAATTAAAACCTAATTAAACCTCCAGATCCTCCAGCAGGTGATGAACATCATCAGGTTCATCATCACCTGAGTCCAGAAGGTTCTACAGACAAAACCGGTTCTGTTAAACAAAATGAACTGGAATCGGACCCGGCGGGTCAGAGGAAGAAACGCTGATGGATTCATTCATTCACAACTAAACTTTTAAGATTCACGTCAAACTTCCCGACTCGTTTTCCAGAAAGAACGAGAAATAAAAACTCAATTCATATGAAGAAATTATTGTTTGAATATATTCAAAGTTTAAGAAATGATCTCAGCTGTTTTCATCATCGCAATAATTTCAGAATATCAGGCGAAGTGGTGGAGGTGTGATGATGTAACGGTAATTTTATTTATATGGCACATTTTCAGCCACAAGGCAGTTCAGACGGTTTTACATGAATTAAAGGGAAATACAAACAAAATAACAAACCAAAGGGAATAAAAATAATCTGACGTTGATCTAAAGTATGTAAACTCGGCTCCTGTTCAGGTTGGTAGAAAAGAGCCACAGCTGTTCTGATTGGCCCTGAACCGGTTCTTCACAGAATGACCAAAACCAAAGCAGCAGCTGTGATGGCCTAGTCAAAGTCCAGACATTAATCTTATTGAAATGATGTAGTGTGGAAAAAAAGAGTGGGCCAAAGCTCCTCCATAACGATGTGAGGAGAAAACGGTAAAGTTGGGCAGAAAATTCTCAGGTTTTTAAAATTATTTTTAACATTTCTGAGTTTTTTCCTGCAAATTTTCAACTTTTGGAGATCAGAAATTTCCAAGTTTTTTTCTAGAAAACATCTGATTTTTCGCAGAAATTTATTCCTTTTTTTTATAATCATCACAAAAATGACTAATATCATGAAGCCCTAACAGAGAGAACCAAAACATCCAAACAAAAGCAGAAGATCAACAAATTCAAAGTTTTTCCTAGAAAATTTCTCAGAATAATCTCAAAATTTCTGTGTTTTTGCGGAAATTCACTTCATTTTTCTATCTAAACAAAACATTGTAACAAACAGATTTTATAATACAGACCCACACAAAAAAATGCACCTGCATTTTGGCGCCCCCTCCAGGGTGGCGCCCCTGTGCCTACAATGCGCTGCGGTGGGACGTTCACTGTCTTCTGTGCATTCGGATACTAAATCGTTCATACAGCCGTAATATTGCTGACATTTAATTAGCAGCAGGAAAGAAGAATTTGAGCTTATGAAAAATAAAAATAAATAAATAATCGGAATTGAGCATTTTCACCTTCCTGTGTTTCTTCTTCTTCTTTATAGACAAAAGCTTTGTTGGCCATTTCTAAACTTATGACTTGTCAGATTTTTACTGCAGCCATAAACTAAACTTTGCTCCTGGCCAAAGGAAAGAGTAACGGTGGGACTGTAAACAACTTTCTACTTTCAGGTGGAATTTCACTGTCTTGATTCAGAACCATATTAACTTAAATCTGCTTTTATTTCCTTACAGCTGGAAATATAAATATACATACAAGAAGAAACAAAGAAAATTCAGCTTGAGGTTTTCATATCCCACAAAATAAAATTAAAACAGTTTTTTTTCTAGAATAAAATCAGAATTAATCGAAAGTTTCAGACTGTTGAAAATAAAAAACGTTTAAAATCAGGCTGATAGTGAAGAGAGAAACTCATCGGAGGAGTTTTTCCTCTAACCAGATCAACTCAAAGCTTTTTTATTCCTAATGAGTCACATAATCAGAAAACTCCCAGAAGTCCCGCTGACCGGAGCTCCTACCTGTCCGCGGTTCCTCGGCCGGTTTCACCGTCAGATCCGGAGGGAGACGACCGGGCGGTCAGCCAGCGTTTACCCACAGACCGGACGCTCTGCTGGGACGCGGAGCGGCGGAGCGGGCGGGGAGCTGGAGGAGGCAGCCGGGCGGGGAGCCACGCCTTCCGCCCAGCAGCTGACTGCGGGGCGCCGCGCGTCACGGATGGGTTAACTTCCGGTCCGCCTCTCGGACCGCCGGGGATCCACGAAAAACTATTCACACCCGGAACTATTCACACCCCGGAACTATTTTCAGCCTTCAGTCACGTTTCAGCTGGAAGCCACAGAGAAAGTTAAAGGGAAGGAAAAAAGTCATCCATTGATCCATTCAAGTGGATTTACGGTTGGACTTTGACTAGGCCATTCCCACCCATGAATCAGCTTTGATCTAAACCATTGTTCCCTTTCCTTATCCTCCCCACACAGCATGATGCTGCCACCGCCGTGCATCACCGTCACGACTTTGCGTGTGAATCTAGAAGCTCGGCGTTCGTCTCTGAGCAGAAACGCTTCCTGCGTTGCGTCTCCAAGGAGCCAAACTTTGAGAACTGAGTTTCCTCTGTTTCTGAGAGTAATGAGAGGGTGAGGCTGCGATGGAGAAAGATACGGCTGCACACACACACACACACACACACACACGCTCTGTTATCGGCGCCGGGGGGCCTGGGGTCATGCTGGTCCAGGAAACCAGAGCAGTAGAACAGGAAGTGAGTCAAAGTTGAACTGAACGTATCTGATGAGCAGCGAGTTCATTTTATCTGCAGAAGGTTTTAAACCGAGGACTGAGAGACAAGAAAAAAAGAAAAACTGAGAAGAAAAAAGAAAAAAGATGTGTCTGATTTTATTTCATTTTTATAATAATAGTCAAACATAACCCAGTAAATATCCTGAAACATTTTATCTACCAGGTTTTAGTTCATTTCCAGCAATAAAATTTTTATTTTAAAACCTTTGATGTGTTGATATATATTTGATGTTTGTGGGATGACTTTCATAAAATAAAATAAAAATAAAATAAAATAAAATAATTCTGAAAAAAATTTGGGCCACTGAAAAAAAATCTGATGTTTTTCACAGAATTTGTATTTTTTTGGAAATGTGGCGTCTTTCTCAAAATTCTTACTTAAAATTCAGAATTCTGTCTTTTCTCACAATTCTGACATTTTTCACAGAATTTTACTTTAAACTCAGAATTTTTACTTTTGATATTATAGATCAAGAGTTATTTATTTTTTGGTGGCTCTTGTCACCTTTATCAAATTAAAGAAATATTATTTGTGTTGTTCTTAAAGTTTTCCACAAACGGTAGAAATCTCATTTCCAGGTGCCACTAATGGCCCCTGAACCACACTTTGGACACCCTACAATAGAAAGTGCTGATATTTTGTTACATTTTTATCAAGTTTTACACATTTCATTCTGACTCGAGTGTCTGAACAGGATGATTGTCTCTTACAGGATCACACCAGATCGATCAGATGGATATCGATCACCAGCTGATGAAGACGACTTCCTTCAGATCAATAAACTCTTTTTATTTATTTCTTTTCACCCTGAGACATTTCCAATCCCCGCTCTCTGATTGGATGACCGTGAAAAGGCCAGCCGGGTCAAACCAATCACCAGCGACCGAGACATGAAACATGACAGCGCTGCGAGAAAATGACAGCAATTCCCACAATTCCCAGTGAACCAGAGAGAAGCTCAGAGAATGAACTGGTTTCATATTGGAAGTGTCTCTGCGGCTCACAGCCGTTATCAGGGTTCACTGGGCCGCAGTCACTGCTGGGAGTGTTGACATCATCATCATCATCATCATCATCATCATCATCATCATCATCAGCCGACGGGTGGAAATCGAAGGCCGACTTCCCAAAATACGACAACCTGAGGCCGGAGCAAATCCAGCTGCCGGATCGGATTCAAATCAAACTTTCCCATCAGACGTTCAGCAAACCAGACGTATTAAACGCAAAAGGAACAAAAGGTTCTGGTTCTGGTGATCAAAAGCTTTCAATAGTTAATAAGAAACAGAGTGAGAACCTCAGTAAAAGCAGATTTGCTGCTTTAGTTCATTCCCATCAGTTCATTTTAGGCCGATTTAAACCAACTCCAGTCCGTTTGTCTAGAAAATCCGGTTCGAACCGAAACATCGAACCGAATCCGCCTACAAACCTCTGGTTTGGTCCAAGTGAACTCTGGTGCAGTTTGAATGCAAATGTGATGAAACAGAACAGAGACCGCTCCAACAGCAGGAAGTGGACTACAGCGCAGGGCATTCTGGGTAAATACAACCAAAACAAACATGCTAGCGTTGCTAGCCTCCAAATGCTAAAATCTGATGCCTCCATCTTGTTTCCATCTGGTGAAGAAGGAAGTTGCTCTCAGTGTCTTCAGAGGTTTTGTGTCGTTTCCTTCAGTGGTTCTTGGTGCAGCGCCCCCACAGGCCAGGAAGGGAACAGGTTGGTGCAGCGCCCCCACAGGCCAGGAGGGGAACAGGTTGGTGCAGCGCCCCCACAGGCCAGGAGGGGAACAGGTTGGTTTGACTCAGAACCATAGCAGCTGGAGGTGGAGCAGATGGTGAAGTTCTGGTCCAAATCAAACCAAATCCACCAAACTATCAGGTGGGAAACAGCAGCACTGATCTGATGCTGCTCATCAACCTCTGAAGGGTTAAAGGTCATCTCCAAACCAACTGAAGTCCATCATTCTCCAAAGAGGAAAACATCTCAGATAGCTGCCGAGCTTCCCAGAATTAAACAAATTTACCACCAACTAATTAAACAGTTTATCAGCAAAGACAGTTAATTTAATGATGAGAAATAATCAGGCCATAAATCAGAATTAAAGAACAAAGTTTCTCAGAAATCTTTGTTTTTTTATTAACAGATGAAAACTCAGATTTCAGATGAGACCTGAAATCCAGTTGTCACAATCCCAGGACCTCGTTTCAGACGCTGCAGCTGAAGTGAATCTAATTGTTTTTTACACTAAAGCATTTTGCAAACTAAGACTTGAACTAAATTCGGTTTATCTCTGTTTCCATTGGAAGCGCTTTGCATCGGCTGGAGGATTAAGATCAGATCGCTGTGGATCATGCAAAGCAGAAAGAAAACAGACTGCGAACAAAAAGGAAAGTTTCTGCTGTTACATCACTCTGCAGCTCAGAGAAAAGTTTATGAATAAATCTGGAGCTGGGAGGATTTTTACTTTTAACAAAAACAATTAAATCTGTAGCTCAACACAGAATAGCCAAACAGATGGGATAGTTTGTGAGGATTTAAATCTTCCTTGTCTGAAAACGACCAAGACGAGGATGTGTGGAAGTGAAGGTCAGTTTTTATGAGCTCAACAATCAGTCGGTCATGCAGCTTCAATTACGGCAGGAATGTTGCCTCCTATTTACAGCTGCTACACATTCAAACCAGTTAGAATAATCAAAGTTCAGTTTTATTCCACTGCGGCTCTTTGATCGTCTAATTCAGTTAGTTTTAATAAAAGGTAAAAATATTCTACTGTGGTTAAGTTTGCATCGGTTGGGTATTGAAGACACCATTTTCAAAAAATCTATTAAATTGTCGAACAACCAACCGACTCTGGCGTTTTTTTTGCTGTCGCCATTTAAACATCCACATTTATAAGAGAAAGTCTGAGACTCACAGCCTCTCGCTTAGAGACACGAGACGTTCAGGAATGCACCAGTCAGTGTTCACATTGTTGGCAGCGTCAACAACCCGTTCCTTGTTAGCCAAGGCGAAGCCACGAGTTAGCAGGATGGCAAACAAAGACGTAAACAGGAAGGAATTTCATTATTTTAGCCTGAAAATTAAACTAACTCAATTTTGTTGTTATTTTGAACTGTAGAGGACAGTTACTACCACAAGGGGGAAGCAACGCACAAACTGAAGAAACAGAAGAAGCCACACCATAAAAAACATCAGAAGATGAAATTTTTGTGTTCTTGAGTATTTGAATAGCTAGCATTATGCTAACACCTCCGACACACTGTTGCATATCCGCCTCTTGAAATTTAAAATGTTTTTAAAACATTTAAAATTTCACAACTGCTGCTCAATAATTCACTGGTGACACATTAATTATGTTAACCTCATGTGACACTACGCCAACTCTTCGTCTACGCTGTGAAGAGCCAGCAGCCTTGGCATGCCGCCTGTATGAAACAAAAAGTAAAACTGATGCCATGACCTTCTTTCTGATTTATTCACTTTCATCCCAAGAAGGTAAGTTAATAATTAACTATGTGAATAAAAATAAAAGCCTCTGATGTCACAGGAAATATGAACTGATTCACTTTTCAGAAGTGGAACATTAATTCTTCCAAGACCTGAAAGGACTTGATGTTCCACCAAGTCTGCTTAGTTTTGCCATGTTTAGTCCCCCGTACAAACACGCCAACAGACACGCCAAGATGGGAAAGCAGAGAAACAGTTTCCAGTAAGTAAAAGCTTCTTCTGTCACATAATGAAGGTCTGGTTCAATTTTACTCTTTTACTGCTTTGGAGCTGAAATATTTAGAGCCAACAAAAATAAATTGAAACATAATCATGCCGGTGAAAAGGTTTTATTCAAAAAGAAAATATTTTTTCCTGGAATAGCACATCCTTGCTACATTTCCATGGAAACAGATGATTTTCTGTCGAGAAATTACACAAAACTTAAAGAGAAATGGTTAAATTAAAACATTTGTTGGTAAAAAATATAAAATGACTGCAGGCAAGACGCAGATTGCTCATAAATAGTTATGGGTTTTGATGCTGTTGCCCAGAAATTAGGGCGTACAAGCAGCACCTTACAGAAAAGAAACATATTCTGTATATGTTATAGATAACTATATAGCTACATAGTTTCTGCAGGTTTCACCAATTAATTTAAGACTTTTTAAGACTTGTATCATGACAGAAATGTACAAAAAAAAAATCCCAATGGCTAAGAATAATATCGTCCAGCCATATAGATGTAAAAAAGTTAGATATTTTACCCTTCCTGTCTGGCTAATTAGCTAGTTAGCTCAAACTTTTGCACAACAGTAAATTTCCATGAGAAAAATGAAAACTACATAAAGTATACGGGATTAAATAATCCTGCCAAAAACAAAATGTAAGACTCTTCTTAATGCATTTCTTTTTCTATTTTTCCCAATATATTTAAGACTTTTTAAGGATGCGGACACCTCTCTCTCTCTCACTTATCTCTTTAAATATGAGACTTTTTTCCAGCATTTACTTCATGCAGATTAATTTCCATGTTTCCTAATTGATTTAGCTTCAAGTCATCAGTGCAAAATGAGAACAAGCTGCTTTTTACTGAGGGAAGAAACGCTTAGGAAGAAATTTAGGTGCGAAGTAAGAGGAGAGGAAGAGCAGGCTGCCGACAGCAGCGATTTACAAATGTATGAGCCTTCAACCTCAAGCAGAGAGCTGGTAACATGTGTGTGTGTGTGTGTGTGTGTGTGTGTGTGTGTGAGATGCCAGCATTTAACAGCGAGAGCGAAGAGCGGATAAAGACACGCCGCTTTCTGATCCGATCATCTTAATCTGCTTTATTGTTTTACAGAAAGTCACATTGTTTGGTTGTTTGGGAGCAGATTTTATTTCACCAGGTTCCTGCTAATGGTATTTATTGACAGAGAGAAAGAGGTGCCTGTGTCTGACTTCTAATAAAGTCCTGTCAGCTGAATATCAGCTCGAGTCACGAGTCCCAAAAGGAGGAGGAGGAGGAGAAGAGCTCAACCGAGGAGGGGAAACATGATGAACGGCGGAGCAAGGAGAAGATAAATGAGAAGAAGTAACGGGAAGGCCACAGGGAGCAGGAGGAGGAGGAGGAGATGGAGGCAGACGACAGATTAAAGACAAACATAAACCAGAAAGAAGAAACGAGTTGAAGTAAAACTGGAGATGATGCAGAAAAACTGAAAGAGTAAAAACTGTTTTACCACAACAGTAAAGTTAGCAAAAGTGCTAAACAAAAAATTAGCTTAGCTGTTAGCGCACTAACTTCAACACAGATGTCGAACTTTATTCAAATGAAAGTTTACAAAACAGCCAAGTGGATCAGCACTGAGGAAGTTTTGTGCGCTGAGCGATTTCAAAGTTTCAAAAACGCTAAACAAAAAATTTAGCTTAGCTGTTAGCGCATTAGCGAAAGAGTGCAGACTGCTGTAGTGAACAGGAAGTCTTGATAGAAACTAAAATCTTGATGTTTTTGTTAATTGGTTCTAAATAAACTGAAATGAATGTAACCTGATTATGATCGTTATCGTTTATTATTATAATAATAAATGAAACACAGTTGTTTCTAAATAATCAATAAACTTTGTTTTCTTCATTCAACAGTTGAAATCTGAACCAGACTTGCTGTAATTCTCATCCACATTTTTAACTATTAATTATTAAAAATACATTCAGAAAGCAAACAGGTCTTAATATTCCCTATGATTTGAGTCTGAGTGCTGAAGGTTTGCTAACGTCCCCGGAGCGCCGCTGCTCTGCTTTGTGTTTGCTTACAGACCAAATCTTCACTTTCAGCACAACTGGTGCATGAAAATCCCCAGAAACTGACGAGTTTCAGACCAACAAAATACCAGATTACAGAGGAGAAATGGAAATAAATGATAAAAAAGTAAAAATAAAGATGAAACAACTCTGTGTAAAGACATGAGAAAGACTCACAGCTTCATTAGAAGGTTAAAAATACATAAAGATTCATTTAAACTCTTTAATTAATCTATTAATTAAAGGTGATTAACACTGAATGTTTTATGTAACTGGAGTAAAACGGATTTATTTTTGATATTAAAAATTGGTTGTAATCAGAGCAGCTTCAAATAAGATTAATAAAAATGTGAAAATGTGAAAATGTAAAAGCAAGAGAAACGTAAAGGTTGGACGATAATAATCAATAACAATATGAGCTGAAAATAAACAACTATAAAACTAAACAGGTCAGTCAGAAACTAGAATAAAATTAAATGTAACATTTAATGTCAATCTGTTTTTAATGAGAAAGCTGAACGTAATTATATTTATAGTTTTATTCTTCACTTTAATGTCTTCATAAAATATTTTACATGGCATCAAATAAATTAAACATTTATTGCAGTTCTGACTGTTTTATTTTTTTTTGCAATATTGTTACTGACATTGTGATAAATTTGCAGATGTTGATCATCTGAAGAAGTTTTTTGTTTTTCTAAATGTTTAATTATTATAAAAATAACTGGATGTTGTTAAAATAAACAAATCAGTGCAGATAAAAATAAAAACCTGTAAAAAAACAACTGAATATGAAAATGAAGAGAACCTGACTGGCTAAAATCAACAGATCGTGATCAGAAACTCTTTGCTATCGGAAAACAACTCTTCACCTCCTCCTCCTCTTCCTCCTCCTCCTCCTCCTCGTTTTTCTCCTTCCTTCACCTTCGTCTCCTCCTGCCTCGTCACCAGGCAACTGGTCTCTCCTCCCTCAACATGGTGTCCGTCTCTCTCACCCTCGTTAGACCAAACGCCAGCAGACGGTGGATACAAGTGGAGAAAAGGTTTGTTGCACAGCGAACGCCGTCAGATTCAACATCTGGAAGAGATTATTGACTGCAAGCGATAAAAAAACTCAAACGATGGAGCAACGAATGTCTGACACTGAGGAATGTTTTCAACCTGAAATGATCAAAATAATCAAAATTTATTCTACTGATATTTTCTGGCCAATTCAAAGTGAAACTGATATTTTTTTTCAGGGAATGAAATGCAGAAACAAGAAGTTAGCCTGGTTGCTATGGCCACCGCTGGAAGGAAGGAAGGAAGGAAGTGAGGAAGTGAGGAAGTGAGGTTTTATGAGCTTCGTATCACGTGAGAAATCAGCGACGGTTCACAGCTAATGAGGATCATGTAGCAGAAATTTATACTTTGATTCTCTGTGGAAACAGAAACTCCATCCAACATGGAAACCACCTCTACAAATTTAAAGGAAGTTACTTTATTTTGAAATCTAAGCTGTTTTGATGAGAAGCCAGAGGATTTCTGGGACTCAGCAGGAAAAGGAAAACTCTGCAATGGTTTCTGGTTCAAAAATAAAAAAGAAAGTAGGAAGAATTCAGGTTTTTAAGTGTAAACAGTCCGGATTCTGGAGCCGTTCTGGATGGATATTTCTTTAAAAATGGTACTTTGATCTAAATGGACCTGGATTTTCAAGACAGGCCACAAATGTTCAGTAAGATTGAAGTCAGAGAACTGGGAAGGCCATTCCAGAACCAGTTTGGATTAGAGGTGAAATAATTAATCAATTAATTTATCAATCGATTAATCATTAACTGGGCACACAGATTTAAAAACAGGCCACTTGCTCAGAGGTGTTGTTGGTTTGATAAAGAACTGCAGCAGCTTAAATTGGAACAAATGTTTCAGTTTTTGTTTCTGAATCTACCAGACGATCAGGTGGGAAAACAAACCAAATCTTCTGGATCGTCTTCCAGAATCTGGCAGAAAAACTTCTTCATTTGTTTGATGTTGTTGGAAGTTGCAGCTCTTGGCCTCGTTGATAACTTCAGTCCTGTTTACTTCCTCCAGACCACCTGGACGGTCACATGATTGATCATCCGTTTGGTTTCCAGGAATCCAGACAGAACTGAGCTTCTCTACAATGTTCTGCCGTTCGGCTCACAAGCATTTTCCCCTGTGTGACGTCACTGAGGACCTCACAGCCCGGCTGCCTGTTGCATTCAATTATTGATGAGCTGCAATTTATTTCTGCTGCCTCCATTTATTGCACAGACACAAATGACCCGACATGTGAAGATTGTTTTCCATTTCAGTGGAAGCTGAACACAGTTTCCTGCAGTGATGGAGAGAGTCGTTGTTGGCTTGACATTTGCCATTTGAGCGAAACCCGACGATAAATCAGGTGCAGTAAAACCAGGACAGGTTTCTCCAACCATCACACCATTTTCCTCTCCAGCTTTAAGAACCAGCTACATTTAGAAACAGCAAATAGTTATTGCACTAAATCATATTTTACAGAATATTGATATTCATATCTGCGAGCCTCACACAATTAGTCAACTGGAAGTAGATGAAGATTTACGACACAGACTGAGAGACTTAATGGTTAACGTTAGCTTAGCAAATTTTTAAAAAATGTTTAGAGCTTTAGCGTTAGCTTCTGCTAATTTTACAATGTGCTTTGCTGTTTTTTGTTAACTTCCGCAAATTCTTTTATGCGTTTAGCATTTTAGTTTTAGCTTCCAGTAATTTTTGTGTGTTTAAAGTTAGTTTAGCTAATGCTAAACTGATTTTACAGTTTAGCATTAGCTTCTGCTAATTCTTTTAAGTGTCGTAGCAGTTTAGCATTAGCTTCTGCTAATTCTTTTAAGTGTCGTAGCAGTTTAGCATTAGCTTCTGCTAATTCTTTTAAGTGTCTTAGCGGTTTAGCATTAGCTTCTGTTATTTTTTCGATGTGTTTAGCAGTTTACTGTTGGCTTCCTGTGAGTTTTCTGTGTTTATTATTAGACCAAGCAAATTTTTTAATGTGTTTTGTGGTTTAGCGTTAGCTTCTGGTCATTTTCATGTGTTTAGCAGATTAGCATTAGCATAGCTAATATTCTTGTTTTGCAAATTAGTGGTTATTTGACCAAACTTTGTGGTTAGCTGTGAGATTTTAGCGCAAACATTTATTCCCCATTACAACAATGGCGGCCATTTTGAAAAATGTCTACCAGATAAAGGAAACAACAGCAAGAAAATATTTATAATTTCTATGATTTAAATTAATTATTTGATACCAAACACATTCATTTAATTGGTGATTCTATTTCAAACATGATGACCACGGCGGCCATCTTGAATTTTTCAGTGGCTAAAGGTTTTTTTTTTTCCCCTTGGACCATCTGTGCCAGGTTAGATCCTTTTATCCGCATGTGAAAGATTTTTCTGAAACATTCAATTATCTGCTCCACTAAATCCACTGAGCACTTCATCAAATTTATCGTTCAACTTCAAGTTTGGCTCCGAAGAATAAAAAAAACATAACCATTAACACACAATTAGTTTTTATTTCATTATTTTTGGAATTTTCCAATTATTCTGTAATGTCTCCTGACTGATCCTATTATGTTATTTCCACTTCTAGACTGGAGGGTTTTATTTTATATATGGGAAATATTGATACAGATTCAAGATAGATATAATAACATCAAATATTCTCTGGTATACAGATTAATTTGATGCTTGGACATCACAGGATTCTCCTGCGGTTAATAAACGTCATCAGAGCGAAGCCGTCCATCATAACTGGCTGTAATCCTGCTGTTTATGAGCAGGAATAAAAGTGGCTGCAGCGCCGAGAGAATGTGATGCTAAACCGATTTACTGTCCGAATCCATTGATCTTTTAAAGCTTTCAGAGCTTCGTCTGACAGAACAACCAGGATTATCAGCTCCTTCTCTTCACAGATGAAACCTTTTCATTTGCCTGATATTCCCAAACTGCATCCGTTACCAGACACTGGCTCCAAATGGCTCTGCTGGAAATAAGTCAAAGCTTTTTAGGTTTCCTTGTTTCCTCCCAGCTGAACGTGATAAAGAAACAGATTTTAACCTCAACGTGTCACAACCTCAACCTGGATCCAAACAACCAACAGGGAGCAGAACAAAACGTCGAGTCTGAGAGGAAACCAGAGCCTCACCAGCTGTTTCTATTCACTGTAAAATTACACAAATTCATTCAATTCAATTAAAATAAACATCTCGATTTAGAGAAACGATTGTTTTTCAATAAAAACCTTTTGCTCTAACATGAGGAGGTTTTTCAGCTCATCCTAGTTTTATTTGGATTGGTACATTTTGCAACAATGCAATGGAAATGCATCAAACGAGTCACATGACCAACGACAGGATGTTACTACTGGTGGAAACGACAAAGAAGACCAACAGGAAATGGTTGGATTATGGTGGCGCCGCATGTTTTTGATGACTTATTTGATGCACGTACGTTAAAAGATGAAGTATTTCTATGAAGTATAAAAATCTATCTCTAAAACTGGACTTTTTTGTAATTTTTGTTGTAGGAGTTATAAAATTACTACTTTATTCTAGTAATTTTATGACTCTCATGATTAAAGGAAATTATTATCTCCTTTAATCATGATATTTATATTTATATTTATCCTTATATTTAGTAGTAGAGTTGACCTAAATAGAAGCTGTAAAATATGCATATCAAACAAGATGGCCGCCCTCTGAAATGTGAAAACCAAGGAGAGCGTTGGTGAAAAGCAGAATCACAGGTTAAAATGGCCTAGTCAAAGTCATCTGTGGTATGAATTGAAAATGAATGTTCACAGATGTTCTCCATCCCATCTGACTGAACTAGAGCAGCAAAAGCATGCCGCACTTTTCAGATCTTTCCATTTCTGAGACATTTATTGAACAAATCCCAATAAATTCTCATCAAGTTTGTCAACATTCCAGTTTTTACTGATTTAAATTAATTAGATTAGTTGAAATGATTAGATCAGGAAGTGTTTTTGTTTTCGTTGGATGCAGACTCGTTTCCTCTGCCAATAAGTTTCTCTTTAACCAAATCGTGTCTCTGCTGCCAGATCCTCGCTGCAGGAAACCCGGTGAGGCTCTGCGGAGTGGAAATCTCCTCCGTCTTAACACGCCCCGCTGCTCCTGGTCAATACTCCGCAGGAGGCGGAGTCACACTGAGGGAAAGGTCACGTCCTCCAGCCTAAAGGTCACCGAGGATCATCAGAGCCAAACGCCCGACGCGTCCCGCGATAAAAACCTCCGACGGGACTGGAGCCTCTGGTTTTTAAACGCGTCGCCACGGCAACTGCCTGATCAGAAACAGAGCTAAAGGTCTGCAAAACGCCTCGGACGCTCACAGCTCCAGATTATCACAGAGAGCCTCAGCATGTCGGCTCTGCGGGTTGAAAGGTTAAAGGTCACGACAGGACAGCTGGAGAAAAAACACCAACGAGTTTCGAAAGTTTGATGTGAGAAAGTGGCGTCGACTTCTGGGACAAAAATAATAATAAAAAAGAATCAACCAAAACCTTTTCATGACATTTGCATTGAATTACTGAATTAATTAACTATTCAATGATATTCTGACTGATTTAGATGCACCTGCAGTTCCATTTACGACCACCAGGAGTTATTTTCTTAAATCTGAATTCTGCGTGTTTTAGATCTCCAACCTGGATCCTGAGATCTGCTGAAATCTGGTAACAACAAATAATTTAGACCTAAAATATACAGAAAAACAAGGAGCAAAACTGTCTCACACAGCTGCACTTTTGCCTTCCACTCAACTTTCCATTAAAAGCTTAGAGAAAGTTTTCTGAACAGTTTGCTTCTTTACTGAACTAATTAAGTGTCCGGTGACATTCTAATTTATTTTTATTTGCCTGCTGTTTGATTTAAAACATCCAGGAATCATTTTGTTGTTTATTAATTCTTTTAGATTCCCAACATGAATGAAAACGACTCAAATATCTGAGCTGTGGATCTGCTGCAGCTTGTTAATAATGACACATCAATATGAACCTAAAACATCGCAGAGCAACGTGGACCAGCATTACTTCACACAGATACAGCACAGTAAACACTTTTTCCTTCCACTTAACTTTCCATTCAAAGCTTAGATGCAGCTAACAGAACAAACTGCTTCTTTAAAAATTGCATTTCCTGGTTCTGAAAGTATTAAGATGCACCTGCAGTTTTTATATATAAATTTTATATTGTATGTTTGTCTTTACTAACATTTAACACTTTGTCAACAAACAATCAATTTTCCCTTTTGAGATCAATAAACTATATTCTATTCTATTTCCTGAAGCCTGTTAGATCTAAAGCATACCGAGAACAGACTTTTTCCTTCCACTTAACTTTCCTTTATTATGCTTATTTACAGCTACAGGAACAAACAGAACTCCCTGGCTCATCTTCTTCTCATCCTAAAGTATTTATATGTATCTACATTTGAAAAAGTTTAATTAAATGTAGATTCAAAGTTAGATGCGCAACACAAACTAGACAACATTTCTGTTCCATCTGTGATCTGTGGATCTCTGCCTCCCACACTTCATGCAAACTGTGCGGACCGCGCGGCGCTGAGCCGCTGGCTGCGCTTTGCATGTGAAGCAGCAGCTGATAATGAAGCCCTGAAGGCTGCGGAGAGATCCGCTCCTCCAGCAGCAGCAGCAGCAGCAGCGCCGCTCAGGCTATGACTCATCCCGCCTGCCAGTCACTGATGCTGGGCTGGGCACGACCGAAACGCGTCGCCGAGCAGAACCCAAACACACACACAGCCAGAAACCCCCTGATTTCTCTCTGCCGCTCACCTTTCTTTAGTGGAAACTAAGTCAGATGCTCCTCACAGGTGTGCGCTGCTGCCCGGCCGCTTGGTCTCCGCTGCTCTCTCCTCCGGGACGTCGCATCGCTCCCCCGGTTCGGATGGACGGGAGGATCCGCGCAGTGGAACCGGGCTCAGGCGGAGGACCGTGCGGGATGAAAAGCTCCGAGAGAACTGCGGCTCTGCTGGATGTGGCCCCGTTCGCTTCAGGGGTGGGGGACCGACGCTCAAGATGCCTTCAAGGTCTCCACGTAACCTCGGATTTCCAAGCTCTTTAGCGAAAGAGGCGCTTCTCTGTTTCCATGGTGATTTAAAGGGACAGTTAATTTTTTTGTTTTTAACGGTGGGGTTGTGTGAAATAGATAGTACTTTTCCACAATTGTTTGCCACAATGTTTTAACATCACATTGTTCATTCCATATCTGGTTCTGATTCGCTTTGCATGACCAGAACCAGAACCAAACATGGAGCATTTTCCTCAAACCTGGAACAAACTTCCTGAAAATTGTAAAAACAGCCAAAACAAACCCAGATGTTTATAGTTGCTTTTTTTAATAAATGAAACACTAGCCAACATTTTTGAAGTGTAATGATAGTCTTGGTTTGGTTGATTGATTGACTACCTATGGTACAAATAATATAAAAGTAACTCAATTCAACTCAGTTTGTCAATAAAAACAAATATCATCTCAAGACACGTCATCAAAAATCATTTCAGCTGATTCTAGTTACCAAACAGGACAGAAAGCACAATTAATTTATTCAACGAATTTTTAAAATTAAAGTCAAACTCAGAGACAAGCTAACTACTACTTACAAGTAAGCTAACAGCTAATCACAGTTAAGCTAAGTGTAGATAGCAGCTATTCAGAGACAAGCTAGCAATTTATTAGAGACAAGCTAACGGTTAATCCAAGTCTTAGAAAGAGCAACTCAGAGGTAAGCTAACACCTAATTACAATCAAGCTAACAGCTAATCATAGTTGAGCTAACAGCTAACCTAAATCTAGCTACATGAGGCAATAAAAAATGAATCTGTTTGACTTCAAAATAAACCTAACAGAAACTCTTGCTTGTTTTATTTAATAATTATAAAGAATCCTTAATGGGATTTAGAAATAAAAAATAAAAAACCTGCAGCCTAGCTAGGAAACAAAATATAGATCATAATCATGGGTGTCACACACCAAAGGAACCATATAAATCTTGAAGAAGTTTTCTAGTTATTATTATGAACTACATTAATTCCAGTCCAAGATAAATGTAGATGACGGAACCAAAAAGAGGTTTTAAAAACACCCACGGAGCCGCAAATGACCTGAATGGTCGAAGGTTTTAATGAAAGCTGTTTGTTCCGTTTCCACGTGAGGGCAGCAAAGAGGAGTTAAGGAACCAAAGAAGAAGAACAAACTCCGCCTTTCCTGTCAGGAATTGACCAATCAGGAGTCTCCGTTCTTAACGGTGCAGTGTGTTCCCATGGTGTGCAGCTGAGCTAATTTTGTGACAGAAAGCTAAAAACAAAACCGTTTAACCCACCAGGCTGCCCGGTTTCCTGCTCTGAACATCTCCCGGAGGACCAGGCTCGGACCCCAGCCCACAACCGGACCATGGTTGGCGTTAAAGTGATCGGCAGCGACCCGGACTTCCAGCCGGAGTTAGCGGCCGCCGGCTCCAGGCTAGCCGTGGTGAAGTTCACAATGGCCGGGTAAGATTCTCCACACGGGCCGAGGGCGACTAACCAGGCTCTGCGTGTCGGTCCTGTGGACGTGGAAGATCAAGATTTAAAGACGTAAAACCAGCTGAATGCTGGAGTAGCTCTGATTTTCTCCCAGATTCATGCTGCTGTTAGCCGGTGGAAGCTAACTAGCTCTGCTGCTTACAATGACTTGGCAGTATTACAGTAAGTTAGCTGCAGAGGTGTAGCCCCGCTGTACTCACAAGGTTCTGGTGTAATATACAGAAATATATGAATAATAACCGGAACAGTGTAAGGCTGTACCAGTTTATGTTTTTCTATGTTTCGTCAGTATAAGAAAAAATCAAATCAATCCTAATTTCAGAACTTCTTCCACCTTTAATGTGGCTTAAAACTCTTACAGCTTAACTGGATCTACTTTAAAACTAAAATAATGTGAACGTATAAATTTCTACATCTTTGATTGAATACGTTTTCAAGCAGTTTTTAAGATTATTTCAGTACTTTGTCTTTTTTGAGAGGAACAGATTTTTTTTATTTATATGAATTATTGTCATTTGGGCCTTAAAATACCAAAAATGTCCATTTAACTGTATATTTTGGTCTGTGGTGTAATTTTTAAATATGAAGTTTTCTGATGTCCTGCTCTTCCCTGCAGCTGTCGGCCGTGCATCAGAATAGCTCCGGCTTTTAACATGTTCAGCAACAAATATCCACATGTGGTTTTCCTGGAGGTCGACGTTCATGTCTGTCAGGTAAACATGTCATCAAGCCTTTTATTTCTGTATGATCCCAAACATCCATCCAAAGTTGTTTTAAAATGAATAAATTAGTCTAAAACTAAACAACTTGAGGTTCTACAGGTTGAATCTGAAAGGGATTTTCCTGCTCAGACTTTTTAACGTCATTAATCCTGTTTTTAAAACTGAGATCTCAAAGTCAGTTGAAAGAAAAGTTGTTTTTCTGTTTCCTCAGGGGACGGCGGGAGCCAACAACATCTCAGCGACGCCCACCTTCCTGTTCTTCAGGAACCGGGTCCGGGTGGACCAGTACCAGGGGGCGGACGCGGCGGGCCTGGAGGAGAAGATCAAACAGCACACAGAGAACGACCCGGGAAACAACGAGGACTCGGACATTCCCAAGGGATACGTGAGTTTACTCCACCACACGGGTCCAGGCCTGGTTCTGGATTATCCCTGTAGAGCTAAGATCAGTGATCAGAGTTTAAACCAGATGTTTTTGTCCAAGCTGGATTTCTGAGTTTGGGAAAATGACAGACAGAAAAATCTGCTTCTTGGAGTGAAAAAACGCCTGAATAGAAATATGAAAAGCTCAAGTTTGGTGTTTTATCAGAGTGATTTACTGTAGAGCTGTTGGCCAAACGGATTCTGCCAAGAGCAGTTAAAATAAGGGGCACTACTCCAATGGGGGAGAAGTGCACCCACCTCCAAATTGCGCCCTTGCTTGGCAGAGCTGGTTGCTGGGAGACTGAAGAAAGCTGGATATTATTAGGTGTCTGTTCAAATCCAAAATGTGTTTGTAGCGATGTTAAAGGCTGCATTCACACCAGGCCTGTTCCGTCCACTTTAGTTGAACTCCAGTTTGTTTGTGGAGTGAATTTGTCACCAAACCAAAACTAAACAAACTCTGGACTTCAGACTTCGGTCTGGGTTCGGTTGACGTGAACTCTGGTTCAGTTTGAATGCATATGTGAACCCCAAGCAGACCAGAGAGCGCTCCAAAAGCAGAAAGTGGGCTACAGAGCAGTGCATTCTGGGTAAATAACACCAAAACAACTGTATTAGCTTAGTGCTAATGGGAGAAATAATTCATGAAACCGCTAAAATCTGACGCCTCCATCTTGTTTCCATCTGGTGAAACAGGAAGTTGCTCTCAGCATCTTCAGAGATTTTTGAGTCGTTTCCTTCAGTGGTTCTTGGTGCAGCGCCCCCACAGGCCAGGAGGGGAACAGGTTTTTTTGACTCAGAACCCAGCTGGAGGTGGAGCAGATGATGGAGTTCTGGTACCAATAGAACCAAATGTACCGGACTATCAGGAGAAAAACATCCTAAGTGATGCCCCTTCATTATATTCAGTTACTCTGATCAGAAATAAAGCAGATGAAATGAAAACACAAATGATGGAGTAAAATTTCAGTTCTATAAATTCTGTGGAAGATCAAGATTTCCTAAAGGAAACTTTGAAGTCAGGCTGTGTCTTCATGTTAGAACATTATTTTGTGTTTGTATCCAAATGGAACCAGTTAAGAACGTTCTCCGGTTCCAGTCAGCAGAGACTGGGACCGGTTCGACCCGCTCTGACCTCTGACCTCTCTGTTTGTGTCGCTCAGATGGACCTCATGCCATTTGTCAACAAAGCCGGCTGCGAGTGCCTCAACGAGAGCGACGACTGCGGCTTCGACAACTGCTTAATCAAAGACTCGTCCTGCCTGGAGTCCGACTGCGACGAGCAGGTGACCTCTGACCCCGAGTGACGGGGGATTCACACTTCCTGTTCGCTTTACTGATAACCGTTTCCTTCTCCAGCTGCTGATAACGATCGCCTTCAACCAGCCGGTCAAGCTTTTCTCCATGAAGCTCCAGTGTTCAGATTTAGGTGAGTTTTTTTTTAAGGTGAGGCGTTTAAAACCCGACCCTCCTTCACCGCGTGTCGTCTCGCCTCAGCCCGGGCCCCGAAGGTCCTGAAGGTCTTCATCAACCTTCCTCGGTCGATGGACTTTGACGACGCCGAGCGGAGTAAAGCCACCCAGACCCTGGAGCTGTCTGAGGAGGACTGCAAAGACGACGGCCTGATCCCGCTGCGCTACGTCAAGTTTCAGAACGTCCAGAGTGTCACGGTGAGGAAAACAACATCTGAAAGTTAAATGAACTAAAATACGACCAGGTGGGTCCACTGGACAGAACCAGACAAACAAACTGCAGATACGGAGAGCAGCAGGAGAAAGTACTAGATGAGGAACAGTGGTCAGTATGTTAAATAAATTTGTTTTTGAAAATCTCACCCAAACTCCATCTGCATCAGCTGCATTTACTGGAGTATAAAGCTACTCAACGGGCCGTAAATGGCCCCCGAGCCGCAGGTTGGACACCCGGATGTTGAGTCTCATGCATTTCCTGTTTTCCTTCTGCAGCTGTTTGTCAAGTCAAACCAGGGAGACGAGGAAACGACGAAGATCAACTACCTGACGTTCATCGGCACTCCGGTCCAGGCCACCAACATGAACGACTTCAAACGGGTACGGAGCAACAAACCTGCTTTCATCGAGGCTTAAATCCGCGATACGGAGCAACAAACCTGCTCTTATCGAGGCTTAAAGCCGCGATACGGAGCAACAAACCTGCTTTCATCGAGGCTTAAATCCGCGATACGGAGCAACAAACCTGCTTTCATCGAGGCTTAAAGCCGCGATACGGAGCAACAAACCTGCTCTTATCGAGGCTTAAAGCCGCGATACGGAGCAACAAACCTGCTTTCATCGAGGCTTAAATCCGCGATACGGAGCAACAAACCTGCTTTCATCGAGGCTTAAAGCCGCGATACGGAGCAACAAACCTGCTCTTATCGAGGCTTAAAGCCGCCCGCTCAACAGAGACGTTCTCATGTTTTCATTCTGCAGGTTGTCGGGAAGAAAGGAGAGAGTCACTGAGGGAGGAAGAGGAGGATGAGGATGAGGAGAGGCTGCAGAAACAGTCGAGGGGTTTTCCCGTCTGCCAAAGGAGAAGCAGAAGAAGAAGAACGGACCTCCAGCGTCCCTCCTGTTGCTCCGTCTGTCAGTCGTTTATATTGTAATTCTGTTGAAATCGCTGTAAATAAAAACACAATCTGTTTTCAAAGGCATGCGCTTCCGGTTTGCTTCAGTTTTAAACAGTTAATTTTAATATTTACATTTTAATATTATGTTATTAATATTAAAATGTAGCAGCTGAGTTTGTCCTGCTCTAGTTTCACTTCTGGCTGCACCATTTCTGAGCCACAACATAAATGTTATGGCTACAAAATCATAAACCACAACCGGACTCTAAAGCTGAGCTTGTTGTTCACTATGTGCTGTATTTAAGAATATTAATGGGAAATTAAGTGGAAGGAAAAAGTGTGATAGAAAAAAGTCAGAAGCAACTTGCAGATACTAAAGAGAATTAGGCTCAGACCTCAAATGTTTGTTAGCAACCTAAATATTTAGCTCCAAACTATTTAGTTAGCAAGCTAAATATGTAGCTCCACTAAATGTTTAGCTTATAACTGAACTAGTTGGATTGCTAACTATTTAGCCCAAAACTAAATACTTACTTAGCAAGCAAAATATTTAGTTTGAAATGAAAAATCAAACAACCCAAATATTTCGCTACAAGCTAAGTGTTTGGCTCCAAACTGAATATTTAGCTTACAAATTAACTATTTAGCTCAGTAACTTATTAAGGATCAATATTAGATATTTAATCAGCAACTAAATATTTCGCTTCAAACTGAGTAAAAATGAACGTGTATTTTTTTTCTTAATTAAATAATTCCTATTTAAAGTAAAGAATCTCCCCAGCTCTGGCTGTGAAGCATAGGGGGCGCTATCCCCGCCGCTGCTCTGCCTCTTCCGGGTGTCTGGCTCTGAAAGCAGCTCAGAAATGGCGCAGCCAGAAGTGAAACTGCAGCAGGACAAACTCAGCTGCTCCATCTGCTTGGATCTCATGAAGGATCCGGCAACGATTCCCTGCGGCCACAGCTACTGCCTGGCCTGCATCGGGAGGTACTGGGACGCGGCGGAGGAAAGCCAAAGCTGCCCGCAGTGCAGGCAGCGCTTCAGCCCGAGGCCGGTGCTGGTGAGGAGCTCCGTGCTGGCGGAGCTGGTGGAGGAGAAGAGGAAGAGCGGCCCGCAGGCGGCTCCCGACGAGCCCAACCAGGGTGAGAGAAGCTCCGGGTTTCCATTATATTCACTTTTATTTTGTTGTGGCTTTTTGTTTCTGGAATTCAGTTAATTAGTTTTAATTAGTTTTTACAGTGTTTGCTAGTATGGTCTCATGTGACGTCACACCTCCGTGAACTTAGGTGTGACCTAAATCAGGTGATCAACTGATTTTGGCAGGCGGTGGCTGTGGAGTTGCTATGACAACAGTAAACAAGCCACCAGCTACCTCTTCCTCGTTCTTCTCTAACTTAGAAACAATCATTACATTATAACCAGAGTAGCAACTAATTACTTTTACTTGAGTAATTTCATTATGAAGTATCATTATTATCGCCACTTTTGAGTAAAATTTCTGGATTTTTTTTACCCGCTGAATGAAAAAAACCAAACATGTTTAAACCAAATATTCGCCAGAGACACACCTGCAGTTTATGTTAAAGTTTCATAAGTTTTTTTTTATTGAAAGAAACTGATTTGGAAAAATTTTCTTTTGTCTGATTTAGATTTTTTTTATTATTATTATTATTATTATACCAAAATTTTCACTTAGTTTGATATTTTGGTCTGTCTGATGATGCAATTTTTAAATATTAAATTATTGATTGTTTGATTTTTTAATACTTTTTTACTAATTTTTGGATGGCTACTTTTTTTTACTTGAGTAAAAATCGTTCTACTCTGACTTGAGTACAGATTTTCTGTTCTCTGCCCAAATGTACCACAACATTTTCTCAGTTTTCATTATTTCCTCAGGTTTAGCTAGCTATGCTAACTTTGATCCAACCTGTTCTCTCTGTAGACGTGTTGTGTGATTTCTGCAGTGAGGAGGAGCAGAAAGCAGTGAAGTCGTGCCTGCAGTGTTTGGTGTCGTTCTGTGAGCAGCACCTCCAGCCTCACTTCTCCATCTCCGCCCTGAAGAAGCACAAGCTGGTGGAGCCGTCCCGGCAGCTGGAGGACAGCGTCTGCCCGCTGCACAGCGAGGTGATGAAGATCTTCTGCCGCACCGACCAGAGCTGCATCTGCTACCTCTGCTTGATGGACGAGCATAAAGGCCACCAGACGCTTTCTGCCGCCGCTGCGATGAGCAACAAGCAGAAGGAGCTGGCGGCGCGTCGGCAGGACGTCCAGCGGAGAATCCAGGGCAGAGAGCAGGAGGTGGAGAAGCTGCAGCAGGTGGAGAAGGACATCCATCGGTCTGCTGACGAGGCCCTGAGAAACGCAGAGAAGATCTTCACCGCCGTGAAGCAGCAGATCCGATCTCGGCAGGAATCTGAGGTGAACAAAGTGAAGGAGCTGCAGGAGGCGCTGGAGGAGGAGATCAGGGATCTGAGGAGGAGAGCCGCCATGGTGGAGGAGCTGCAGCAGACCAGTGACCACATCCGCTTTCTGCAGAACTACGGCTCCCTGGACCGACTCGGAGAGGCTTCCGACCCGACCCGCATCGACGGTCAGCCTGAGAGCTTCAGACGAGACGCAGAGGGAACGGTTTCTGAGCTGAGGGACAAACTGGAGGAGCTGCTCACCGAGGACTGGAGCCCAGTTCCACCAACTGGAACCGATGTGAAGGTTCTGGTTCCACAGGCAGAACCTCAGACCAGAGAGGAGTTCCTGCAGTACGCCTGTCCTCTCACACTAGATCTAAGGACTGCACACAAGTGGGTCAGTTATAAATGTCCACGAAAGGCTTATTTTTACATAATAAATGACGTTCCTGTGGATCACCCAGATAAGTTCTCATGCTGGCCCCAGATTTTGTGTTGTGAAAGTCTAACTGGGCGTTGTTACTGGGAGGTGGAGTGGGAAATGTTGTATTCCAGCTGGGATGGTTTTCTAGCAGTTTCATATAAAGACATCAGCAGGAAAGGTGAAGAAAGTGCGTTTGGAAACAATAAAAAGTCCTGGGCTTTGCAGTGTTACGATAAAAGTTATGAAATCAGACATAACTCGATCAGAACTCCAGTCTCAGGTCCAATTTCATCCAGAATAGGAGTTTACCTGGATCACAGTGCAGGTGTTCTGTCCTTCTACAGCGTCTCTGACAACAACATGAGCCTCCTGCACAGAGTCCAGACAACGTTCACCCGACCTCTCTGTCCTGGATTCGGTTTGTATAGGGGCGCCTCAGTTCAGATCTGTGACCTTTGGTCAGTTTGAGATTTATTTGATTAAAATAATTCTCCTTTATGTTCTGCAGCAGTAAAAATCCACATTAGTTGCATTCCTATTTCTTTTACACATAAATAAATAATGTGCAAATAAATAAGAAATATGAAAGGAAAAACTGAAGAAAAGTTACCAAATTAAACACTAAATATTGAACACAGAAAGACATCAATTTAGTATTTGGATGTGAGTCCACTTAAGTGATCGAAATGCAGAAATATTGTGCTGTAAGTGAAAAAATAAAAACAGCAGATGGATATTCCACCTTGACGTCAATATATTCTATTACTAAATATATTGAAATGTGTTGGATGGACAGAAAAAATATTAAATCATTGGAAAAGTTTAATTTCTTTTTTTTTGTTTTAAATTGATAAAGTCAGACATTTTTGTTTATTTCTCCATAAGTAAGACCTGAAATGGGGAAAAGAGCAGCAGTCAATAAAAATGAGATCTGATATGAGATGAAGTGATGAAAATGTACATAATGTAACAAAATTTGACATACTATAATATTTACAGTGTAACATTGATAAACTAATTTATTTAAAAATCTAAATAAAACACTTTGGTAACTTTATGGACAAATTTGTAATTTTTTTCTGTCTTTTTGTGGACATAATCACTTTTTGATCAAAGTCAAACATTAAATCTGCTTATTTCTACTTTAAGTGAATGACATTGTTTACCTTGCATTTCTTTAAAATGTCTCTGATTGCAATAAATGTGGGTTAAATCTTAAATGTTAATCTCTGGCCTGTTTCTTAGCTCAGGTGTGTTTATTTTACCTTATAATTTATAAAGCTTATTTTTATAAAGCTCTGTGTAAAATAATCTTAGAATTGTAATTTGTAACATCTTACTTGTAGCTCTGTATAAATATTTTCTGTCATTTATTAACAATCATAATGAGATCGATCCCGGTGTGACGTAGCTCTAATTTCCGACTTTACGTGTCAATTGAATGCATCACATGACACCTGACAGAAAAAGAATCTGCAATAACCACGCCTCTTTTCTTCATGATACGTCCAATCACGGATATAAAAATATGATTTTATGGTATATAGTAGAAAAACGGGTAAATGTTATATTGCTCTTTGGTTTAAAAATGTAAGTGAAGTCTCATAAATGTAATTTCGAAATGAAATGTATCTTACGTGAAACAAATATTATTAGTTTCTCTTCCTCTGAACAACCTTAAATATGATTTCAAGCTAACATTGAATACAACAGTTGTTGACATGGAATGTAACCAATCAGATTCAAAGCAATATGCGTGACGTTTCCAGACTGACCAATCAGATATCTGTCTCGCCTTCTCTATGAAGCTGCCGTAGGCTGATGCAAAGTTGCACGTTAGGAACCCGGGGACGTCGCCGGTGTTCGTTTCTGAAGGCTGATTTAGATTTTTAATACAAATTTGCCACCTTTTGCTTTCAGCGAGGTGTTTTTAGACGTGGGCCGACATGGCGACGGAGATAACTAAAGGTGTGGACCAAGTCTCGGTCGGTAAGAGATAAATGAGCCTGTCCAGGGGGAGCTAGCTGGTTAGCAGGGACATGTGTGTGTTTCTGTCTGGATCGGTATAGCGATGATAAAGGTGGTTAAATCTCTGCTTTATCAATCAGTGAGTCTCTAGTTTGATCTATTTTACTATAACTGGTCTTATTGTTCGCTTACAGACTGAATGAAAAACGTAAATAAAGACTGGAAGCTAATGTTGGGCTAATTCAGGCTAAGGTGGCTGTCCATCTGCAATGCGGAGGTTAAAGGGATAAAATACGACGACCAGTCTGTGGAGGAAATGCAACATTTTCAGTCACGATACTTTAATTAATCGGGTAACTTAATAAAAACGGAATTTAAAAAGGTTTCTCGGTTGTATCTGTTTAACTATAAGACATATGGTGTCACCTGAGGACTACAGCTGTTATGTTATATTTTTCCTGTTTTTCTTTTGGCGATAATCATCTAAATTGACACAAATAAACACTTAAAATGTGTATTTCTGTAATAAATCTATGTAATACAGGAGTTTCTTTTTTGACTTAATTTACAAAAATGTAAATTAACATTTTTTAAATTGTATATAATTTTATCAAGATGTATATATGGCCTTTTTCTCCTGTTACACTATATCCTGTATTATATATTCTAAAAAGTTATACTATGTTTCCAACCTGTCATCCCTTGTTTCTATATTTCTGTATTCTTTGCTTATTTTCTGAATCTGGTGCAAAGAAGGAGCAAAAGTTTTATTAATGTAAATATAACCTCAGTGTAACCCAAAACCAGAAATTAAATAATATTTTAGACCCCCTTTTCTCCCTTTCACTATTTACTGCTTATTCATTGTCATTTTGTTTTCATATGTTTTCTTTTTTATATATATATATTTAATGCAACAAACATCGAGTTTACTGCTGGTTCTTTTATTCAGGTTTATGAATTCAATCAAAAATGAAGGCTGTAAAAAAATTTGCCCCATTTCTGCATCCAAGCGTAAATCTAACACTCAGGATGGGGCCGATTCTTTGGTTTAAATAGATCAAATTATTATTATTTACAGTCAGTTGTTAAATGTTTCTGGTGTTTCAGTTGCAGATGAGTTGATCTCAAAATGTCCTGCTGCAATGTTGCAACATTTAGCCTTCTTTCACTTTCAGTTTTACTCATCTGGGTTCTTCTTCGTAACTAATAGAAACAGATTCTGGTTAAAATGAGCCGTTTTAATTTGGGTTGGGATTTTAATTTGTTAATTTGGATTAATTTTTATACAGAAATCCAAAGCCGGAAACTTTGGATATTTGTGTTTCTGTTGGAACCATAAATCAGACACATAGTTCAGGTCTGGAGCTAACAGGAAAATTTACAGTAAATATTTGAACAAAAATCTTGAATAAAAAAAAAATCAGTTGAGAAAATGGTTGATTTTAGTCTGGAAATGTTTTTTAAAATTGAAATAGTTTAAATCTGTTGGGCTGATGTGACCTCCTGGTTTTATCCAGATCAAAAATGTGTTTAGTTTAAATTCATATAATTATCATCAGGGATTTTTTATCTGTTTCATCAGAGCAGAAACTCCCCAGCAGGTTATTTCCTCACATCATCTGCCTTGTTCAAGTTCGTGATTCAGATTCATTTCCACATTTCAGAGTCAACTGCCTGAACTTTAACCTCCTTCAGGTAAATCATGGAGTCTCTACATCCTTGTTTTAAACCTGTTGTTGCTGTTTCTGTTCCTCAGCTGAGATGTACGTCTCTGATAAACACGGCAGCGACCAGGATGGAGACGGGTCGGAGCAGAAACCCTTCAAAACTCCCCTAAAGGCAGGTTTTCCCCACGCAGACATCAAGCTGAATGTTTTTTTTTTTTTTTTTTTACCAATTATCAATATATGAAGGATCAATATGAGGAAATTCCTAAATCTAATAATGTTCTAATAAATTTTTTTCTAATTATATTGAACTAGATGCAGTCTTTGAAGCTTGACTGAATTAAAATAATTCAAAACAAACAAAAAAACAGCGATTTTTAGATTTATTTAAAATTTTTTGCCGTAGATGTTTTGTTTTCTACTTCTAAAATTCAGTTTGTGATCTGAACCTGTCAGGCGCTGCTGTTTGCTGGGAAGGAGCCGTTCCCGACCATCTACGTGGAATCCCAGAAGGAGGGAGAGGTGAGTTCCCACAGCATCACACATCCTCCACTGTGCTTAACAGTGGGCATTAGGTTCTTCCCCACATATTCACCTGACTTAAAGTCCCAGCAGAGCTAACAAACTCCACACATTTATGTTTGATGGTAGGATGGCATCCCTCCTAATGCAACTGGTTTGTTCCAGCTGTTTAAATAAAATTGAGTAAAAACCTCTGGATTTTGTGTGTGTTGTTGTCTTCAGCGCTGGGCGGTGATCTCAAAAACACAGATGAAGAACGCTAAGAAAGCCTTCAACCGTGAGCAGATGAAGAACGACGCCAAAGACAAGAAAGAGGTTTGTGGTTCGTTTTTTACTTAAACTACCCACCAGGTGGCGACTGTGCCTCTGAATTGTGTCTTTTTATTTGTTGCGTAGGCTGAGGACAACGAGAGGAGGGAGAAGAACCTGGAAGAGGCCAAGAAGATCGAGATAGTGAATGACCCGAACCTTCCTGAGCCTGAGACGGTCGGTCTCCTCTTCTCATTCTTCTTAGACCATTGCATGTTTAGAACAAGAAGTGGTAGAATTTCCTTTGAGATTGGATTTTAAAAAGCTGCAAAATGGAAACATGAATGTTTGACAGTATATTTACAAATGTGACCAGAAGTTTTTTTTTTTTTTTTACATTTTAATCAATTTTTAGATTCCTCAATTACAAAATATTTTATCATAAAGATCTTTCTTGGTTTAAGGTTTGTAAAAATACCAATTTTCACCATATTTTATTCCCTGCAATGATTAAACAGTACTCCCATCAGTCCAGCTCATAAACGGCTGAAGTTTCACAGGAAGTGGAAGATTGGTCACTTTGCTTTGTCTTCATTTTGCCTGTCAACACTTCCATGAATCCATGTCCTCCAAAGGCAAATTTGACCAGAAATCCTGTTTATAACATGTAGCTCCTGTTTTGTTTCTCCAGGTGAAAATTCACATGCTGGAGGCCAAGCGAGGTGAGAGGGTGAAGGTGTTTGGATGGGTCCACCGCCTCCGGAGGCAGGGTGAGAACCGCAGCAGAATGAAACGCACCTCATGGCTTGGATGAGAGCTGGGATTCACTGGACTTTCTCTTTTCCTGCAGGGAAGAACCTGATGTTCATTGTGCTGAGGGATGGAACTGGTTTCCTCCAGTCTGTTCTGTCTGATAAACTGGTAATACTTGTTTCCAACTGTCATTACTTTGCATTTCCTGATCCAAACGGTCATATTTTCTTTTCTTTTAAGTTTCATAAAATATTTAGACCTTCAGAAAACCTGCGAGACTTTTAGAAAATCTCAAACAAGTTCTGCTCCTTCTGTACAAAACTTATTTAAATAACAAAACTTGTGCGTGTGTTTTTTTTCCCCCTATGTTTAGTGTCAGTGCTACAACGGGCTGCTGTTGGCCACAGAGAGTACTGTAGCTCTGTACGGGACCATCACTGCGGTTCCTGAGGGGAAACAGGTAAACAAATCAAACGCACCTTCTCCAAGCAGTAAAACAAAAATGAAAAAGTAAAATAAATGCATATAAACTCTTAACGATAAAAAAACAGATTTTTTTGTCTTTGATACAAATAAAATAAAAATAATTAGCATCAAGAAAAAAGGCAAACCAGAATTAAGTTAAATAAAATGTTAGAAAAATAATAGCAGCAACATTTTAAAAAGATACATAAATGGATGTTAAAATTTAAAATGAGGAGCATTTAATCTAGAGAAGCCTGAACCACTTGATTTTGACACTATTTGTAATAAAAAGAAAATGTCTCTCATGCCCTCTAACAACACTTTAGTATTAAATAGTGTTGCTAAAATGTTAAGAATGTGACTAGGCTTCACATTTCTATGCTGTGCCACATATAAAATATTAAATTTTTTTCTAGAATTATAGCGATATAACTAGTTAAACATGTGATAAACATTCTGAGTTTTTCCTGCCAGGCCCCCGGTGGCCACGAGTTGCACTGCGATTTCTGGGAGCTGGTGGGCTTAGCTCCAGCAGGCGGCGCCGACAACCTGCTGAACGAAGAGTCGGACGTCGACGTCCAGCTGAACAACCGGCACATGCTGATCCGAGGAGAGAACGTCTCCAAGATCCTGCGTGTGAGATCAACGGTGACCCAGTGCTTCAGGGACCACTTCTTCAGCCGTGGATATTACGAGGTGACGCAAAGCAACTCAAACAACTCTTAAATTTAACTGATTTATTATGTGATAGCATGCTGTGTATAATTACACATTGTAGGCAGTACTTAGTTTTTCTACTACATTTGAGGTTAACTATATAACTGAAATATTTATTTCATTAAATGAAACATGAAGTGCACTCAGCGTCAAATCTTCTCAGACGTTTGCATATCTTTAATTTTTCAGATTACTCCTCCCACGCTGGTGCAGACCCAGGTGGAGGGCGGCTCCACGCTGTTCAGCCTCGACTACTTTGGTGAGCAGGCGTACCTGACACAATCCTCCCAGCTCTACCTGGAGACCTGCATACCTGCCCTGGGCGACACCTTCTGCATCGCCCAGTCGTACCGCGCCGAGCAGTCCCGAACCCGCAGACATCTGTCCGAGTGAGTGGAGCCAAAATATTCTCACATTAAGACTCCTCAGTTCTAAAGAAAGACCTTAGGATACTTTTTGGGTGTGAATTTGTCATATGTAAGAGTTAAGACCTTCATTTTTGTAATTTTACTCGTTATAGTTGATTAAAAATCAGAAATATTTATATGAAACTCAGGAAAGAATGAAGAAACTTCCCTGAGTTAAAAAGAAACAAGAAAAGAACTTAAATCAGCTTTTTACCTTATAACAACATATATTTTAGAATCTAAAATTTAAAGAAAAGGAATAAACGTGGAGGAATCAAAAAGCATCTTGAGAGGGTGGAGTAATATACAACTAATTTGTACCAAATATTATAGAGTCTCTGTTTTGTTAGCTTTTCCATTTTAAAGACATCCAGGATATTTATGGAAGGATCAACCTCAACCACTTTCTGCTAAGAGGAACTACAGCAGTCTGAAATCTCCTCTTTTTGCCAACTCCATGAATATATTTTGAAAATCTTATTTAATTTTGGTTTTAAATACTTCATTTAGCTGATTTCAGCCCAGAGAAAACCCAGGGAAGGGTCAGCTTTTAGGCTCTTCAGCTGAAAATCTGTCATTTATCATTTTCTCAGGTACACTCACATCGAGGCTGAGTGTCCCTTCATCTCCTTTGAGGACCTGCTGACCCGACTAGAGGATCTGGTCTGTGACGTGGTGGACCGGGTTCTCAAATCTCCCGCTGCTCAGCTGCTCTACGACATCAACCCGGTACGACACAGAAGAGCCCGGCTCCACTAGTTTATTATTACTGCGTCTTTGGTAGTGTTGGGTTTTTATTTCTGTTTTCCAGGACTTCAAACCTCCAAAGAGACCCTTCAAGAGGATGAACTACACAGAGGCCATCGAGTGGCTCAGAGAGCACGACGTGAAGAAGGACGACGGGACCTACTACGAGTTTGGAGAGGTGACGACTAATCCGGACTCAAAGTCTGCTCTGATTTGAATCTTTTCACACCATCAGGAGGGTCCGTTAATCCAGATGTAATGGTGCAAACACTCCTAACGAAAATAAGCCAGTATAAGTTCATATAAACCCAAAAAACAGTTTTAAAAAAAATGAGATTATAAGAACAATACAACAGTGTTAATACAGAAATGAATTCAAGAATAGTCGTACGAATGCGAGTGAAGTTGTAAAAATAAGAAAATAAAGTCGTAAAAATGTGAGAGTAAAGTCGTAATGTTATAACTTTAAGATGAAAATAATAATAAATGAAAATGAGGAATGTTGAGCATCTTGTAAAGTTCTACTTTGGTATCAGTTTAACCAAAAGGAAAAACTTCATCAGCATCAAAGGATCATCAGTAGCAGGAATTTGGAAGGATTGTGGAAACGGCTGAGTTTACGTCAACGAAAGAACCAACCAAACTATTCGAGTCACTCGTAGGATTATAGAAATATAATGATACAAATAATTAGTATTTATTAATCTTTTATATTTTTAAAACAAATAACTTTGTTTACCACTTGTGCTTTTCTACAGAGAATCTGTCACATTAGCAGAAAACTGAAGTGACAGATTCTTCAGGTGAAGGTTGCAGTTATAAGACGTACCAGCAGAGGACGCTGTTGTCTTGACAGTAAATCAGTTTATGATCTTCCTGGCCAGTAAATAAAATGGACTTTTACATTTGAATCACTTTTAGTGATGTTATAAAGTCAGATCTGTCTGGACTTTGGGCTGAGCTTTAATGTTTCATTCTGGGTTTTTCTCAGGACATCCCTGAAGCTCCGGAGAGGCTGATGACCGACGCCATCAACGAGACCATCCTGCTCTGCCGCTTCCCGGCCGAGATCAAATCCTTCTACATGCAGCGCTGCCCAGAGGACCGGCGCCTCACCGAGTCGGTAAGACCAGAGAGACGGGTTAGAAAACTGAACAGGACAGAATCCAGAACCGGAGCGCTCTTCATGAGAGTCCGAAGGAGGAAAAGAGAATAAAGTCATATTACAAGGAAAAAAGTTGTACAAGAATATAATCATAAAAATGCGAGAATAATTTTTTCAAGTTAAAGTCGTAATTTTACCAGATGCTAACAGTTTATTGTAACAGTTTTATGTTTTTCAGTTGAATTTTACCTGATAAAAGCAGAAAAGCTTCTAAAATGATTTATCTCTGTTTTTACATTGTAATTTATTTAGTTTTTATGTTTATAAAGTTTTGTCCGAGCTGCAGGTGTAGAAACAGATGTGAATGTTAGGAGGAAACCTGAGTTTTCTCGTCGTCGCCCCCAGGTGGACGTGTTGATGCCGAACGTTGGGGAGATCGTCGGCGGCTCGATGCGTATCTGGGACTCTGACGAGCTTCTGGAGGGATACAAGAGGGAGGGGATCGACCCGACTCCCTACTACTGGTACACAGACCAGGTGAGCCTCAGCCGTTTGCCGCGTTTGACCCGGTTTGATCCAGCTTGACCCGGTTCTCCGGCTTTGCAGAGGAAGTACGGCTCGTGTCCCCACGGCGGCTACGGTCTGGGCCTGGAGCGCTTCCTCACCTGGCTGCTGAACCGACACCACATCCGGGACGTCTGCCTGTACCCGCGCTTCATCCAGCGCTGCCGGCCCTGAACGCACCACAGCCCACACCTCTGGATCACAGCAGCGCCCCCTGCAGCCCATACGAGTCGCTGCATGCTACATTCTTAGTTGTCATGTCTTACCGCGTCAAAGTGAAAGTCAGAGACGTTGCAGAGAAGTCGGTTTCCTGAAACATTCAGGCGGATCATGTTTGACGTTCAGCAGATAAATATTTACTCTGAATTATTCACAAAGTTCCCAGATTCAGCCTCACGCTCCAAGGATTAAAACAATGTCCCCGTTCAGGTTTAAAGGGTAATTATGGTTCAACGTAGGATTTAATCACCAAAATATATAATTATTATGTTCAGTAGAAGCTACAGAAATCAATGTTCCTTCTTTCTGATTATTACTGTTTCTGTTGTTGTTCTGCGTAAAGTTTCTTCCCGTTTAAATAACTCAACGGTTTTCTGATTCTTGGAGCGTTTTGTTGCAGAAACCCGTCAAAAAACCAGAACTAAAGGAAAGTTTGTTTGTTCTGCTTGTTCATCTGAAATCCTCCTGCTGAAACTGCACTGAAATAAAATGTGATTCAACCAGGAGCCTGCAGGTCGACTCTTCTGTGAACCGCCTCAGCTCCAGATCATCACTTTTATTACAACTTTGCATCAATTGAAGTGAAAAATAACATTTAAAAGAATAAAATGTTTTAATCCCAAAAAATTATTTCACTGTTTAATTATGTTGAAAACTTTCAGAAGTTGAACCTCAAAGTTAAAAACAAATGAATAGATTGTTGTGATTTTGGTCCCTGTTTATAAAAAAAGAAAAATCCAAATCCAATGTTTATTCTATTGAAAAATTAATAGTTAAAATGCTTAGAAATACCCATTTTGCGTGTATTTTTTGCTTGGTTGCAGCACCAAATATACCCTGATACGTTAATACGCTCAGTGGAAATGGTCCAAACAGACTAACTGCTACGGTTTTTGAATTTGTCAGAAAAAACATATTTTGGTGATTTGTGGGGAAAAAGTGACTTTTGTTGCTAAATCTAAAATGTACGTCATCAATGACATTTTGAAATGAATCCTTTCTGCATCATATCATAGATTAATATCTGCCAGCTTAAAGTTCCAGTTAAAGTGATTAGTCTTAATTATGCTGATCATGTTAACCAGTCAGATGTTTAATGATCCTCAGTGACGGTTTAAACTGCAGCCCAGGAACCATTAAATTAATAAGTCAAGCAACTTTAGCATGCCTTTCACAAGTTAAATCAATTTCACATTTAATTAATTAATAACTAAAGAACCATGCATAACTGATTTATTTCCAACATTTTCTTAAGTTATAATGGGTAAATGGAAGAAATTTAATTTAGCAAATATTTTAAAAATCCCAAAAGGCTGTTGAATATCCAATATGTCTCAAAATAAAAATCAACCTCAGTATAACAAGTTAACATTTAACAAAAATTTGCTTTTGAAGCTCATTACATGATCATCAGCGTAAACACTGATATAAAATCAGCAGTTTAGGCAGCTTACTGGTGTTGAGCACGGCAGTGAAAGAGTGATGATCTGGGCTTTTTTGAGCAGTCAAGGCATCAGAGAAACTCAACTTTTTACACCCATAATGGGTAAAAAATAGTTTAGTTCTGATTAACGTGACATAATGTGGATTAAATGAAAGAAAGACAAAGCACACAGTGTAAGTTTATCCATTAACAATAAAAATTATTAACATACATATTTGAACATACAAAAACAAATATTACAAGGCAGAAGGATGATGGAAGGCCCAAATCGCTCCAACAATAACCACAATAGTCTGATATCACATACAGCAAAATGAGCTAAACCAACCGAAAGCACAGCCCAGTGATGACCCGTTGGTGTGTTTGCTAATTAAAACAGTGTCCTGCTGAGATGATCACAGTCATATGCTTAATAAAAACCAAACAGCTGCACAGCATCAGGGACCCAAAGGCCACTGGGAGAATATTTTTTCTATACATATATAAGAACAGATGTAATAATAGCCGTTTTCTGCCTCAGTAACTAGCTACGTCACAGGAGAACACTCACACACTGAAGGTTTTACATAAGCCACCATTTTCTGTCGAGCCAAAAAAAAGGCACCAAATTTTCCCCAAACAAACTGTTCAACAGTGACAAGTTTTATAATGATTTTATTTAGGATTTTGTGAATATTGGTAATAAAAATACAAATGAAAGTCCAAAGCTAAACCGTTAAGCTAACAACATTTTGAGATTTGTTGACGCTTAAATTTTTTATAGGGATGTTCTGATCTGAGAAACATTGAAAATCAGTTTTATTTCAGCAAACAGGGTTCTATACAAGTTAGCAAATGGCTACTTAGCTTGTATAGAATGCTATTGTACTTTTAGCTTTATGCTAGTTGTCATGTAAAACAACAAGCATTACTGTATGGTAAAATTATCCAGAACAAAAGAAAGCTTAAAAAAACATTTGAAAACATTTCGACTCAGCACACTGCAGCATTTTACACAAACAAATAGCATATAACGGAATTAGCTAAAATTAGCTTGAACGTAATGCTAGAGAACTGTTAGCCAAATAATAATTGCTATAGAGCAAAAACTGTTATCAAAATGATTTTCGGGCCACTGCTATTAAACCTCTTCAACTGTTAAAAAATAAAAATAACGTTGTGCCTATATTTCAAAGATGAGAATTAATCTTTAAAATTTGTTAGACTACTGGAAACGGTACAATATTAAAAGTTTATTAGCAAATTTAAATCTTCATATTAAAAGAGAAAAAGTGATTTTCATGTCAAATCTGCAGTCACTGATTACCATTGAGAGAACTTCTAAGCTAACTAGCATAATGCCAATATTTTGTTTACTTTTTCTGCTATAATGTTCAGATTTCATTTAGATCAAAGTTTTAACAACTGACTGACTCAAAGCAACACAACTCATCCTGTCAAGGCAGAGCTTAATTTTACTCAAGCTAATCAGCATATGGCTAATTAGCTTAACTTAGCGTTTATATAGTACCACAGACCTTAAGTCATATGCTAGTTAGCCTACATCAAAATATACCATTAGCTTTAAACCACTGCAGCTATACTTTTTTGTTAACTTTGTGATTGACAATGTTCAGTATATATACAGTACTTCAAATTAAAGAAATTAAAGCTAACATGCATTTGCTAACTAGCAAGATGCTATTTAGCATGTGCTAAGTAGCCACATGCATGAGTATTTTGAATTTTTGCTTGGTACTTTTTTAAATTTTGCCATTAGCATAAACATAGAACTTGTTTCTCCTTATATTAACAAAACAAAATTATACCTTAACATTACTGAAGACGTTTTATGACAGTTATGCTAAATGCTACGGCGGTTCAGCAGTACCATTGAGATTACTACAAAATAAAATACTGCATTTAGAAGAAATTAGTTTGTTATTGTGGAATATAACAGGTAAATATGTACAAATTAAAATGTTTTTTCCCCATTACTAATATTCTTTGCAACATTATGATGAATGTGATAATGCTGCTCCACAGAGAATAAACGGTTTGGTATCTGAAATCTGGATGTACATTTTATATACAAAATATTTCTGTTGAGAAACAACATAAATAATAATATATTTGAAATGTTGAAGGAAATTAAATTGCATTTTTAATGTTTTAACCCTAAAGAAGCTGCCTTTCTGCATTTTTGCTACTTTTGTCAGTAAGATTGGGACGTCCCCATAATCTACATGCCTGATGTGGAAATAAATCTGAGAAATCAGTGGAAAGATTGAGAAAGTTTACCTAAAAATGTAAAGTTTGTGCCAGCCAGAAAACAAGTTTATGGAAAACCTTCAGTCTGGACTAAATCCACAGTAAAACAATAATTACATTAGTGAAAAAGAAATTTAAACCTTCAGTGGGTGTTCATTTACTGTGTACATGATTTAAATAAAAACCTGCTGAACGTCCAGGTTTACGCTGCGATAAATCACGGCTACTTTTGTTGTAGAGCAAAAAGAAATGGGACCGAACAAAAATGAACCTCCAAACGTTTCTTATTTTCAGCTCCAAAGCTGATTTGTTTCTCCTTTCATTTCTGACTTTAGAAGCCCAAAATGTTCCAGAATCATCCCGTCTTCCCGGCAGGAGTCAAAAATAAACTACAAAACGACAGAAAAACGGGCAAAACTCCAGCCTCCTTTTCCGTCCATCGCTCCTTCACTGACGACTTACAAAAGACAAACACGATTCAATTTAAAGGCTTGAGTGAAATCACAAGAAAAAGCTGTCCGATCATTTTGAACACCAAACAACTCAACGACAAGAAAGGGACTTTCTTTTTTTTTTTTTTTTGGCATCGATCAAAAACAAAGAAAACAAAGAAAAAAACACAAAAAGCCACGTTTTTCTTCACAGTTTTTACCTGCAGACGTCTTCAAGACAAGAAGTTGTAGATTTTTTTCTCTGGATGTTGTATACTTTGACATTGAGCCTGTGTAGGTAGCATATTATGTGATGAAAAATGTTTGATTGGGTTTATCTGTACAACAGCTGGATGTTTAGCACTTTCAGCGGTTTTTTACCAACATGTCCAGACACAAATGCTCAGCACCCTCCACACTTTTTGGCATCCCTGGTGAAGAAACGAAGGCAGGAATTATTCCAGTAACAACCTCAACCTGAAAAACTCAACAATTGATCCGGTTACATGAATATTTCTGTTTAATTATCTTAATAAAAAAAAATCTCTTTCTCAATTTTGATACTACACTGCTCAAACAAATAAAGGGAACACTTAAACAGGTGTTTAACACTAGAAGTGTTCCCTTTATTTTTTTGAGCAGTATATAAACAGGCAGGGCGGCAGCTGCATTTCCACTAAACATATAATTGCGAAATTTGATGTTTCGAAAATAAATTCATTAATTAAAAAAAAAAAAAAAAAACAAATCTCGTTTTTCAGTAAAAGGTTTCGGTGCTAGCAGCAGGTGGATTTTTTGGCCCTATGAAAATTGGTTTATTTTGCAAAATGCAACAGAAACAAAAGTTTTCGCTTCACGAGTCACGTGATCAACAACAGGATGTTGCTACTGGTGGAAACCAAGAAGATGACAACAGGAAGTAGTTTTAGAATGATGGTGTTGAACTTATTCATGTGTGATTTTATTTTAATTGTGTTTCTTATTCAATCAAAACATCGCAGTTGCAAAATTGTGTTTTTTAACGTTAGTGAAATATTGACAAAGTTTTGTGCAGGTTTGTAATGGAAAAGCAGCTGACTGAGCTCTGCAGGAACAAACACTCCAGGATGTTTCTGCTGTGAAACAAAGGAGAAAAACTGTTAAGTTCGGTGGAGGATCTGTGTTGCTGTGGGCCTGTTTCTCTACTGTTTAATTCTTTGTAATGTCAGGACATTTGGAATAAAAATCTGCTTCCCCCTCAGAGAAAACAGTTTTTGGTACTGATCCAGTACAACGCGGCGCGGCTACCAGGGGTGTCAGGAAATGTGGAGGCTGATGTTTACAGATGTTATTTTCTTTATCTCAGAGTTTTGATGGATATTTTTCATGCCCAACTTCCTGTCTGTGATTAATCTGTGACTAGGCGGCTTTTATTTTTTTTTAGAAAAAATTCTGCACTGAATGTCATTTGTGATGCGGTGAAAAAAGAATCTCAAACAAATGCACTCAATCAGAATTTGAGATATAGGCCAAACATTAAATTTTCTATTCTTAAAAAAACAACGTTGGGTGAGGGCTTGTTAATTTGTGCTAACTGATTAATTTCTAATTTTGAAACTGTGAAAAAAACAAGTAAAATATTTTCTTACATATTTTTAAACGACTTTAAACTAATTTTCCTAGGTGATAATACTGATCCATGGTACGATTTTAAAAATTTCAAATTATTTGTCGGTTTTATTTTTGGCAGAAATGGGCCTCCATATCTGCTTCTTGATTAAAAAGGATCACAAACACTGAGTTAAAGAGTCCAAACAGTGCAACTCCTTCATTCCCAGAACTCCAGTCTTTTTCTTCTTCTTGTCTTTATTTGATCAGAGAACTTTTTTCACTGGAAATCAACAAAGTTCAGGTTTTACTTCTTTTTTTTTCCAAGCGAAGTCGGCTACTATGGTCAAAACCATGGATCTGCTTTGTGTCAACAAAAAGCCTTCATGGTTCTTCCCCAATTTAAAAAAGTAAACGGACCCGTTTCTTCATCCAGGAAGGTTTAACGGCCTCAAACCAATTAAAGTTCAACGTAAAATGAAATGAAAATTTACTCCAAAGGGTTTTGAGATGCCCTCGACTCGCCTTCATCCCGTTGGATTAATCTCAGTGTTTTTGTCTTGGATGGTCGGATTAACGTGTGCTGGGTTAAATGCTTCAGTCGCGTCGGCAAGAGCTTTTTTTTTTTTTTTTTTTTTTACTTTCCGTCACGTCGGGGTGGCGCCGTCCGCAGAGTCTTTACGAAGTCTTGACCAGGTCGTAGACGTAAATGAGGAAGTCGTCGTCGAACTTGATGAAGTAGACGGACGGCTTGGCCTCCACCTGGTGGATGACCATGCCTGTTCGTTTGCCGCCGTCCTCTTTGGCGTACTCCACCTGTTTGCCCACCAGGCTGTCCACCACCTCGCCGGGCTCCCGCTCCGCCGGGACGCTGTCGTCTGCGGACGCCAAGCGACACGTTAACCTCAACGCACGGGAAACTCTGAAAACACCGAATGAGAGCGGACTCACTGGAGTCGGGCATGATGCGCAGGTCGCCCTCCTTGTAGTCGTCCAGCAGCTGGTACATGTACAGAACCGGGTCCTTCTCGTAGGTGATGTAGAACCAGGTGGTCATGATGGGGGCGCGGGCCAGAACCATCCCCCTCCACTCCTCCTTCGGGCCCTCCTCCGTCTCGAACATGTGCTCCACGGCCTTCCCGATCATGGCGTCGGCTAGGCTAACGTCCGTCAGGCGCGACTTAGCTGTGGACAAAAGACTCTGTCAGACGCAGCAGTTTGTCTCTGAGCTTCTGTCAAATGTTTCAGCTCAAGAATCTTTACATGAGGAAAAATATGAAGAAAATTCACACAAAACAATAAAGATTTATCTATCTATCTATTAAGTTAGAGCAGCTAACTAAAAAGCTAGCTGCACTAACCCTAAAGCGCTAACCCTATACATCAGTTTTGCAAACACTAAACCAAAATGGTACTTAACAGAAGCTAATGCTAAAGCGCTACAGCAAAATAGTACTTAGCGTAAACTAACATTAAAGTGCTAAAACAACATAGTATTTAGTTTTGCAATACAGTATTTAATGTCAGCTAATGCTAAAACGCTATAGCAAAATTTTATTTAGTGGAAGCTAATGCTAACGTGCCTTGTATAATATCACTTGGTAATGATATGTCAAATTTACTGAACTCAGTATCTATAGTAACTTTTCTTATGTATTGAATTTAGTTTTTATCAGAAATGTTTTGTGATTTGTCCAATTATGGGGAAAAATTGAATGAAAAAATCTCAAGAAAAATAAATGTAAATATGTACATAAATAATAAAAACTCTTCAAAAATACAAGATGAAAAACGTTTTTGCAGTGTCGTGTCTCCGTCTCAGCTGGTTCTCACCGAGCCGGTCGGGCAGAACCTCCAGGCCCTGAACCCGCTCGTCCTTATGCAGCTCCAGGCCGTAAACGCAGTCAAACCCGTCGTACTTTATCAGGTAGAGCGACGGATTAACAGGCACCTGGTGGAAACAAACGTTAGTTTATCCTCCTCTAAAACTCCAGAACCAAAAATCCCTGAAATCTGTGAACTAAAAACAATTAAATGAATAAAGGTTTATTAGATTAAAATTAGTTCCAGTCGATCAACTAATAACCTCCGCTTAGACTTTCTCTTATTGTTGCAGTTTGTCTGCCATCCAGCAGAGGGCGCCGCTGGTCATCCAGCAGGATAAAGAAACAAAGATGGCGGCGGCGCTATAACAGAACGGGTAAGAGAAACGGTCCAAACTTCTTTGACTATTTTAAAGTCTAAAAAGTCGACTTTAATGTAAAACTTCCTCAGTGTTTCGGAAGCGTGTTTGACCCGGCGGGTTGGACCCAGATCACCTGATCCAGAACCGTTCCCTTCCACACCACGTGTCCTCCACCGTCCTTCCAGATGTGCTGGATCCTGCAGCCCACGATGTTGCGCCGCGGCTGGGACAGAACCTTGGTGGGCGGGCCCAGGCTGCTCTTATGCTTTCTGCAGGAGCAGACAGAACCCAGTTAACCGGCCCGGTTCCCCCAGTCAGACGGGGAACTGGGAGGCTGGAAGCTTCTACTCACTTGTGTGGATTCTTCTTCTTCATCATGTTTGCAGAAACACCTGCATGCCCTGAGAGGAAAAACCAGGAACGATTCAGAAACGCCGGTTCTACTGGACTTCCTCTGATGGAACCATGGTGGCAGTGTGTGTGTGGGTGTGTGTGTAGGTGTGTGTGTGTGTGCGTGTGTGTGTGTGTGTGAGGCAGTGACCTGCATCAGCTGTGTCTCTGTGACCCGGTGGGCTCTTCATTCATCTGGAGGCAGAGGGGCAGCCGGGCTGCCTCACCACTGGGCTACAACCAGAACCGGGTCTCCAGGTCTGGAACCACAGAGAGGGGAGGGGGAAGGGGGGTTAGATGACCTTCAGATGACCTTTAGGGTCCATTTCAAAGTTCAGAACAGATTTTACTGCACAGAGCATGAAGATGGATGGATGGATGGATGGATGGATGGATGGATGGATGGATGGATGGATGGATGGATGGATGGATGGATGGATGGATGGATGGATGGATGGATGGATGGATGGATGGATGGATGAACTGTGGATCAAATTAATCCTGCTAGAAGTTCCTCTCTAGAGGTCAAAGGTCAATTCTTATTTCAGATCCATTGAAGTTCTAAAAATCTGAGATGAACAAAAACTTTTTCTTTTTAGCAAAACCAAATGATCAGTGAGCTTTCAGCTCCATCTCTGTCTCTCCAGGTCAAAGGTTAAAGGTCATGACAGGACGGCCTGATAAAGTCCTACCTGATCTCAGGAGGAGAGTCGATGCAGCCGCTCGTCCTTCAGCTCCTGAACTGAATCAGAATCAAACCTGGAAAACACAAAAAGGTTCAGTCCAACATTTTACACTCAAAAGTTTTACATTGTAAAAGATTTTAGTTTTAAATCAGAGCTTCAGCTCAATACACTAAAAACATCTGTTAAGATTCAGTCTGAATTAAAACAACCTGGAGCTGGACGACAAATTAGCATTAAAAAATCTTGAAAACACAAAAAAGAAGAAAAGGTTTGTATCCAGAACCCAGTTTCTGTTCCCGGCTCACTGGTTGGGAATATTTAATAAACTCAATTTATTTGTTAAGTCTGATCCAACTTTCACCTCCAGGAATGTTTCTTTTTCCAGATTCCCTTAAAAATGTCCTTGACAACCAGAGGTCTAGTCCAAACATCTGATTCTGGCAGATGGCAGCCTAGAGGTCAAGCTAACATGTTGGTGAGTTTAAAATGTTTCTCAGTACATTTCAGAGAATGAGTGAAGGTGGAATTTCAAACTATTAATGATTCAAATTTATTTAATCCAGTAGAAAAAACATGTTTGAAATGAAAGACGATGAAAACAACAGAATTCATGGAAAAAATGAATTATTGTTGACTTTATAGCAACAAATCAAACAATGCAAATTACAAAACACACAAAATTCTGCAACCGCAGGAAAAAGAAGCAAAAGAGAAAATGTTGCAATTAGCAAAAAAAATAAATAAAGCAGTGAGTATAAAAAGCTGAAAACTCGCTTCATAAAACAGAAATCCTCCAGACCAGCAGGGGGAGTCGATCACCAAATCACCAGGCACAAGTAAAGACGGAAACATCCAGAAGAAAGTTTGAAAACATGAATTATACTTCATGTTTTTCCAGACTCCCCCACTGGCCTAAACCAAGGCCTGTCGCAATAACCAATCAATCAATTGATGCAACTTTGATATCAATAATTTCTATTTGTATAATTTATTGTTTTTCTCTTTTTCTACTAAAAACTGGATGATAAAAGTTTTAGTCTGGTGATTTGATCTCATCTAAACTTTTTTTGAAGGACAATTTTCTTAATAATTAATTTTATTTGTTGTTTGTTTTGGATATTTTAAATGTCTTCCAGGTCCAGTGTCAAATGTTCATTTGAATTTAATTTTATTGATCTTTGAGAATGTTGGTTCTTCAATTATATCATGTGAAAATGATCTCAAAACAAAAATATTATCGTTTATCACAATAACTTCTGGGACAATTTATCGTCCAGAAAAGTTCTTTTATCCTGGCAGGTTTATATAAACCTTTTGTTTAAATAATATTTAACACTAAATCTGTTTAGTTTTTGTAGATTTTCTTTTGCTTTTCCACCAAATACGTCAGAGATCTTTGGAAGAGTCTCAGTTTTTTCCAAAAATAAATGTATTTCCAATCGTACACAACGATAGAGACAGAAAACAACCTGGTTCAGCGAAAGTCAAGAATTATTAAGTTTTGCAGATATTTATGATTTTAATTGAAGATCTGATTCTAATATGTCAAACGCTGACAGATCCAACAGTTCCTCCTCTAGATGATGAGGTTCTGTTAAACGTGAAGTCGTCGTCTCTGAAGGAGACGGCTGATCGGGTTCTGACCCAGAGGGGAAAACTTCCCGAACACGGGACCTTAATTATTGATCAGTGGAGCATGTGAGGAGGCGTGTGGTGGATTATTTATCTGCAGGGTCGGTGTTATGTAACATCTGCCCCTCTAACCGCTCACTCCCTTAAAGAGACGGCAGACCAGAACCAAACGGCTCGACCCGATTGGAACCCTAAGAGAGGCGGGATAAAAGGAGCTTTTATTCCTCTAGAAGCTTTATGACAAACTTGTTTTTTTCCAGCTGAGGAGATGGTCAAACCTCAAACGCATTCCTGGCCGACCAGAACCTCAGAAGGTTCTGCAGAAATGGGCCACAGCTGCTGGTGATTTTCCTCCAGGCGTGCCGGGCGACGCGCTGAGTCATCGGCTGATCCCCAGAGAGCCGGATGATGCCGGACGTCACCATGAGACCGAACACAAACCGGGTCGGTGCGCCAAACGCTTCCACCTCCATCCGACCTCAGCTGGAATACCGCCGCTCGGTTCTGGACAAACTAAGCGACTGCGGCCAGAGATTTACGGTCGGTACCGGTGATGTAAGAAGATCTGTGCAGAAAAATGCAACGTTTTTTCCTCCTCCCCCAAAAACATCTGGATTGGATCTAGTTCTGCTCAGGTCGTCCTGCAGAGTTTCCTGATCCAAACGTTCGGTCAAGAGCATCAGAACTTCATCCCCGAGACAAAAGACGGGCTTCTTTACGACATACTTACTCAGCAACATGGAGGCACAAGGAAGGAGCATAAAACATGCAAATGTGAAACATGTGAATCTAAGCTGCACATGTTTCACATCTGATTCATTCTGAATCCCATTTCAAACATTTGTTTCCATCACTTCATTATCTGGGTAGAAACTAACAAATTCATTTTAACGATGAACCGACTGCAGTTCTTTGGCCGATCACCGATCTTTAAACAGCCTGATCTACCGATTCCGATTTTGGACGATACCGATTTATTTGTCTGAAATGTTGCTAAGTATAGCAAGAAAGTTGCTGAGTTGGCAACAGTGGGGTGACTATTGTCAACTACAAACTTGCAGACATGACCTGGTGGGCGGAGCTAACAGTCAAACCTCTTTAACTGCAGAAGAGGACATTGGCTGATTCTAGACCAAAGATCGATTTCACAAAATTAAGGAAGTCAACGCCAATAAAAACACAACAAGTTGATTTCAAACAAGCCAACACAGCACATCATCCCCATGGTGGGACATGGTGGTGGCAGCATCATGCAGCAGGAATGCTTTTTTTGTGTTCAGAATGGATAAGAAAGCTGACAAGAAAACGACAAACCTAACATCCAGCCAAAGCTTCAGTAGAAAGGTTTAGATCAATACTACTTCATGAGTTAGAGTGGCCTAGACAAAGACCTGAAAAGTCCCATTCTAACTGAACTTGAGCTATTTTACAAAGAATGGAGACAAAGTTTAGACTCCAGATGTTTAAAACTGATGGAGACAAACCCTAGGAGACCTGCAGCAGAAGGTGGTTCAACACGGTAAGTCAGGCGGCCTGAACACAAATGGACTAAAAGAATTGTTCAAACTGACGTACGATCTGCCTGCAGCTTCACAGTCGGGTCTATAACATAAAATCCTAATAAAAAACACATCAATATCGATGGTTTAAGGGACGTGAGCTGTAGAATTGCAAAGTAGTCACAGGAATCTGAAGAAACCCTGCAGAATTGTTTTGAGGTTACGGATCGGATCGCTCTTTGCCAGCTTATTTGGAAGAACATCGGTGCCATGAATGAGTGTTTGACCGACTGTATAAACTCCCACCAAAACAGTGAGATGCTTCTCTAATAACAAACCAGTTACTGCCTTACTCCATACTTCAGTACTGGAAATGTCTTAAAGGGCCGCCATGTTGGATCACCATGGAAACATCTGCAAAACGTTCCCACAAGTCTGGGATTATAAAATAATCTGAAATGTGTTTGTTTTCTGTTTTAGTCCCACCAAACTAAACTGGACATTCAGAGACACAAACTGTATGTTTACCTGATCAGCAGTGAAGCATTTCAGGTTAATTTCTTTCAGATTAACCTGGAATTTATTAACTATTAATAATATTTATGTTTTTCCCAAGCAGACATCCACCAGGACATAAATTCATGTTCTGAAATAGCAGAACCCAGAAATGCTTCTGACAGAAAACCTGTTGGGTCGCCTTGGCAACCAGGAAGAGAATATCATTTCTCCACAAAGCCAGGTTTTTTTCTTAATTAACAAAATCAGTAGGAACGCACAGTATATCTGAATTAATATAATATCGGATGATGCTAGTTGTTTTTTAACATACTGGTATCAGACCAGTAAAACTGGGACGGTATCAACAACTAATACTTATTTCCATTTTATGTATTCGGGGGTCCAATATCAATATTGACCCAACTTTTCCTAAAAACAAAATTTGTATTTGCTTAGGTTCTGACCTGAGCAATTTATTATTTTATGCCTCTTGTTGTCAATTTATAAGGTGTTAGATTCAAGCTAATGTGTATTTAAACGCATAACTTTGATTTTTTTAAAAATATATTAAAAATGTCTAATCAGAAATCTCACAACCTGCATGAAGTCCCACCGCGACCCCCTGAGGGTCCAGGACCCCCATGTTGAAAACCTCTGAATTAGAATCTCACACAGACTGAAATGTTTCAGTTTCTTTCTGTTAATCTTCATAATTATTGTTCAAGGGAAATGAAAGCCAAAGTTTCAGTCTAAAAAGAAACAAAAAGATTTTTCAATCCTGAAATGTTAAGTTGCATCAATTCTAAAATAAACTGAGAAAAGTTCATGTGATTCTAATTCTATATTTTAGGGATTAATTACACACAAAATTGAGATTTTGAGAAATTTAGTTGAATAAAGAAGTTTTATGTTATGTCCAACAAAATCCTAGAGCAGTCCACTAGAAAGGACAGTCAGAGTGGAAAGTTGAGTGGAAGGAAAAAAACCTGACCAAGTGGTGTTCAACCACATTATATTTAAAAGCTCATATTTCTGTATATTCTAAAAGTTTTAATAAATCTGATCATCATTTAAGCAGAAACACTTAAATGAATGTTTAGATGCATTTAATAACTGGAGGGAAAATCAGATTTTTCTGTGTCTGGACTCATATTGGCTAATCTCTGGTTCTCAAACGGGGTGTTTGGAAAATGAACTTTCACTTCCTGTCAGTGAGACGTCTGCTTTCTGATTGGCCCGGAGCCGCTTCACCTGGACTGACCGGCCCAGGTTTCTGAGGACAGGCTGGTTCTGGTTCCCAGACATTCCAACAACTTCTTCCTGCTCCTACTGCTGCATCAGATTATGACAATGCACCAAAATGCATCAGTCAGAGGAAGACCTGGAGTTGAAAACTGCATTTTTTAATTGTTATTTTTGTTTTGCTGCAGTCATTTAGGATAATGAAAGCCAAAACGCAGCAGCTGCTTTGACTGTGTTGAAAATGTGATATTTTATCATGAATGTCTGCAGTGAGAAAATGAAACAGCAGGTTCTGCAGCAGGGCCAGCGTCAGCCATGTTGCTCGCCTTTTCCCTTTATCTTCTCAGTCCATTATAAACGGATCGGACGGGGGAAGGGGGCGGACACCCGCCGCAGTCCACTCAACAACAGCGGGACAGTCTGAGAGTCCAACCCGGGACCGGGACGGTCCCAGACGGGGAGACAGCCGGGGACTGGGTTCGGTCTCCGGCTGTCTGCTGCTGCCTCTCCCGCCCCTCCCCCTCGGCGGGAGAACGCAGCCAACAAAACGAACGCTCCGCTCCGTGTGTTGTTGCTGGTTGTTTACCTGCAGGCAGACCGGGCGGCGCTTCCTCCGGTCTTACCGTGAAACTGGGGGGAAGGAAGGAGACCCGGCGGGGAAACGGAGCGGTTCCTGGCCTCCCGCTGGTCTGTCCGCACAGCCCGCTCCGACTTCACAGGAACCAGAGACACTTCACGGCCATCTCACCTCCAGCGGTCAAGGTGGAAGCAGCGCGGCGCCAAACATCCGGCTGAGCCTTTCAAAATAAAACCGCCCGAGAACGCCATCAAATCAATAGTTTTGATTACTTAATATTATTATTCGAAAATGAATTAGTGTCTCCACATACATTATTTAAGGAGAAAAAAGTCAATCTTAATTTAATTTGTCAAAATATATTTTATTCTAACATGCTTTTTTATTTTAAGCACTTTTTAATCTTTATGGCATAAAGAAAATATTTTTAAGATATATTTACAATTCACTAAATTAGAATATGCTTTCTGATTTTGCTCACTTATCAGATTAAAAGCACTTCTTGAAAATAACTTTACCAATCATGTTTATTACTAGAAAATAGTTTATTAATCCCAGAAGGGATTGATATCTATCTATCTATCTATCTATCTATCTATCTATCTATCTATCTATCTATCTATCTATCTATCTATCTATCTATCTATCTATCTATCTATCTATCTATCTATCTATCTATCTATCTATCTATCTATCTAATCTGCATGATAGCCTTTATTTCATTAGAAAAAGATCATTATTTAACTTTTTGGTAAACAATTGTGCTTGAAAACAGTTGATTTTTAACTTTAAAAAATTTCCTGTCTCAATTAATTTTTTAGGATATTCATTGTTACATGATGTACCCATAATAAAAAATAATTTTATTTTTTGACACATTTTTACCATTAGGGCTGGATTCTTGTTTTGTTCAATCATAATTATTAATTTATCTGCATTATATCCAGTTGCAGTTGCTTAGTTTTAAGTATTTTCTTTGTAAATGAAAAATAACTGATTCATATTTAGTTTGCAGTAAATTCCCAGAGAGTAAAATCATAACCACAGGTCTGTAGATTTGTGGAGGTTTATTTTATTTCATAATGTTGTCACGAACTTTGCAACAATTATTGTGATTCCAGCTGAATTTGTACATTTTAGTCCAACTTTAAATGATTTTTTTGCACAGGTTTAACTCTCCATGTGCAGTATTTAATGAAACTACCTTTTATTTTTGGTTCGCTGAGCGGACTTCCGGTCGTGGCGCCGGCCCCTTGACGCCCCTCCCTCTCCCTCTCGCTCTCCGCCCCTGCTGCCTTCTGCCAAATAGTGCGACCGACAGGAAACACAAGAACCCGGACTGGCGCATTACGCTGTTTTTCCCTGCTGAATAGTGATCCGTCCTTCGGTTTAATGCGACAGCGGAGGAGACAGACAGCCGGGAGAGAGACACGCTGGGGGACATGTCCACCTGTCCACAGTGGTGATTGGATAATAAACAGATTTAGTGATGGGTTTAAGGTGGAAATGTTTTCTTTTGTTCTCCTCTGCAGTGTCAGCTATAAAGCAAATCATCATGTTGGAATGATTTCAAAACAAAATTAAGAAAATTTTTAAAAAATTAAATTAAATTAAAAAATTGTTTTTACACATAAAATCTGAGGCAAATTTTTATTTTTTCTTCTTAAATCAGCTTTTAAGGATGTAAAACTGCAGCTTGTCATACATTAAAACTGATTTAATGCAACAGAACCAAACTGAACTAAATACATTTTTAAAAAACATTTCCGTACTTTAGATTTTTGTTTCAGATCATTTTTGCTCTACATTTCCTGCAGAATCCAAATTCTGAAACATAAAGAATCTTTTCCACATTAGTTGTGTTTTTCTTTCAGTAAATTTCTCAATTTGTTCCCAATTTCCTCCCTTCGTCCTTCAGAAAATATTTCTAAAGCTGCACTATTTAACTTTTATAAAAAATTATATCTTTTGTTCATATTTATTAAAATACGTATAATAATCTATAAAAAACTCAAGCTCCTCCACTTCTTCCCTGAGTTATTATTGCAATCTGCAGAAACACACCCCTCCTACTCAAAAACGAAGGTCTTAGCGCTGTCAATCAAGTCATGAACTTGCTGCTCAGTGTGCTAATGGCAGAGAAACAACTCAGCGTTAGAAGAAAATCATTTATCTGTTGCCATAGTAACTAGCTTTATTCATGGCAGGCTGGTGAACAGAGAAGAGTTTGAGAGCCATGAACACGAGGATGATTGACAGCGCTAAGACCCTCCTCCTGGCTCTGATTGGTTGTTTTTGAGTGTTAGCTCAGAAAGGAGGTGGAGGAGCTCCATTGCTGGGTTTTTCATTCAACACCAAACATGACATTTAAACATAATTTTTTTATTTTAGATTAATTTAATCAGTAGTTTTTAAATTATTTCTCATGCTTCCACCAGTTTCAGCTTCCTTTGTTTCCAGTATAATTACTATTCAATCCAACAGACGCCATCTTTGTTTTGACAAACTTTTCAAAGTTTTTATTGTCAGAATCAAACAAACTTTCTATTTCAAATAATTTCCCATTTTCATGGTTTTTGCTGAGTGTTTTCTACATTCCTTTGAACTGCTGCATGATGGACAGCAGATGTTCGCTGCGTTTCTGGACGCTGCTCTGCTCCTCCTTCAGCCTCTCCTGGTCCTGCAGAACCTCCTCCTGAGGAAACGGCCAGGAGATTAACGTACAGACCAAAACCAAATAAACACAGTTTAAATTAAAATTTAAGAGAGTAGAGGTGCTGGTCAGGACTGTGAGGAGTGTGTGTGTGTGTGTGTGTGTGTAGGTGTGTGTGTGTGTGTGTGTGTGTCTGACCCGCAGCCTGCTGAGCTCCCTCCTCTCTCGGTCGTTCTCCTCGGCTCTCGCCCGGAGCCACGCCTCGTTCTGGTTGCGATGTTTCTCCAACATTTCCTTCAGCTCCTAAAAACATCCAGGAAGAAAAATATTTTAATGTCATAATCTGCAAACTGAAACCAGATTAGGATGACAGTAACATGTTGCTATCAGATTAAATCTGATTTGTTTAGAGACTTTAGACCAGCTGAGATTACATTTGCTTTGTAATCTCAAACCTTTTGAGATTAAATTATATTCTGTAAGGTCCAAAAATATTTGAGATTTTGTCATTTTAGAACTGATCACATCAGATCAGAGTTTGTCCTGACCAGATTATGTCAACGTTTCTCAAGATTAGATTAGATTACATGGGAGTTTCTTCAGACTGGACTGCCTTTATCTGTCCAGAATAGATTAGTTTCTCCAGGTTGGATTAGATTACACTGCACTGTCCAGATGATCTTAGAGTTTTTCTAGATTAGATTAGAATAGATTAGAGTTTCTCCAGGTTGGATTAGATTACACTGTACTCGTATTTGTCCAGATGAGTTTAGAGTTTTTCTGGATTAGATTAGAAAAGATTAAAGTTTCTCCAGATTACATTATATTGCACTAAATTGGTGTGTGCCCAAATTAGGCGAGTTTAAATTCAAGTTGATCAAGATTAGATTAGATTTGAGTTTCTCCAGATTAGGCAAAATTATTTCTTCAGATTAGATTAGATTAGATTAAATTACACAGACACCTATATAAACTGCACCATACATTTCTTTATTTGCTGTAAATTAGAGTGAACAGGATTAAACCAGATTAACCTGTTGTTGTCGTTCTCTGTGAGCTTCATGCTCCTTTCTGTCCCTGTGTAGAGCTGCAGCGGCTTTAGAAACTTCTAACTTCTCCCTGAATAAAGAAAATAAATCATCTGTAGAGTTAGTCAATACAAAAGCTACAAAGAGATGAATGAATGAATGAATGAATGAATGAATGAATGAATGAATGAATGAATGAATGAACCGATCTAGTTTCTGAAACTCCTGGTCCAACAGAGCGAAGGCTGCCTGGATCATTTTCATGGCCTGATCTCGAACGGCGCTGAAGTCTCTGTGGACACAAACCTGCAGCAGGAAAAGTTTGAGTCATCGCAGAGTTTCAACCCAAACCCGAAACAGAAGTGTGTGTGTGTGTGTGTGTGTGCGTGGGTGTGTGTGTGTGTGTGCTCCACCTGTATATTAGCTGCTGCTGCTGTTCTGGGCTGGGTGGACGGAGCCGCGTCGCTCAGCTCATAGCGAACGTTGGGAACCTTAGTGGGAGTGAAGCTGTTGGCAGTAAAAACCAGAGTGAAAGAACGTTTGTAAAACTGAGAGATGAGACTCTGGTGGAGCGCGACGATCAGCTCCACCTGAAACAGAGAAACAGCTGCTGGACCACCAACCTGTGGCTGACGCCCTGCAGACCGAACTCTGACAGGATCTCCTTCATCACTGGGGAAAAACCAGTTCATCAAACCAGTCAGTCAGTCAATCACACAGGAAGACAACCAGCTAAACATCCAAACAACCAACCAATCAACCAACCAACCAATCAACCAACTAACCATCCATTTAACCAACCAGCCAACCAGCCAACCGATCATCCATCCAACTAATCATTCATCTAACTAACCAGCTCTCCAAAAACCAACCAACCTTTCATCCAACCAATTAGCCACCCAACTAATCAAACTCAACCAAAACCAAAGTTCATTCAACCAATCAACCAATCAATGGTACATCAACCATCCAAACAACCAACCACCAGTCAATACTCATCGAACCAATTGTTCATCCAACCAACCATCCAACAAATCAATCATCCAACCAGGTAAACAACCAATTAATCACTGATTTTGAAATAATACAAAGCAAAGATCCAACCAACCAATGTATTCAGTTCACTTCTTATCAAAACAAAGTTACTTTTTAATGCTCTTTCTAAAAGTTGTAATATTATTTTTTAATTCTGAAAGTCTCAAATTGTTCAAATGTTGCAAGTAATGAGAAATAAACAAATGATACCTTCTATTCTGCATAATATTGTCCAGCTTCAGTGTGATCCAAATGTTCACTATCTTTAAATCACATTAATATTGTTATTCTATAATATTATATATTCAGACTACATCGTATTTTACACTATTTATGATGAATTAATGCTCTATTTTTAGGTGTAGCACTTGAGTTTTTGAAAGTTTTTTAGTGGGAGATTTTTTGACTTTATTGAAACTTGAATCACTTTAAAGTTTTTATACTTTGTTGACTCCAGACAGGAAGGACAGGTGGTTAATGTACCTGGTTGTCTCTCAGACGGATTGATCAGCTTCATCACCTTCAAGTCATTCAAATCCTGCTCTTCATTCTTCCCTCCAAACACATACAGCTGTGGACCAGCGAACAGAAACGTGGTGTTGGAGAACATGTGATGTCATTCTGATATATAAATATATATATATGAGTATAAATATGAGAAGCCATCTGACGTGACTGTGTAGGATGAAGGCAGCGTGGCCGTGCCGACGGGCCGGAGGAATCCCAACATACAGAGGAACCTTCCACTTCATCTTGGCTGGAGACACAGAATGAAATATTTCACTCTTCTGCATTTATTTACATCAAACTGACACTTTTACTACCACATACCAATACTGAGTTTATGGATTTCATTGGACGACGTTGCTGTGGATTCCTTACTGCAGATTTGTCCTCCAAACAGATAGATGTCCTTCAAGGGAAGAAACACAACAAAGACTGTTGTCAGGTCTAAATACCTATTAGAGACAATTTAAACAAACACAGGAAAGACAAGAGAGTTAGATTCTTTGTACTCGCGAGGAGAACAGACAGAGATGTGCTTTCAGTTACAAATCTCCTACCGCTCTGAAACACATCTGTCCGCTCCTCTCTTTTTATTACTCTCAGAAACCCTCGTACATTGGGCGCTTGCAACTTCTCAAAGGGAGGGGGAAAAACAATTCATCACATAGTTGCAGCGCTAATGACTTTTACTATTTAGACACATGTTATCTACAATCTAAATCCTTCTTGCTCCAATTGAGTACCAGACACGGCCGGCGTTGAGTAAAACAAGTTGTATATCACACAGGAGAGTTGTCTCCGCTATCTCCCAGGCTTCACTGCTGGCTTCTCAAGGAAGTCACAGGAAAGAATCAAAGTTATTTAACACACAGAAACATTACTTAAAAAAGAAGAAACAAAGAAAAAACATATAATTAAACATTCTCTAAATGTAACTACAAGACTACATGATACAACGAATATTTGATAATTACTAAAAATACAATTTATCCAACAACCGTATACAAGAAATATCTGTGTTATGGCACGGGATGTTTTTATTGATTGTAAGAGACAAAACAGACTCCACATGTTAAAACTGTTAGCACGCAGCTAAACAGCAGCACTCAAAGTGACATTTTGTTTTCTAAAGGTCCAAACATGTAACATGTGAAACAAAAGCAAATACCAAATGAAAACTTGCAGGTTCTGCTGGGATCTTTTTAAATCACATTTTAATTAAACTTCACATATTTTTATACATCAGCTCCCTAAAAGCATAAAAAATATCCAGAGACTAGAACAGAAACAAAGACCTCTCACTCTGAGTTGTATTAAAACAAAAACCAAGTTTGAATTCAGATAAACTTCACGTTGGGCTACGGTCGTCACCAAATATACCTTCTACTAATTTGTACCATGTACTTTTCAGCAATTTTATAATTGTTATTACATATGAATACATCTTTTCTTGCTGTGGTTTGTCTTTTGTTTCTCTTTCTGTCGGTGTAAAATTAGACAGTTAGACTGTTGACTTGTGTCCTCTGAGGTTCTTTCTCTCTCTGATCTTCATGCTGAGATCATCAGAGCTGCTGCTTGATCACTGAGATCTTCATCGGTACGATCTTTAATGTTTTATCAGTGGCGAAGAATGGAAACATCTTGTGAGTGAAGGTGTGTGTGAAGGTGTGTATGTGTGTGTTAGTATCCAGATCAGAGAAGGACAGCTTTCCTCTGTCCCAGTCCAGATTCACTCTGATCCTCTGGGGATTCTTCTGGACTGAGAGACGAGTGGAAGGAGCTGGTGGAGAAAATGCATAGTATTTATTTATAAACAACAATCCAGACTTTATGCTTTCCTTCCTCTGAACAGACTCTTCTAACACACCAAGTCTCCAGGCTTCACTGTCTCCAACATCAACATCCCAGCTGTGGTTCCCTGAGTTAAAACCATCAGAACTCAGAACAGACGAGCACCAGTAATAATCAAATCTCTCTGGATTATCAGGAAGTTGCTGTTCCACTCCTATTCTAATGCTGGTCAGATTTTCAGACAGATGGAGTCTTGACCCAGCCGTGTTTGGGTCCAGAACCAGAGGAGTGTAGGTCACCATGTTCTCCATGTTGCTCCAGATGTTGAAGGCCAGGTTGCCCAGATGTTTGGCCTGGTCTATCAGAGCTCCTGAGGGCAGCTGTGAATCCTCCAGCAGGGGGCAGCGCTGGACTCTTTCCACTGCAGCCTTGTAGTTGTGCAGGAATGAGACGTCTTCAGCTCTCAGCTCCTCCTCTGTGGCTCTGATTGTGTCTGACAGAGCTGCTATCTCTCTGCTCAGAGCCTCCATCTTCTCCCTCTTCTGCTCCTCTTCCTCCCTCAGTGCAGCCAGCCTGGCCTCCTCTTCCTCTGCTAGAAACTGATGAAGCTGCTTAAACTGCTCCATAATCTGCCTCTCTGTGTGTCGGGCCTGGACCTTCAGGTGTTCTGCTGTCTGATCAAACTCCTCCTGAACTTTCTTCCTGAGCTCCAGCTTCTTCTTTAAAGGCTCCAGAGTTTCCTGAAGGTTCTTCTTGTGTTGCTGAGCAACTTCATCGATGGGTTTGAATCTGTGATTGGTGTGTTTTTCTGAATCTCTGCAGACGAGACAAACTGGCTGCTGATGGTCCAGACAGAAGAGTTTGAGTTTCTCAGAGTGCAGAGAGCAGAGATCCTCTGAAGCTCTCTGCTCTCTCTGCTGTAAGAAAGACTCACAGAGATTCTTCAGAGCCAGATTTAAAGGTGGAATATCTTTAGAAGATCTCCTTTTACAAACTGGACACTCTCTTCCTGGTTTCTCTCTCCAATATTTCTGCAGACACTCCTTACAGAAGCTGTGGCTACATGACAGAATAACTGGATCCTTAAATATTTCCACACAGACCGGACAGCAGAGATCATCGTCTGATCTGGAAGCCATTTTGTCTCAGAGTGAAGCTGAAATCACAGCAGACAGAAAGTCAAACCAGGAAGTCAGTTTCTCTCCTGTAGAAACTTTCTGAACTTACTTTGACTTTGATTGTCTTGTTTTTCCTCCTGCAGCAGTCTGTGTTTCAGTGTCTAGTTGCTCAGTTCTCTCTCTGTTCTCCTTGTTCAGTGTTAGTTTGATTTCAGTCGGAGACGAAGGCAGGACTCAGAGTTCCTCCTCAGGGTGTTTACTCAGTGAGTTTTTCTCTCTCAACTGTTTCCTGTTCATTTTTTCCAAGAGTTCCTGTTGGAATTTCAGTCTTTAGACGGAGATGTGGCGCCCTCTGGAGGATTTACAGTCAACCTGCAGTTTCAGAAAAACTACAGCACTGGAGGTGAAGGTAATGTTTGGTGTTGAGTAAAATTTTCCTTCTTTCAAAAAATAGTTTTTAGAATCTGAAATGTTTTTTCACACTGAGGCTTAAAATGTTAATTTTTAAATATTACACAAAATACTGTAAATGAAAACAATGAAATATATCTGAGAATATAAGACTTAAACCAACCAATCCAATATCTGATCAATCAATCAATCAATGCAATCAATAAGTAGTCTTAATCTGTAGTTCTTCACATTTCTCAAAATACTTCAGGGGTTTTCTTTGGATATTTTTTAACTGCTTTCCATACATTTTCCCTTTTCGTACCTGACCAGGACATTATTGTCATATAAACATGATGAAACATGAGACATGAAAAAAAGAAACATTTCAAACCCTAAAGAACTTTTTCTTCAGCAGTTTAATAGTGTCTCTACACCAGTTCACCTCTTCAGTGTGTGTGTGTGTGTGTGTGTGTGCGTGTGTGCGTGTGTGTGTGCAGTGTTGTATAAAGTACTGAAATCTCAGAGTCAAGTAAAAGTATAAGTACCTCTCCAAAATATGACTTTGGTAAAAGTCCAAGTCACTGACTGAAATGTTACTTGAGTTAAAGTCTTAAAGTATCTGAAACTTCTTGTACTTAAGTATGGAAATTACTGTAAAAATGGATGTACTCAAGTAATGTAATGAAAAGTACAAGTAAATAGATATACCTGCAGGCATCATTTAGTTAAGAAAATTAGGTGCTTTACCTATAGCACAAGGTTAACTTAACCTGCTTTACAACTGAACCAGCTTCTTAGTAAACCCTCCAGGACAGAAAATACAAAGTTTTTGTAAGCCTTAAGTTTTCCCTTCAAGTAAGGTCAGTGCTGAAAATGAGAAAAATAAATAGTACAGAAAATGCGGCCAACATGAAGAAAAAGAGCTGTTACGATTACTCTACTTCACAAATCATTGAATCAGTCAATCCTACAGTCAGTAGGTGGTGCACACAACTGGTCATTATGCAAAAGAAAAAAAGAATTGGGAGGGAAATGCAGCTTATTGGCATCTGTAAACCTGGTTTTGAACTTGCATGCCTTTCCTATATTCTTTAAATTTAGTCTAAATTGCTATCGCTATGGCTTCTGTCCCCCTTGAACAGAGGAGTCTAGGTAGCCTGCTACAGTCAACATTAGGCCTAAGCTAAATACACCACGTATGGAACTGAAACAATGCCAAACAAAGTTCATTTATGGTCAAGATTTCACAATACAGTAGTGCCTAGTGACCAAGCTATAGTTACTGAAACAGGAGGATTATAACCATTTCATAAGACGTTACCTCGATGTGTTTCTTCAAGTTGGATGGGGAGTTTTTGTAAGATAGAATTTCCACATTTTCGGGCAGGAATAACATAAACTGCATGCGGTACGACGAATCTTTAACACCCACGAAAGAGTATATTGTGTTTAAATAAGGCCATGGGCTCTCATCACCAGCTGGTGGTCCCCCTGGAGCCGTGTCCGACGTAGTTGCAGTCGTTGTGGTCTCCGTCTCCTCCTCCATGTGGCTGCTGCTGATTGCGAGACTTGCTTTGTGTTTAATGGGAGAAGCGAAACAGGTGTATCCTATTGGTGGTGATGAACAAGCCCAGGCAAGCAGGCTACGGACTTTGTTCGGTAGCCTACTTGCTACTTGCTAATCAGTAGGTGGGATCAAAACACTTTGTTTCTCTCTCTCGCTTTTTTGTAACGAGTAACTAAACCACACATTGAAAATGTATCGGAGTAAAAGTACGCAATTAAGTTCGGAAATATAGTGAAGTAAAAGTGAAAGTCATCAAAAATGTTCATACTCGAGGAAAGTATGAAGTACTCCAAAATATACTTAAGTAAAGTAGTGAAGTATTTTTACTTCGTTACTATACAACACTGTGTGTGTGTGTGTGTACCTTGTCATGGTGTGCAGTCAGTGTCTGTCCACTACAGACTGGAGGAGATTCTCCCTTCACCTCCCATTTCTGCCACTGCAGCTTCTCTGAAAACACAAAGAGACTCCCTAACTAACCAGAGCTTGGAGCACAAAGGTTTCCTTTTGGTTTCTTAGTCTGAATTTAGTCTCAAAAACTGGGAGAGTTGGTTAGAAATCCATAAAAACTGGTTTTTACATGGGGATTCTTTGAATCTTAAAAAGTTTTGATACTTTCAGGTTTTGTACCGCTGATTTTAACATTCCTGTAATGAAATCAGAATCAACATTTTCATATTTATTTATTGAGTTGAAGACGTTTAAAATAAACACATATTGTGTCATGATGTGTTGCTTCAAAGTGGATCCCAACCTGAGCCAAAGTTTACCTGTGTTCAGAGCATAAAGGTCCTTACAAAACGTTCCTCCTGCTCCGTAACCACCAAACATGAAGAGCTGATCTCCAGCCTGAGTGAAACTCTGCCCCCATCTGGAGAGGCAGAAACAGACGATATGAATATCCAGGATGTGACTCAGTGATTAAAGTGGATCAATGTGATTTGATCTGATTGAGTCTCACAGGGCAGGAGGAAGCGATCCGCTGGTTTTAACCGGAGTCCAGGTGACAGACACTGAAACAAAGTCAGGATCCAGACTTCAGTCCAACATGCTTCATTTTCTCTGGACAGAAATGATTCAGGATGAGTTTTTAACCTGTGTTGAAGACCAGGAGGTCGTCGGTTGGCTCGCCCTCCAGCCGCCCTCCGTACATGTAGATGTTGTCTCCAGCGGCAGCAGAGCCGGACCGGAGAACCCTGGGAGCCACGCCGCCGGCTGACAGGCATTCCCAGGCCAAAGACACTGCAGAGAACATGGAACGTCATCAGAACGCCGAGAGACGTGAAGCTAAAGACCAAACCAGGAGGGAAGGAGGCGATGAGGCACTGGCCTCACCGACGTCGAAGCTGTAGACGCCTGGGAGGCATTCGGAGGCTTCAGGACTGGAGGATCCTCCAAACAGATACAGCTTCCCTCTGACGACGCTGAGCAGCAGACGATGTCTCATCACATCAGGGCCAAACATCAACAGTGCAGTTGGGTTTTCAAAGGTTGGTCAAACTTTCTTTGGACATAAGCTGCTTTTCCCCAGTTAATGTCCCATATTTGTACCTGTGCAGTTAGTGATTAACTCATTAGCGCTTCTATGTCCAGCAGGCAGAAAATAGCAAGGAGGCGTGTCCTTTTTGTTGCAACAATCTTTCCCTTCAAGGATTCAAGGATCCTTGAATATTTAGAAAGTTATGATTCTGGAGATTCCAATAATAAATACAAACCAAGGATACAATCATAACATAGTAAACCCTTTAGTCAAGTCCTAGAGATGGAAACACTTCCGCTACTGCGCTAATAGCACAGCTAACTTTGAACACCTTTAGCACACTTAGCTTTAGCATTAGCTTTTGGATAAATTCTAAAGCGCTAATTTACTTTTGTAAACTTTTGTACAGTTTTGTAAACTTTCAGTTGAATAAAGTTTGACATCTGAAGTAGTTAGAAGTTTATGTCCATGCTCTTATTTTGAAGTGGTTGAAGACTGCTCAGCAGTTTCATTTCATTTCCCTAACAAAAGAAAGGAAACTGTTTTTTGTGACTCAGTTTCCTATTAAAGGAAAATAAATTCAAAGTAAAAACCTGGACAAATACTTTGTGTTGCAATTCACCCCAATATTGTTTTTAAATCTCCACCAACTTCCTGGACTGTGATCAAGGGCCACTCAGAATTGTTCCCAGGGCCGTAAATGGCCCCACGGCCACACTTTGGACACCTCCGCTCTAGATCTTGCTGGGACATTAGTCCTTTAATCCTGGAAATGTTCTTCAGGTCATAGAAGGCCGATTTTGTAACCGTCTTTATGTGGCTCTGGAGGTCCAAACCCAGATTTCAGCCTGATCTCTAGTTTCCAGCTGTGATAACTGAAGCTGTGGTTCCAGATCGTTCCTCTTTAGGTTCACAGACAATAACTTCAGTTTAGTTTCTGTAGAAAGTTTTGTCACCTGTTCTGATTCATCGCTACCTCCATGCTACCTGCTGGCGGCCATGTTGGAGTGGGATTTACCAGAGTGTGTGTCCTTCTCTGGCCGACGGGATTTCTCCGCTCTGAGGAATCTCCTCCCAGGTCACATCATCAGGAGTCACTGCAATCATCAAACCTGGGAATCATTTCCAGATCGCAGCTACGTCACAGAGAAACTTCATGAGTTCACAGCCAAACTGCAACGTTTAGCAAGAAACAGCAAATAAGAGTCAAGAATGGATTTTATCCTGATTATTATTTTAGAAAAACTATTTTTAATGGACAACAGGCTTATTGGACAGTCGGTTGTGTTTTTTGTCAACATTAAAGCATAAAATGAAACACTGAAGGCTACATGCTATTGGTCTGCTACCTGTTAGCATGTAGAAGTCAGAGAAGTAAACAGGACTGACCTAAAGAAGGAAAACAAAGTTAATAAATTAAGATTTAATTTCCTTTAAATGTACCAAAAAGAGAGTAAATGATCATAAATGTGTTTCTTGTTTTAGTTTGAGTGTTTTCGTCACCTCTGGGCTGATGCTACTCGCTCCTCCGAACAGAAAGGCGACGCTTCCAGCCACAGCTACAGCGTGACCATGTCTGCAGAAACATGCTCAGTTTAAAACACGTCGGCGTCACAAAGTGTTATTCACTTTAATTAGCTGCTCCTGACGTCACTTCAGGGCCGGACCAAGCCTGTTTGGGGCCCCAAGCAGATTTTTGGGGGCCCCATTTCAACATCTCAACATCAGATGCCTTATTGTTCATAAACTACTCTGTGTAGCGTACTTGCTAGCATTAGCTTAATTTGTAATTAGCTTACATCACATCAGAGTTATTATGGCTGATGATTTTAGACTCACAGGAATAACAAACAAAATAATTATTTGGATTTTGAAATGCAGAGTAGTATTTTAGGTGCCATATTTAATTTAACTGTTTGAAAGTAACTTCAGGTGATAAACACTAAATTTACAATTAAAACAGGTTAATATTTTATTTTTCCCCAACAGAGGCAGCAGCCATCAACAGAGAGAGATGAACTATTATTGTGTCACAACTATAAAAACAATATGGAAATTGTTTTTTTCCATGTTTAATAGCATTTAGTTTGAATTATTTAATGTTATTTTAAATATATATATATATATATATATATATATATATATATATATATATATATATACACTGTAACAAATTGCTGTATAAAAACGGCCAAAACTGAACAGTATCATACTGTTTCTATTGAAAACGGTACTGCACCGTGAAAAACAATGCATTCTGGGCAATTATTACTGTTTTTAATAAAATACTGTAATATACTGTGAGTAGCATTGCATTTTGGGAATGATGTTAGATTCAAAGGCAAGGAAGCTCTCTTTAAACAGAACGCTACTGTATTTCTCAAGAAGGCACGTCGTTGTGACATGTGGAAGCAACCTCTAGAATTTTCTTTACAAAGACTATCCATTTGAATCCTGCATTTTATGAGCCAATCCGGTAAGTTGGAGCATAATTTATTTGTCAGATGATGTTGTCATACAGTTGTCATTTTTAAGCAGACTGTAGCTGTTTGAAAGTTAGCTTAGTTAATCTGTCATGCTGTAATAAGGAAGCTAGCATAACATTATTTGATATATCTTGACCCTGACTCCTTAAGCATCATATGCTAATCTGAAATTACTGCATTTTCAGGCGCTTTCAGGCGCTTGCAAGGCCAGCTGTGGCAAGATCGTCTCCAAGAGGACAGGAAAAACTGTTGAAAAGAAGTCGGTCACTGTCAACCCCCGTATTTCAATTCTGCTAAAAAACCTCTTGGACTTTGAGTGGAATTTCATATAGGTTAGTGAGAACTTTCTAACCAGGCTATAGATATTGTTGCCCCTCCGCGCAAAAACAAACAAACAAACAAACAAACAAAAAACTAAACAGGCATGAAGGCAACTTATCCCTGAACAGGAGTGTTCTTGAGAGATTTTTTTTGGTTTAAAGGTCAGCATAATCTTAGACATCTCTTTTAATTTATAGCATAAATTTTGTTAAGGCTCCCACTTTCTGTTCTTCAGATGTAATTTGCAATTTTGACTGTACAGGCACAATGTTTAACTTATCTTGGCAGTATGTTGTCAAATATTGTTTCATTGTTTTATCATTTGAAGTTGGAGCTCTGATTTTGCCCTAAAGGAAATTCAAGTCTAAATGTTTCATTTAAATTTTTATCAAACTAAAATTTGCAATTTTTTTCTATGCTTTAGATTGAAAGTTAAATGTTTCATTTGTTTTATGTTGCATCATATTGTTCCTCACTTCCACTAAAAGTAGTATTTTGTATTGAAAAAGTAGTGTGCTGAGTTGTACAATGCATTATTTCATAATTTCTTTCATACTTAATTTATTTCAGACTAATCAAAAGGCCACAATTCATGCTCTATTCAAAAACTCTTTAAATCGGTTATTAAGAAATTTATTTTACAAAATAGATGGTGATTTTCTTACTGTTTTTCCAGAATACAACTTACTTTGGACAGTTTACCCTCAACATTCTTGTAGAACAGGTTTAGGTTTAAGGCACACATACGTTGTCGTTTCAAAACCTTCTTCTTTATTATGTGGCCCACTAAAGACTGTATATGAGTCAATGTTTGAATTGTTTTTTTTTTTTCCAAAATAAATGTTGGTTGACATGATGGAACTTACATTTTCTAAGTGTTTTTTTTATGTTTCTATTTTGTATTGGAAATTTACAGTAGTAAGCTGCATGTGAATTCAACAGTAATGATACCATAGAAAAACTGTAATATACTGGCAACACAGCTGCCAGTAGTCTACTGTAAATCTGATAAAAACAACAATGTGCTGTAATCAAAAGATTTCTTTTGTGACAGTAATATACTGTAAAGTTGATTACAGTAAGGGTACTGTATAATTAACAGTAAAATGCTGGCAACCCTGCTGCCAGCATTTTACTGTAAAAATACAGGGCAATTTGTTACAGTGTATATATATATCTTAATTATGCTAGCTTGGTGCTCTTGGTGCCCTAAGCAGCCGCTCAACTTGCATTGCCTTGGGCCGGCCCTTCGTCACACTGACCTGGGACTCGGAGGTTCTCCTCTGATTTCTTTCTCCAGCCAGTGGCCGCTGGCTAAAGCCATCTTCACCTCTGATTTCACTTCTGCTCCTCTTCCTGTCACACATTTATATCACAGATACTTTATATTTACTTTCATATTCCTTCTGTTTGCGTTTGTAGCAAAACGGTAAATCTAGATGTAATGACGCCTTTTGTCCGCTAGGAGGCACTAAAAGCTGCCAAATAACTTCCCATCATGATGCAGGTTTTACAGACAGAGAAAAGTTTGATTCATAAAACCATAATCAGGATAAAACTCACCTGCTGAGATCTGGAGGTCTCAGTTCAGAGTCTCTTCTTCTGTTGTTCTCTGGTTGTTTCACTGAAACCAACAATAAGAGATCCGGCTCAGGTTACAGGTAAACCTACACCTGGCCACTGTTGCCATGCAACCGCGTCCAAATACAGCATACAGTACATTTACTGAAAAAACTACACAGGTGATCTAACTTTAAAAAATAATCTGTTACAAGTAATCCAATTTATCCAATTTATTAAGTTTATTAATTTGTCATGTCAAATATAAATAAAATACATTTAATAAGCTTAATTTAATTACATGTAACAACTTAAACTTTTTTTAAAGTTGGAGCTACATTTTCTTTTTTCAGCCTTTATATTGTTTTGTTATATTTTTCAGTTTATTTATTTAACGTTTCTTGGTTATGATGTCGCTGCATTTGCTCTTGAACTTCTAAAAATGGTCATGACTTCCAGCTAACCAGTTTAGTGAATCCTCGTTTTTTTTCCCTCAGGTTTGGCAGAACTGAACTTGTAGTCCAAGTTCAGTTGAACAAGTCAAAATGTTTGGTTGTAGCTCGTATCAACACTCAGGATTCCTCACATCGCCCCCCGGCATCAGAGGCTTTTAAAGTGTCTGGTTACATTTTATTTTTCTCAGGAATTTTCCCACATCAGTGAGGTTTGTCCATTTTGGTATCAAGAAGGATTTTGTGAAAGACTTTGTCTGATTGAGGCATCAGTTGCTTCTGTTTACTGAAACAAGGAACACAGCAAAGCGGTAAGCTGCGGTTCACCGCGTGGCGTCATGATGGTGTCCTGGTCATCGTTGTGATGGTAGCATTGAGCCTTCGGTTTCTTTTAGCACTGTGCTAGCTTTTAGCTTCCTCCTGGAGGATATAACTGTGCTGCATGTTTTGGATATAATTATTCGGGTTCCAAGCCGTGGAAGTGAGCGGACGGCCAATACGAGGCCTGGCAGTTTCCCTGCTCCCAGCGAACCCTTTTGGTTTTACTACGTTTTTCATTCTTCTTATTATTATTATGTTTCTCTGCTGATATTCTTATGCAGACTACCTCTTGAAACTTATTACAACTTGTATTTGGTGTGGGTTAAGTACCCACCCCACTTCTCAGATACAAAAATTCAGCCACATTCACCTGCAGGTGGCGCTGTGGTAAGAAATGTGTGTTTCAGCTCATAACTCCAAAACTAGAAGTCACATTAACAAAATTGATATGGGCAAAGCTTCTTAGAAAGATTATCCAACAGATGAGCCACAGCGCAAAAAATGTCGGTGCTCTAATATTTTTCAGCAGAGAAGCACAAAGATTGCATCAGCCAAAACCAATCTGGGCCCCAAGGATCAGTTCTGAGCCCAATGAAACCAGCACAATATACGCTAAAGAAGAAACAGAAAAAGTTAGTGTGGCAGATTTTTTTACTTTTTGCCCAATTAGAACGTAACAGCTAATTAAACATGGCTACACACGAAGCTAAACATTAAGTTGGCCGTAATTTTGGAATCTTAAAAAATCTCACGATTTCCTTCATACCAGCAACTACAAACACATCGACCATGTCTGGCTAGTCCATGTCAATATCCACCACTAGGTGACGCTGTAAAATTGTGAAATATGCTGCGCAAAAACCACACATCAGATGTTTGCCAAACTTTGCACAAACCTCCAGGCCATAGGTCTTAGCTGACATTTTTAACATGGTTGGTTGAAGTGGGGGAGGTGTTATTTTCAAAAATGTGACAAATGCTTCACCTGACCTCCAAACTTTAAAAAACCCCAAACAATCACACGTTCATCCACATGAGCTCAAATTTTCAGGATGCTTTCATTAAATTGTTCTCAACATTTCATGCTCTCTGGCCACATCTTCAAAAGCTTCACTCTGGTTTTTCACAAGTTTGTGTTTAACACAAATGTCTGCATCTTCCACAATCCTTCCACAATCATAAATAAATGGCTCCCAGTGGTGGAACACATCAGCCGTAGTCATTCTGCAATGTTTGGGAAGAATCTGAGCTTTATTAAAAAAGAGGATAATTGAATGCTAGCTTTGGACAAAACGTTTGGCTTTTTCCTCTTTTAATCTTCCGAGTCCTCGGCGAGTGGCGGCGTGCTGCTAAAACGAAACAACAACAAAGCGTGTTGACTTCACAGATCACAGAGTTTAATCTCATACAAAGCAATCGACAACAAAGCTGCAGAGGAACAGAGATATGCATTTTTCTCATAAAAATAAAGACACACAAGGGGAAGACAAACAAACATAAAACAAAGACAAAAAAGGCAAAAAATAGTGGCCGCTCTCTCTCTCTCTCTCTGGATTTTTTTCTAACACGGAATCTTAAACTAAAGAGGTGTTTCCCTATTTAATATATGCAGTCAAGGCGTTCCGTTCTTTGACCTATTAGAAACTCCGTAGGGACTCAGAGAAACTTGGAAACTCCCCTCATTTACGGCAAAGGTGTCTGGTTTTTGTCTAAGTAAAAGGGCGGACCACTTCGTGCTCATCTCTGTCTGATACGGGCAGATCCCTGGCGCCAAACGTCCTAAGATGAGATTTCACAGACACCTCTGAAGTCTCTTCTCCCATTGGAATGTTAATTTTATTGCTCTGTCTTTGGGGGAGGAAAAGGGCCCTGCTTATCTGATGCCTGCTTATTCAGCTCCTTACCGCATCTCAGACGAAACCTGTTCCAAATAAGAGTATTGAATATAACTGTTACACATGTCGTAGATTAACTGTATTAAGCACTAAAATTAATCATTTTTCCTTAACAGTCCCCCTTTTGAGATCTTCACCAAAGATCTCACAAAAAATTGATTAAGCCTTCTAATACAGAACCAAAACTATGTATTAAACTAATAAAACGAAAAAACGAAATAATAGAAAACAAAAGAGTGACGTACCCTAATTATATACAGTCCCCCTTTTTAAACAAAACCCAAGGGTAAGAAATACTTATCCTTCCAAAAATATAAAATCATAAAACAAAATTATCACAATACAACCAAAACACAGGACAAACAAAAACCCAAAGTGTAAAATGAAAAAATAAAACAGGGACATACATAGAAAAATTAGTAAGAAATGCTCTGCAACTTAAAAGACAACATTCATCACAAAATTACAATCTGCCAAAAAATGAGAAACACACAAAGTTACAATCTGCTGCTCGTCTTTTTTCTGTTTTTTTTTTTTTTTTTTCAATGTCCGTCGACAGTCTCTCAAAAAATATGAAGTCTTCGTCAGGAAATGTTCAAAAAAATGCGCGCAAAAAAACGAAACGAAAGTCCTTTTCAGAGTTCGCAACGAACGAAAACACGCAATAAAAAGTTAATGATGATCCTCTTGCAGCCTGATCTTCTTCGGTGGGAAACCTCAGGTTTCCACCTTAGCGTCCGTTGCTCACTGAAAATTGGATTATTATGCCAATATAACAGTGAGTTTTAAGGAGAAAGTGAAATCTCCTCGTGAGGAAACTAGATCTTGTGAAATGATCTGTCACAGGTTATTAAACAGACATTTTGTTTTCAACATGAATTTCATTAGCATCAGAAACACAATTACAACATTCTTTAATATCATCTTCATTACTGTCAGCATAATCAAACGATGGTTTCACCTAAAAAAAATAAATTTGCTTTGTTATTTTCTATCCGGGGAATTACTTTAATCCTTTTTATCAAAGAACGCAGATTTTGAATGAGACCACATCCGCAGGGCACCAGGAAAACAGCTGCAAAACTGTAATGACAAAACAGAGATCAGATTCTCCAAAGGCATCATTCATTTGTGTAATCATCACAAATATCTTCAATTCACTGTGTGTCCGAGTGAATTCTCCAACACTCGTGGCTCTGTGGCTGCTATCGTCGAAATAAGTGTGAGACCGCTTCTCCAAGCAGTCCCACTCCGCCTCGAATGACAACAGCCTTTGTTGCAGAGTCCAGAGTCCTACCTGGAGCTCGGAACTCCAGGCCAGTCTGTGTGTAAAACCATGAGCAACTCATCACGTGAAGCCTTATCTCCTACTTTGTCCAGTTCTGCTCATTAAATGGTGGATATGATCCCTTCAATTTACGTTTCTATTATTTATATACTATAGCTCCAACCGATGGAAAACACCAAAACCCTGTAATCATTTGCTTCAAAAGACATGTTTCCAAAGTAACGTTTTGCCAGAATATTAAACATATGCAGATCTTCCTCTTAAACCAATCTTGTAAAAATAGGATTAAACAAACGAAACAAAACAAAAACAAAAGCTTAAAAACGTAGTTGTAAAGCTTACATTTACCATCAAAAAATGAATATCAGTGTGAATTAGACAGTCCAGTTTAAATTACTTTTATAGAACAAACTAGATCTTACTGGTCGTTTGTCTAAAACATTTTACATGCATTCCTTAAACAAAATTCAAAAGAGTCAAACCTGGAGAAATTATAATGTAACAAATCCAGACATTTTCAAAATATACCAATTTTACCTAGGGCTTTTACTTGTCGTCGAATTTAAAGTTTTATTCAAAATCGTTTTAAATGGATGTAAATCAAAAAAAAAATCAAAATCAAGTTTAGAAAAATCATTATACTCCCACATCTCAGACCCACCTGAGTTATTTTACTGATTAGTGATAACTTTAATCAATAACAGATTCTTCAAAACATTTCTTAAAACATTCTTGCTCCATTAAATTAATGGTCTGAAAATGGCTAACACAATAATATTTTTAATTTCTATCATTGTTTCCCAAGTTAATTAACCAAAATATACTTCATTATCACTATAAATTTGTCTATTGGTTTCAAAATACTTTAACCCATTGTCAGAACATCTTTTAATGGAGAACAACTCAAATCCATTTAAAATAAGCACATATATTACCAAACAATATTTTCCTTTCACTTTTATGTGTAGCACAGATCAGACATGTTCTTCAAAAATTTTGTTTAAGTAATATAAGTTTCAGTATTGTAATTAAGCAATATAAGAGATAAACCCGTAACATATTCTCCCCCTTGATGATACATTACTTGCTAATGTATCACAATTTCTACTATGTTAAATAACGATGTTGCTGAAACAGGGTTATTATTTTAGCTGAGAAAATCCACCCATATTCAATGCTGCCCCCGTCCTAAAAGGCAAACTTCCAAAACAAACAGAACAATTTATTTTAGCAGGCTTTAAACCTTCAAGATTACTATTTTCCCAAAATATTTCACAGTACAGTTGTAAAACTCATTATTTCATGTTCCTGTTATGATTTTCAAATAATTCATTTCACAAACTTCTCAAAAATTTTCACTAGCGTTTGACAAAGCATGTTTACCAATTAAGACTCTGTGAAAGTTTTGCATAAACCAGCCAGAGAGACGTTGAAGAAAAAATTCAAAATATAGTCTTAGTTAAGAAAATCCAAAAATGATCAATTTTGACAAATAGTGGTCAGAATATTACCAAATCTACAAATGAAAGAAATTAAACTAAAGACCAAATTTTCCTGTCCCCTGGTGAACGGGTCCAGAGGAAACTGGTAACTCAAAAGAAAGAAATTAATTTGTTATATTTAACAAAATATAAAGAACGGACACTTAAAGTTAACTAAATGAGTGCACAACAAATAGCCAACTAAAGAGTCAGACTAATGAAAACAAATTTAAAGATAAAAATCTAAACTACTCACTAATCAATATATAAAGTAATATGAACGGAAAACAGAAAATCATTACCAAGAGTATCTGTGTGTGACAGTCAGGACAGCTGTCACAGACTCAGTGTGTGGATGCTAAAAACTTATATTTAACATTTTCCACATTATTCCTTGCTCACTATGTATTTGCTTGTTCAAACTATCTACTTTAAAGAGAAAATGTTTCACTAAATCTAGGAAACCAAACTGCATCAAAATCCTGCCTTATGTGATGGTAAAGACTGTCTAAGATTAATTAAATCCTTATATTTTTAGATTTCACAATTTATATTTTAAAGTCACTACACTAATCTGAGCAACTACTATTGTCAGATCACAAAACAAATCCTTAAGCCTACCACAAAACCCCTCCCTCACCTCTCAGAGGGACCGACTTTATGGCAGGAAAGAGAGCCAATAAGGATTTGCAGGAGGAACTCCCAATTCTGTTACTACTTTATTTTGCACTTGAATCATCAGATATGTTTTGGTTTCATCTAATTTTAATTTGAACTTAAAACCTTTTTGGGGTATCTTTTGTCGTTCCTCTACTAAAATTGTAACTAATAGTCTGAAATTTTGTCAAGAGGTACTTTTAGATGATGGGAGAGAAAGTGATTTACATCACACCTTCCAGTTCTGTCTTGCGGAGCTACTGCAAGTGGGGGTTACTTCGCACTTAAAAAATAGTGGTTTGCAAAGAGGCTTCACATGTTAATTAGTTGAATCTAGTGGGGTAGCAGTTACAGCCCAGCTCTGTGGCCCCCCTGCGGAGCTGCTGCAAGGGGGGGGCTGCAAGTCCCCTGATCTACATTATTCTCTACAAAAGTTCCACCAGATCCTCTTTCATTCCATAAGTTATTTCTAACTGAATATTATCCTTCAACAACAAATTTGTAAATTTTAGCAAACTTTTCTATATTTAATCAATTTCTATTTAACAAGAGAGTTACTTCTAATTTATCCTGTCTAATCATCAGTAAGTCCTGTAGATTTAATGATATTTATCTATCTTAAAGTTTTGGTCAGTTTTAAAAGGACTGATTGTGAAAATATCTAGAATCAGCTGCATATTACAGTTTGTTGTTATCTGAGCAATTCCTCTTACAGTTAGAGCCTGTTTCCCTAAAAATCTACGTTTTTTCTTATCCTCAACTCATGAAAAAAAAGTCCTATTTTACTCATTGTATTTTATTCTATTTTCCTCCTACCTCGTCAGCCTAAAAGGAATACTTAACATTTAAGCTAATATTTTAGTTGTCAATGCTATATACTTTTTAGTTTATTTATTTGTCTACCTAATCATGTGTGTATTTATCTATTAAATTGCCAAGACAGCATTTCTACAATCCTCTGTGACCTAATTTTCTTGGCTTATTCTTTATTTATTTATTTATTTATTCATTTATTTAACCTTAGAACCCATAATTTATTTTCAATTTGTTCAGATGATTTATTTTATCAAGATTCTATCCTTTAATCACCTTCCAATCTTTACACTGCAGGTCACACTTACTGCTGTTATTGCTTACTTTTAATAATTTAGTCCAATTTAACACAGAGGATGTTTGTAAAAACTGTAAATTTTGCACCATGAAACAGCACTAAGAAAAATTCAGTATTTATATGACATAAAATACCAAATGGTATTTTGGTACCAAATGGTATTTTATCTCCAATCACACACTCTGTCACACCAACATGAATTGTAACACAAACAAAAACACAAAGCACATTACAAAAAACACAAAACACAACACATCTGGCCAAGTTTTATAGTCAGTCAAAATTTCATCAGTCCCCAAGTGTCAGTCTGTGGTCATTATTCTATCAAATTTTACTGTAATTTTTATCAAATTTTACTGAAATTTATATCAAATTTACTGAAGCTTCAGAAATTGTCCAATGTTTTATTAATATATTTTAATGTGTCCATTTAATTAATTTTAAACTCCAATCTTCAGGAACCTGTTTAAATCCCGTGCACGTTTAAAAAGAGACATGTCAAACCTATGTTAAAATTTAACAGCAACCAATAATTTCCCGTTTCCTGGTACCAGTTTTATTTACTTAACTCTTATTTTAAAACTAAAACACCACGTTTCGCCTTCGTTCTACTTCCCCCTTTAAGACTCTTCCACGAACCCCGACCATAAAAATAGCGTATAGCACATTTCGCAACTCAGTGTCCATAATAACTTTACAATATAACGCAGCAAAAGCAACTCACATCCACACAAACGGTGCTTTTCAAACACAGCGTTCCGCACAAAGCAATTAACGCATACACACGCACGGAGACACACGGAGCTCTGCAGCTTCACACCTCTTGAAAATGCACACCTCACGCTTCCACAGCAGCCGGCTCACACATCACCACACACAAAGAAATACAGAGAACACAAACACAGTTACAAACAAACGAAAGAGACAAAGGGGAAAAATAAAAATAAAATGCCGGCTTCAAAAATGCATAAATTAAAATGTAACAGTCTACCTCAGACTATTTAAAGTGTACCACACACTCAAACGTAAAACCTACCTCAGGCTATTTTCCTTAATAGTCTACCTCAGACTATTGCTCAAAGCCTACCGCAGGCTATCGTTAAATACACAATTCCTAAATTCCTTTTTTAGGGACCCAGTAATGAATTCCCAGGGCAAAGAACATAATTAATAAACCCAGCCTTTTTACGGCAGAGGTAGCACAAAATCCTCTGTCTGAATCCGCTACGATTCCCTGTAGTGTATTTTCCATAAAGTGTACCACACACCAATTGTCAAAGTCTACCCCAGACAAGCGTTCCAGCCTTTTAATCCAATTATAAGTCAACAAACTCTTTTAAAAACAATCTATCCTCTCCTGCAGCTTCAAAACTCCGAGCAGCTGCAGCTGGCTACGACAATCCACGCCGGCTCGACCACACAGCGCTACAGACGACCAAAAAATAATTAAATAGTATCTTACCGCACCAAGCCGTCGAGCCGATCGGGGAGAGACCGCCACCCGCCAAGATTCCAGAACCGGACGAAGCCCCCAATTATTAAAAAAGAGGATAATTGAATGCTAGCTTTGGACAAAACGTTTGGCTTTTTCCTCTTTTAATCTTCCGAGTCCTCGGCGAGTGGCGGCGTGCTGCTAAAACGAAACAACAACAAAGCGGGTTGACGTCACAGATCACAGAGTTTAATCTCATACAAAGCAATCGACAACAAAGCTGCAGAGGAACAGAGATATGCATTTTTCTCATAAAAATAAAGACACACAAGGGGAAGACAAACAAACATAAAACAAAGACAAAAAAGGCAAAAAATAGCGGCCGCTCTCTCTCTCTCTCTCTGGATTTTTTTCTAACACGGAATCTTAAACTAAAGAGGTGTTTCCCTATTTAATATATGCAGTCAAGGCGTTCCGTTCTTTGACCTATTAGAAACTCCGTAGGGACTCAGAGAAACTTGGAAACTCCCCTCATTTATGGCAAAGGTGTCTGGTTTTTGTCTAAGTAAAAGGGCGGACCACTTCGTGCTCATCTCTGTCTGATACGGGCAGATCCCTGGCGCCAAACGTCCTAAGATGAGATTTCACAGACACCTCTGAAGTCTCTTCTCCCATTGGAATGTTAATTTTATTGCTCTGTCTTTGGGGGAGGAAAAGGGCCCTGCTTATCTGATGCCTGCTTATTCAGCTCCTTACCGCATCTCAGACGAAACCTGTTCCAAATAAGAGTATTGAATATAACTGTTACATATGTCGTAGATTAACTGTATTAAGCACTAAAATTAATCATTTTTCCTTAACAGCTTCTTTCTCAGAATAACACCAAATCAAGCATCGACTTTAAATGCTGTTTATGTTTAATGTTTTCTGCATTTATACTTCAACAGACCAGCAGGAAAAAATCGAGCATAAATGACAAGTGTAGGATTGAAAAAGGTCTTAACTCTTAATTATATTTATAGATAAGAAATAATACTCAGAGACGAGTCCTTTTGCTGCAGGCCATGGCGGGTGGAGATTTATTACATTGTTCCACAGATCATCTTACAGTACAAAGTCAAAACTCCCCCAAATCTCTCCGTATTCTTAGAGTCATTCTGTTTTATAGAATCTCATTTTCACTGGTGTAAGTTGGTAAGTTTTGACCAACAGCATTACTGCCCGTGTTTGACGTGTGTCCTTACGTAAGAAATCCATCAGCTTTTAAATGAGTGTGTATTGGAGTTTCTTTGGGCATATTCAGACCTATTGATCTCCAACATCTGCTCCGTTTCAAAAGTGCTAAACAAGCCAATTATTATTCTTATCTATCCAAACAGTTTATTTCCCAGACATTCTTTCCGTCTCTCTTTGGCTTTGCACGCCAGAGAAGTTGGGAGGCCAAGTCAGATTGACCTTTCATGGCGCCAGATTTCCTCAGTAAAAAACAACTCCAGAAAGAGTATTTCCGCTTCTTCAGATTGACCCAGTCCATTTGACACAATACATTTCTTTTAGGTTAAAACATATCTTAGTGCGAACCCACCAAACAACATAATTTTTAACTATTAATATAATTATATTCCTCTACATATCCCCCCTAAAATAAGTACACGTATTTTCTAATTAGGAATGATTTTCTTAAAGAGGATTGTATGGGTAGAAGTCTACTTATGAACCAGTGAAGATAAAATGTTAATGTAGATAACACAATTACAAGCTTATTCAATATATTGTTAATAGAATAGAATAGAATAGAATAGAATAGAAGTACTTTATTCATCCCAGCAGGGAAATTACTTCGCAGTTACAGCATAAGAGACAAGACACAATAACAACTACCACTGAGTAGTAGTTGTAGATAAAATAAAATATAAAATATAAAATGCTATAAATTGTAAAAATATGAAATGCTGTTAATATAAAAAGCAACTTAAGAGCAGTCCTTGCAAAGATTCAAAAAATACAGAATGTATATGTAAATATATGTACAGCAAGTGTGCCACAGTGCAGTTGTGCAAAATCGGACTGATTAGTGCAGAACAATGATTTAGCTTTTATTGTACAGTGAGATGGCCTGTGGCAGGAAGGATTTCCTGTATCTGTCCCTACGACAGCAGAGCTGGAGCAGCCTATGTGAGAAGGTGCTCCGCTGTCTGTCCACTATGTGGTGGAGAGGGTGTTAACGAGTTTATCTTACAGTGAATGTATAATTACAGTGCATTGCTCTCCCATGGCCAACAGTTCCACCTGTATAGGATTGAAAAACCCTGTCTGTGCTTCTTTCGTTCACGGGAAATAATTATCCTATGGTCCCAAAGGAAACCACCCGCAGGCACAAATGGAACTGCGGACCACAGTACCCGCAATGATTTTCACCCAACATCATCATTGGTCATATTGGCAAGAATTTAACAAGTAGAGATAAGCTTGAATTATAACACTAAACAAGTTCTTAGCAGCGATGGAGGATAACGTAGTGTTGCACAGTTCTTGTCCTCGGGTCGCAGAAGTAAATTGTTGTTCCGGGTTGATGTTCCTTTGATTTTATTGTTCTGCCTCTCACAGTCCTGGTTCAGGGACACATTCTCCATTGTCCATGAGTCTCTGAGTCCAGCACACAAAGGGTCCCTGAATCACCAGTCTCTCTGGGTCGTCCTGAGAAGACAGAAAATACTGACCAGTATCTTGTAGTACAATATGTTCCAATTAAAATGTCTTCATTACTTGTATAGAGAAATCTTTGATGCCTCCGTTATTCGATTCCAAAGTCCCATTAATAACTCGCATTCGAGCTGCACATAAGGATTTTCCATGTGGCCTGATATACATTTCATTTAACATATTTCATGTCATATTATTACCATCCTCTACATATCCCCCCTATGTAGATATAATTATAATGTATAATATAATTATATTCCTCTACATATCCCCCCTATGTAAAGGAATATCATTATATTCCTCTACACAAGCAATGTTGGTTATTTTGTAAAAATATTCAGATTTTTAGCACAAACAGAACATTTTACGAACCTTTTGAATTTCTGACAATATAAAAATCCATAGAAAAAAGAAGAATCACATTGCCTCCATAGTGTAGTCATCCTATTTGGCCACATGATGGAGCCAAACCCACCTTATCTGGGCCAGCAATAGTGTACAGTTTCACTCAGTTTGCTTCATTTCAGATCAGTTTGTTTCTATCAACTTTAAACAGTTTAATCCATAATCAATAATCCAGTCCTGCCAACCAAATGTGATCATTTGCTCTCAACCAAAAGCCTTCTGGTTGTTTCTTCTTCTCTGGTTGCTAATATCAGTAACTATCTCAGCTGTATCAGACTAAAGACTTTAGAAAAGTGAATAATGGCAAAGATTCAACAGGCTTTATTGTCTCCATACTGCAGTCGTCTTATTTATCCACACAATGGAGTCAAACACACAATATGGAGGCCAGCAACATGTCAAACGGGACTCAAACTGCTTAATTAGAGCTCAGTCTGTTTAAACACATTTCAATAAACTTTAATGGGTTTCATGTACAAGCTGACTGTGAACATCAATAAAGGGTGGTGGCTCACATTGGAGCAATGGGACATTTATTTTCAGGAATGAAAACCTTTGAGGACTGAAAACCTTTCAGGAATGAAAACCTTTCAGGAATGAAAACCTTTCAGGAATGAAAACCAGCCCTCTGCAGGCGGTTCAGGCTTGCAGAGCACCAGTCGCTCTGATGGGAAGCGATGGGGGAGTCGAGCCAAGGGCTGGTCGGCTGGTGAGGGACCCATTATAACTGCTTGCACTTGTAGTTTGACTTTGTTTTCACAATTCTTATCTTGGAGAACATGTGATCCAAATGCATTCAGTCTTGATGCCCCCATTAGCTACCTCCTTAATTATGTTGAGGTCTTGTTTACTTCATTCATGTTGTGGAAGCATAAATATTTTAAAAGGTATCTGATATGCAGGGACACTGCAGTTAAACTACACTACATAATGTACTGTAGGTAGTTGGTATGGATGGTGAGGGTGTAAATGCAGTAATGACACCACTGTGGTGCGTTCATTTGAATGCATGGTTCTGTCAGGATCTGTGTTTTTCTGTGTTTATTTAGAGTTTCCTGTGTCCTTAGTCTCTTCGTTGTCCTGTCCTCCCCTTGATTGTTCCCAGGTGTGTCTCGTTTCTGTGATTACCCTCCCGTGTATTTAACTCCACCTGTGTTCCTTGTTCCTCGTCGGGTCCTCGTCAATGTCCAGTCTAGTCGTCCTCAGTGTTTCCTTGTGCCTGCTGTTCGTTGTTGGACAAGTTATTTTCATTAAATCCTCATATTTTTCATCATTCCTGGGTCCGCTGCCTCTGCCTCACCACCTCACCCGCACCACTTCATGACAGAAGGACCCGACCAAACCGAACGGTGAGGCTAGCTTTAAAATGGACCCAGCTGGAGCGAGGTTGCCTCCTAGAGGGCAGAGCGGCCCGAGGCGGAGGTCCGGCAGGGAGGACAGGGAGCTGGCTGAAGCTCTCGCCGACCTGCAGCGGGAGCTTTTCCGGGGAACAAGGCTGGTGTTAGCACCCCCCGGATATGGCCCCCGTCGATTCCTTCGTCCGGGAAGCCAGCGACGTGAGCCGCCGGTGGAGCCGGCCCCTCGTCGCCTTCCGGAGCTGTCACCTCCGCTGTCTGCCCGGAGACAGCGACGTGAGCCGCCGGTGGAGCCGGCCCCTCGTCGCCTTCCGGATCCGTCACCTCCGCTGTCAGCCCGGAGACGGCGACGTGAGCCGCCGGCAGACCCGGCCCCTCGTCGCTCTCCGGAGCCGCCACCTCCACGGTCAGCCCGGAGACAGCGACGTGAGCCGCCGGTGGACCCGGCCCCTCGTCGCCTTCCGGAGCTGTCACCTCCGCTGCCGGTTCCCAGGCTTCGCTGCGGCTCGCCCCCGCGGCCGTTTCCAAGGCTTCGCTGCGGCTCGCCCCCGCGGCCGTTTCCAAGGCTTCGCTGCGGCTCGCCCCCGCGGCCGTTTCCAAGGCTTCGCTGCGGCTCGCCCCCGCGGCCGGTTCCAAGGCTTCGCTGCGGCTCGCCCCCGCGGCCTCCGCGGCCGGTTCCAAGGCTTCGCTGCGGCTCGCCTCCGCGGCCGGTTCCAAGGCTTCGCTGCGGCTCGCCTCCGCGGCCGGTTCCAAGGCTTCGCTCCAGCGCACCCGAGGCCGAGTCAGCCGGCGTTCCAGCCGGCGCACCCGAGGCCGAATCAGCCGGCGTTCCAGCCGGCGCACCCGAGGCCGAATCAGCCGGCGTTCCAGCCGGCGCACCCGAGGCCGAATCAGCCGGCGTTCCAGCCGGCGCACCCGAGGCCGAATCAGCCGGCGTTCCAGCCGGCGTTCCTTCCGAGACTCCCAGTGTTCCTTCCGAGACCCAGACCCCCAGCGCTCCGACTCAGACTCCCTGTGTTCCTCCAGAGACTCCCTGTGTTCCTACCGAGACCCAGACCCTCTACGTTCCTTCCGAGACCCCGACTCCCGAGACCCTCTACGTTCCTTCCGAGACCCCGACTCCCGAGACCCTTTACGTTCCCTCCGAGACCCCGACTCCCGAGACCCTCTGCGTTCCTCCTGAGACCCTGACCTCCTGCGTTCCTCCTGAGACCCTGACCTCCAGCGTTCCTCCTGAGACCCTGACCTCCAGCGTTCCTCCCGAGACCGAGACCCCCTGCGTTCCACCCGAGACCCTGACCCTCTGCGTTCCGACTCTGACCCTCTGCGTTCCACCTGAGACCCTGACCCTCTGCGTTCCGACCGAGACCCCCAGTGTTCCACCCGAGACCGAGACCCCCAGTGTTCCACCCGAGACCGAGACCCCCTGTGCTCCAACCGAGACCCCCTGTGCTCCGACCGAGACTCCCAGCATTCCGACCGAGACTCCCAGCGTTCCGACCGAGACCCCTTGTGCGCCGACCGAGACCCCCTGTGCTCCACCAGAGACCCTACCTCGGGGGGCTCGTCATCGCCGTCTGTGGGCGGCCCCCGGGGCTCATCATCGCCACCTCCAGGGCCGCGGACGGCCGCTGGACCGCCTCCTGGGGTCCCGCCTCCGTGGTTCCCGCCTCCAGCGCCGCGGACGGCCGCCGGACTGCCTCCGTGGTTCCCGCCTCCGTGGTTCCCGCCTCCAGCGCCGCGGACGGCCGCCGGACCGCCTCTGTGGTTCCCGCCTCCAGCGCCGCGGACGACCACCGGACCACCTCCGTGGTTCCTGCCGCCGCGGACGACCGCCAGACCACCTCCGTGGTTCCCGCCTCCTTTGCCTCCGCCCACCCTTTGGGTAGTTTTTTGTTGTTTTTGGACTCTTGGCCCTCCCTGTGTTTCCGCCCACAGCGGTGGGTTGTTTTTTTGTTTTTTCTGGACTCTGGCCCCCCGTCCAGCGCCCCTCCGCCCACCCTTGTTGTGCTTTTGTTTTTTGGGCGTCTGGTAGCCGCCCTTGAGGGGGGGGTACTGTCAGGATCTGTGTTTTTCTGTGTTTATTTAGAGTTTCCTGTGTCCTTAGTCTCTTCGTTGTCCTGTCCTCCCCTTGATTGTTCCCAGGTGTGTCTCGTTTCTGTGATTACCCTCCCGTGTATTTAACTCCACCTGTGTTCCTTGTTCCTCGTCGGGTCCTCGTCAATGTCCAGTCTAGTTGTCCTCAGTGTTTCCTTGTGCCTGCTGTTCGTTGTTGGACAAGTTATTTTCATTAAATCCTCATATTTTTCATCATTCCTGGGTCCGCTGCCTCTGCCTCACCACCTCACCCGCACCACTTCATGACAGGTTCTTCATTCTCCTGGTCTGGCTCCAACATGGTAGCAAACTGGATGGTTGTTGACATTTTGAATAAATTTTGGAATAAAAAGTTTCTTTGTCAGTAGATAATTTTATGGCTTGTATCAAACTACAAAAATGTCCAAACAGGGTGGAGTGGAACGCTGTGACCTGGATCATGGCGCGGCATAAAATGTCTCATTAATATTTCAAAAGACCGAAGCTCTAAAACGCCTCAGAACAGGGAAACGAGGGTCTGTAGACCTGCAAAGCATTGCAGATCTACTTTATATAGACCATAAATGAAGGATCTACATGTGGAAAGGAAGGATTTAAAAGCATGACACGTTTAAAAGATCCCAGTACCATGAAAGCTGCATGAACAGCTTGGCTTGGCGCCCCCTGCTGGCTGTGGATACAAACTGAGACTCTAAAAATGACAGTAAGTTCTGGAAATGGAAACCAAAATAAAACCTCAGAGAAGAAATGAATGGAAAAAAACATTTATTACAGTTCTGCAGTTATTTCATACATCATCTCCCTAAAAATGGAAAACAAATTATACAGAGATGAAAAGTCCAAAACTTCTTCCTCTGTTTTGCTTCAAAACCAAAACTAAACTCAGACTAAAGAATCAGAAATGAAAGATTAACGCTGCCCTCCTGTAACAATATTCAGTTTTTGGTGCTTCACAAACATCATGTAGAGTTTATCATTGTTCTGAAATCTTTATGGTAACAAACTGGATGATAATCTCTTAATTATGAAGGTCTGATGAACCAAAGTGTTTGGAACTGAACTGAACAGAAAGTCTCTAGACCAGATTAAAATCTCCTGTTATTAACGATGGACAACATGGACTTAGATTATTATCACAGTATTTTCTGGTATTTACTGAATAATAAAAGTGATGATAGAAAGTTTAAACACAGCATTGATCAGGGAAATAGTCAAAGCAACACAAATAAAAACTTAGAAGTAACTGAAAAGGTCATTTCAGATTCATTCAGTAGTTCAGTTTTATCACTAAGCAGCTACAAATAGACAGCATTCAATTCAACATATTGACATTAATTTCTGCTAGAATGGAAACAATAGTTGGAAAGTCAGAGATGAAGAATCTCCAGATGATCAGATCATCTCCAGTTTCCTCTTTAAAACTCACAGTTTCAATCTGATCAATAAGTTTTTATTTGGACTTTGTGATCTTCATGCTGAGATCATCAGAGCTGCTGCTTGATCACTGAGATCTTCATCGGTACGATCTTTAATGTTTTATTAGTGGAGAAGAGTGGAAACATCTTGTGAGTGAAGGTGTGTGTGAAGGTGTGTATGTGTGTGTTAGTATCCAGATCAGAGAAGGACAGCTTTCCTCTGTCCCAGTCCAGATTCACTCTGACCCTCTGGAGATTCTTCTGGACTGAGAGACGAGTGGAAGGAGCTGGTAGAGAAAATGCTGAGTATTTACCTGAAGAGAAATCTATAACCAAACATCCAGACTTTATGTCTCCCTTCCTCTGAACAGACTCTTCTAACACACCAAGGCTCCAGGCTTTACTGTCTCCAACATCAACATCCCAGCTGTGGTTCCCTGAGTTAAAACCATCAGAACTCACAACAGACCAGCACCAGTAATAATCAAATCTCTCTGGATTATCAGGAAGCTGCTGTTCCTCTCCTATTCTAAAGCTGGTCAGATCTTCATACAGATGGAGATCTGGTCCAGCTGTGTTTGGGTCCAGAACCAGAGGAGTGTAGGTCACCATGTCCTCCATGTTGCTCCAGATGTTGAAGGCCAGGTTGCCCAGATGTTTGGCCTGGTCTATCAGAGCTCCTGAGGGCAGCTGTGGATCCTCCAGCAGGGGGCAGCGCTGGACTCTTTCCACTGCAGCCTTGTAGTTGTGCAGGAATGAGACGTCTTCAGCTCTCAGCTCCTCCTCTGTGGCTCTGACTGTGTCTGAAAGAGCTGCTATCTCTCTGCTCAGAGCCTCCATCTTCTCCTTCATCATCCCTCTCTTCTGCTCCTCTTCCTCCCTCAGTGCAGCCAGCCTGGCCTCCTCTTCCTCTGCTAGAAACTGATGAAGCTGCTTAAACTGCTCCATAATCTGCCTCTCTGTGTGTCGGGCCTGGACCTTCAGGTGTTCTGCTGTCTGATCAAACTCCTCCTGAACTTTCTTCCTGAGCTCCAGCTTCTTCTTTAAAGGCTCCAGAGTTTCCTGAAGGTTCTTCTTGTGTTGCTGAGCAGCTTCATCGATGGGTTTGAATTTATGGTTTTTGTGTAAATCTGAATGACTGCAGACGACACAAACTGGCTGCTGATGGTCCAGACAGAAGAGTTTGAGTTTCTCAGAGTGCAGAGAGCAGAGATCCTCTGAAGCTCTCTGCTCTCTCTGCTGTAAGAAAGACTCACACAGATTCTTCAGAGCCAGATTAAAAGGTGGTTGATCTCTTGAAGATCTCCTTGTACAAACTGGACACTCTCTCCCTGGTTTGTCTCTCCAATATTTCTGCAGACACTCCTTACAGAAGCTGTGGCTACATGACAGAAGAACCGGATCCTTAAATATTTCCAGACAGACCGGACAGCAGAGATCATCGTCTGATCTGGAAGCCATTTTGTCTCAGAGTGAAGCAGAAACCACAGCAGACAGAAAGTCAAACCAGGAAGTCAGTTTCTCTCCTGTAGAAACTTTCTGAACTTACTTTCACTTTGATTGTCTTGTTTTTCCTCCTGCAGCAGTCTGTGTTTCAGTGTCTAGTTGCTCAGTTCTCTCTCTGTTCTCCTTATTCAGTGTTAGTTTGATTTCAGTCGGAGACGAAGGCAGGTGTCAGAGTTCCTCCTCAGGGTGTTTAGTCAATGAGTTTTTCTTTCTAAACCGTTTCCTGTTTTTTCTAAGAGTTCCTGTTTGAAGAGGAACTTGAGTCAGAGATGTGGCGCCCAGTAGAGGATTTTATGTAAAGCTGTAGTTTTGGAAAATCAACATAGTACTGGTGGAGATATTAGTTTTTGGCGTTGAATGAAATTTTCTGCCATTTTTTTTCAAACTGCAACTGGAAATCCAAATAATGGAAATATTACACCAAATGCTATACATGAAAACCGAAATAAAATATATTTATTTTCTGAAAATAAATATATTTAGAATTATAAATAATAATAATGAATTAAGTAATTAAAAATAAAATCTACTACAGTAGAAGAATTACCCACTATTGATACCTGATGATTCTCCTCCACCAAAGCTGGCAAACAGCGACACAGACATTACTCTTCATTAAAGCCGACTGACTGATTGCTAATTGAAGATCTGAATGAAGGAGTCAAACTGTTGCTTCAGTTATTTCATACTTCTAATAGTTATGGTCAGGTAATTTCTGTTTTGTTGCCATAGCTAAAGCAAAGGCAGCTGGATTGTTTCAATAACATATGTGCTAAAGTGGCAGTGCTATGAGATTTCCAGTCACATGGTGCCATTTTGTAGCACAATCAAGAAATTATATCAGTTGTTTTGAAAATGCATATTATATCAGATATGAATAAAAAGAAATTTGCTTTTGTAATTTTGTTCTTGAATTTGTGCCTTTATCTCTTTAAGAACCTCCTATTCTTTCCAACTCCAGCTTCATGAAATCATCACAACATGGCTCCTCTATTAACCTTTATCAACATTTTTACCAGTGTTGAACTGAGAAGTAGCTCCTATAATGAGCTCAGCAGATACAATGCTCCACCAGGTGTTTGCTAATTGTTGCTGGCTAGTTTGAAGGAGCTGAGTGGGGGAGTAACAAGGAGGGGAGCTCTATGATGCGGAAGGTATGAAACTGCAGCTCTGAGGAGGAGCTGTGTCTTGAAGGCGGAGCTAGGTCCACCCAGGCGTTTTTCACAGCTGAATGGATTTCTCAAGGAAACTTGACTTCAGGGCTTCTGTCAGTCCAAGTGCGCGAGCTAAAGGTGCTAGCTTGCAGGTGCTAGCTAATGGTGCAGAGAGGCCGGGTCCGTAGTAGCGATGGGCCAGACGACACAGAAACCTCGGTACATGTGCCAAGCAAACAAGATGAACCCCTGTGTCGGTGTCCGTATCACTTTAAGGAAAACCACATGACCGATACACTTCCTGTCGTTTGGTTGTGAACGCATCAAATTGTATTTATGAGGGAGAAACTGTGCCGTCACGTTTGTGGGTTTTGTTGGATGGAGATACATTTTGTCCTTTGCTCTGTGTTGGTTTTTGGCTCGTATTTGAATACCTGCATGGATCAACAGAGGAAGAGGAAGATTTCTCCTGTGTGGGATCAATTTGATCTTTTCATGGAGAATAAGGTAAATTATTATTCTGTGTGTTACGGCCCCTGGCCTCTTGAGGCTGTGCAGGCTCTTCTCATTGTTATGCAGGTTCAGCTGTGAGAGCACATCTTCTGATTGGCTGCCTGGAAGTTGCAGTGCCGAGCCAAAAGGCCTCGTCTGTGGAGGATCTCCAAGATGGTCCTAGTGTGGAGGCAGCAGTGAGTGACCGGGTGAAGACACCTCATACACTCCCTCGCTATGATCCACTGTCCTCTGTGAGTTCAGAAGGACGAGATGGAGCTCGTTTGAAGGTGCGGTTGGCACGTCTCCAAATGGAGGCTGAGGAAAAAGCCCAGGATAGAAGAGCTCAGCTGGAGCTTGAGGTCAGGAGGCTGGAAATAGAGGCTGATAAAGCTATAAAGCTGCGCAAACTTGAGCTGGAGGCCCAGACTCGAGCACCCTCTGCCTCTATCACACCAGGTTCCACCACCATGTCTGCTATGCCATCTGACATCAGTAAGTGTATTTCTTTAGTACCTGCTTTCAGAAAACCTGAGGTGGACTCATACTTTGCAGCATTTGGATGCATTGCTGGTGCTTTGCAATGGCCTAGAGAAACCTGGCCTCTTTTGTTACAATATAACTTTTCTGGTAAAGGTCAAGAGGTGTTGGCAGCTCTTCCTTTAGAAGATAACTTAGATTATGATCTGGTTAAAGCTGTTGTCTTACAAGCTTATGAGTTGGTCCCAGAAGCTTATATACAGAAGTTTCGACAGCAGAAGAAAACTGCTGGACAAACACATGTTGAGTTTGCCAGAGAGAAATGCATTCTCTTTGATAAATGGTGTGCTGCATCCAAGGTCAACAATTATGACACTTTACGTGAGCTAATGTTGTTGGAAGACTTTAAGAAGTGCATTCCAGAGCGGGTGGTGTTGTATTTAAATGAACAGAAGGTGATTACTCTAGCGTCTGCTACTGTTCTTGCTGATGAGTATGCTCTTACCCATAAGTCCTTCATTCTTAATGAAAAGTCACATGTTAGCTCTGTGCCACAGTCCCTGATGGGGACTGTTTCCTGTTTTTTCCTCAGGTGTTCCTGTTGGAATCAGTCTTTAGGCAGAGATGTGGCGCCCTCTAGAGGATATAATCTTAATCTGCAGTTTTAGAAAAACTCATTTTGCATGCACAGGGTGTATACAGAACGAAATTTCGTAAAGAATAACCGGCATCGCTAATTTTATACCTACGAAACTCGGTGGGGGATTTGGTAAATGGGCAGACAGAGGCTTAATTACAAAACTTTTCAGATTAAGTCATTATATCTCTGTAATCTTAAGGAACAGGAATCATAGGATAGAGCTGCAGTTATCGGCCATCTTTGCTCCATCAGCCTGAACAGTCTGTAGAAAGTCCTGTTCCAACGAGTCCTTACATCTTGTCTGAGCTTGTGTGCTGCTGTTCCATCTGCTGCTGCTCATCCTTCAGCTTTGTGAAGCCAGTTCACTTTTTAAAATGTTGAACTAGACATCTTGCAGCTGCCACACTTGGAGATGCTCTGGTTGCTCTTCAGAGCGTTCTGTACCACCAGGTTCAGGGTGTGCCTTGCACACCTCACATATTCCCATTTATGCTTTCCTGCCAAAATCTTCACTGTTGCTACAATATTGGCACCATTGTAATGGATGACAGCTTTGACTTTCTCAGGTGGAACATCAAACTTTGCAATAACATCCTCCAGCCACTTTGCAATGTTTGCTGCTGTGTGTCTCTCTTCATTGTCGTCAGGCTGTGGACTCCATTTTCCAGTCCTCTCCAACAAAGCGGCTCGTCACAACAAAATACGCCTCTGTGGCAACGCTGGTCCAAATGTCTGCTGTGAGATCAATGCTGTCCGTCTCTTTTACGATGTTTCTCAACTCGTCTTTAATTTTCTCAGACTTTTTCCCCCACCATTTTTACAAAGTAGGTCCTGGAAGGAAGGACATGATTTGGATTGAAGGTGGAGATAATCTTCTGGAATCCTTCATCTTCCACCACGGACAGCGGCTGCATGTCTGTGATGATCAGATTTAAAATGCTCTTTCTGAACTACGCTGCATGAACAACCGAACATCCTGGAACCCTTTGAACGAAGCTGTCCAACGTATAACTCTTCCATTTACTGAAAAGAAGCAAGAGAAAAATTATTATTGGTTTGTTTGTTATGTCTTAATAAATATATTTCAGGTGCACTTCACTAGGTAACATTACTTAATATTGCTAGGGGGAATCTACATTTTCTGATAACTCTGCAGCAATTATAGTATCTTTAGTAAGTCAATTGTATTTTATTTATGGATTTAAAACTTTTATTTATGTTTGATACAGGTTGGAGGTTTGAGGTTTGATACGGTAGCAAAGAAAAACCCTACTAACTAAATATTCACACTAAAAAATCAATTTAAATTAGAATGGAACTACAGCATTAAGAATGAGATTTTTTAAAACCCCAATGGTAATACAAAGTTATGAGAGTAACACTAGCGCCCTAGGCAGGTCAAGATGTGGACAGATGGAGGATTTTTCCCACATATTTTGGGCGTGTCCTGTGGTGAAACTCTGTTGGGTAAAAGGAGAAATAGGGAAAATATTAAACTTCACTACAACGTTGGAAATTCACCATTTAGTTTTGGATGATATAAACTTTGCTGCTGGAGAAATTGATACAGTTTATATGTTGAAGCCCTTGTGTTAATTGCTCATCAGGTTATTACTGCAAACTGGATGAAACCACATCCACCAATCCTGGAACAATGGATTCAGAGCTGAAGACTGTCAACTTAATGGAGGAAATAACTGCAACTGTGAGACTGAGGAAGGACATTTATATAAGAAGATGGTCTTCTGTTATCTCTTACCTGGAACAATGGACTTCAGTCTTTGTGATATTTGGGGAAAATGATCTTAACTACATGTCTGTAGAGCTAATTCTGTGAAAATGGGGCAATGTGTTCATACTTATGTGTGGACCATGTGAAGAAATTGTTCTAATAAAACCTTTTCTAAAAAGTCATAAGGATCAATTTTATGTTCTTGTTAACATGACTACACACAGCATACTCACAAAATGTTCACCTTTCTATCAAAATATCAACAACTACAAACTGACTCTTATCTCTTACAGTTAGTCGTCTTGTTCTCACTTGTTTATGGGTCGATCCACCAGTGATAGTTAGGCTTTGTGCTATGGAGGGATTTCCAGGGAAACTGCAGACTGATATTTTCCTGATGAAGTCTTTCACATGCCAGAAAAAATGCAGTTAACAAAATACCACCTAAAAATATATTATACAGAAACAGGAACCTCCCACGTGACTTATTACTAAATGAATATGCTAAATGTTGTGAACAAAGGTAAAGCTATCCAACTTGCTTAGCTACTGATGCTACTAGTTATTTTAACCAGCATGAAAACCAACTGCAAAGGGTTAATTTAACCCAGTATCAAGCTGCATTACCAAACTAACCAAGATGGTGTCAAGTAGCTAGTTTGTTAGCTGTGATACTAGCATGCATTGGTATTGTCTAGTATAGCAACGTGACCCATATTAGTGATGGGTCCGGCAACACCGATGCATCGGCGCATGTGTCCAGCTCATAGACCAAAACCCGCGTCGGTGCGCATGTTGTTTTCAGCAAGTCACGTGACCGATACAGGAACTGTTTCGAAATGACACTGACGCGCCAAACTGTATATATGGAAGCGAAACTGTCAACGGGATGGACTTGGATGCATTTGCCAAAATAATTCTTGATCTTTTATGGTACAGCGTCAACTATGGAGCCTCAAGGCAAACGAAAGGTTTCGTAGTTTGGGACCATTTTAATCTTACGTCAGAAAATAAGGTATTGGTTATCACTTCGTAGTTGTTTCATTCGGTTCTTTTCAGTTTCTACTTTTCTACTCGATCTTTCTGAATCCAAATTCAGCTGAAATTGACTCTTAGTTTACTTTCATATTATGTTCTGCAGGTTAAGCTTTGCATATGTTTCTCCTTTGAAATTATACATTTCATAATTTTATTCTTAAATTACCCTCCATAAATAAAAATCTTTAGGCAGAAAAAAGGAAAATAAAGAGAATCCCGCTATAAATAAATACAAAAAAAGACATTTCCAGCAAAACACATCCATAAAGATCTGCGTACAAAATATGTAAGTTATGTGAACAATATACAGTGTCACTAAAATCTGTTTTATTTAAATAAATTCACCTCCTCAATGCTGAGGCATAGGGCATCAGAATGAAGTCGCAGATACACCTGGATAAACTCAGGTATACAGCCATTCTACTCAGTTGCTTTTTATGAATTATTTCATATAAATGTATTGTTTACTTCATTTTTTTCTACAGCAGGAGAAGTTGTGTCAAAAAAAACGAAACAGACTAAATTTCAAAATATTAGAAAAACTTATTTTTTTAATGAAATATTTTGGGGGGAAAAACAACCCAGTCCACAAACATCCTCATTCCAAACACGTTCACTTTCATTTTCATCACTTGGTACATGTTCACATTATTTATTGACTGTATTGAAGAATATCAAATATATTTTGATTTTAACTGAAGATATGACATAATACAATGTATAATATACAATAAAATAAAATGACTTAAATCTTATTGTGTAGACTAAGTCATCAAATCAGTCTGTGAACTGCTTTGGCTGTAGGGATTTTTAATGTCCAGCAGGTGTCAGTATTCAGTGACACAGTATTGACGCAGTATCAATACAGTTTTGCTATGGGTTGAACGATACATGACGCCTCATTTACCCAACACTAACCCACATAAAACCTCTTAAGTTAAACACTAACCAGATAAATGAATCCATATTGATGCGGTGTGATATAAACCGACTGATTATGACACATTTGGAAGCAACAGAACAGGATTTCTCTGCTTGCTGCTCACTGTCACTTGGACCGGAGTCCTGCGAAAGTTCAACCTCTTCTTGCTCACCATAACTTGGACTGGAGTCCTGGGAAAGTTCAACCTCTTCTTCTTCTTCTTCTCCTGTCTTAAGACCGACGGCAACTAACTTAAAGGGACTTTACTGCCACCTACTGGTGAAGGACATTGTGTCCGATTCCCCATTTCACTCCTCATAACTTCAATGAAACCCAATCATGTAATTGTTTATTTTACAACTTTAATTATTTAAACTTTTGTTAGTAAATATTAACTAATTAAAAACTGTATTACATGCAAGATATCACATTAAGTTTGAGTAAAACACTTGAAGGTGGTTTATCTTGAAAATCAAAGTCCACCTGCTGCCTTTAAAATCTAATTTAATTCAACAAGAAAATTGTTTGTGTTTTAACCCAGAAATTAAAGTTCATGAAGTTGATTTAACAAGATAAGTCATCTAAACTTTGTTTTTAAAGTTTTTAAGTATTGAGTTAACTTTCGGCTTAGTGTTGCAATTTAAATCAAATGATTATTTCACAATATGCCAGAAAAAAAACTGTCCTCACCTGGTTAAAGAGCAAACATTGCTTTATTATTTTCATTGACAATATCAAGTTAAAATAACAGTTTATTTCACTTCAAATTCTTCTTTCAATCTTGGATCAAAATCTAAATAAGTAGTTTTATTTATAATTACCCTAAGCATTTAATATAGCTACTCATGGCCAAAAGTTGTACTGCAGTAAGAGTAGTACTACTTCAACATTTCTTTACTCAAAAGTAAAAAGTTTGCATTAAAGAAATGATTCAATAGAGTAAAAATCTGTTTGGTAAAAAAGCGACTCAAGTACTGATCAAAAGATCCATCCATCCATCCATCCATCTTCTTCCGCTTATCCGAGGTCGGGTCGCGGGGGTAGCAGCTTCAGAAGGGAGGCCCAGACTTCCCTCTCCCCAGCCACTTCTTCTAGCTCCTCCGGGGGAATCCCGAGGCGTTCCCAGGCCAGCCGAGAGACATAGTCCCTCCAGCGTGTCCTGGGTCTTCCCCGGGGCCTCCTCCCGGTGGGACGTGCCCGGAACACCTCACCAGGGAGGCGTCTAGGAGGCATCCTGACCAGATGCCCGAGCCACCTCAACTGGCTCCTCTCGATGTGAAGGAGCAGCGGCTCTACTCTGAGTCCCTCCCGGATGACTGAGCTTCTCACCCTATCTCTAAGGGAGAGCCCAGCCACCCTACGGAGAAAACCCATTTCGGCCGCTTGTATCCGCGATCTCGTTCTTTCGGTCATGACCCAAAGCTCATGACCATAGATGAGGGTGGGAACGTAGATCGACCGGTAAATCGAGAGCTTCGCTTTTTGGCTCAGCTCTCTCTTCACCACGACGGACCGGTACAGCGCCCGCTTGACAGCAGACGCTGCGCCAATCCGCCTGTCGATCTCCCGCTCCCTTCTTCCCCCATTCGTGAACAAGATCCCGAGATACTTAAACTCCTCCACTTGGGGCAGGACACCCCCCCTGACCCGGAGAAGGCACTCTACCCTTTTCCGGCTCAAGACCATGGCCTCGGATTTGGAGGCACTGATCCTCATCCCGGCCGCGTCACACTCGGCTGCGAACCGCTCCAGCGAGAGCTGCAGATCACGATCTGATGAAGCCAAAAGGACCACATCGTCTGCAAAAAGCAGAGATGAGATCCTAAGGCCACCAAATCGGATCCCCTCAACACCTTGGCTGCGCCTAGAAATTCTGTCCATGAAAGTGATGAACAGAATCGGTGACAAAGGGCAGCCCTGGCGGAGTCCAACTCTCACCGGAAACGAGCCCGACTTACTGCCGGCAATGCGGACCAGACTCTGACACCGGTCATACAGGGACCTGACAGCCCGTATCAAAGGGCCCGGTACCCCATACTCCCGGAGAACCCCCCACAGGGCTCCCCGAGGGACACGGTCGAACGCCTTCTCCAGGTCCACAAAACACATGTAGACTGGTTGGGCGAACTCCCATGCACCCTCCAGGACCCTGCCGAGGGTGTAGAGCTGGTCCAGCGTTCCACGACCAGGACGAAAACCACACTGCTCTTCCTGAATCCGAGGTTCGACTATCCGACGGACCCTCCTCTCCAGGACCCCTGAATAGACCTTGCCAGGGAGGCTTAAGAGTGTGACCCCTCTATAATTGGAGCACACCCTCCGGTCCCCCTTTTTGAACAGGGGGACCACCACCCCAGTCTGCCAATCCAGGGGAACTGCCCCCGATGTCCATGCGACATTGCAGAGTCGCGTCAACCAACACAACCCTACAACATCCAGAGCCTTAAGAAACTCCGGGCGGATCTCATCCACCCCCGGGGCCCTGCCACCGAGGAGCTTTTTAACCACCTCGGCGACCTCGTCCCCAGAGATTGGAGAGCCTAACCCAGAGTCCCCAGGCTCCGCTTCCTCAGTGGAAGGCATGTTGGTGGGATTGAGGAGGTCTTCGAAGTACTCTGCCCACCGGCCCACAACGTCCCGAGTAGAGGTCAGCAGCACACCATCCCCACTATAAACAGTGTTGGTGCTGCACCGCTTCCCCCCCCTGAGACGCCGGATGGTGGACCAGAATCGCCTCGAAGCCGTACGGAAGTCTTTCTCCATGGCCTCTCCAAACTCCTCCCACGCCCGGGTTTTTGCCTCAGCAACCGCCCGAGCCGCATGCCGCTTCGCCCGCCGGTACCCATCAGCTGCTTCCGGAGTCCCACAGGCCAAAAAGGCCCGATAGGACTCCTTCTTCAGCCTGACGGCATCCCTCACCGAAGGTGTCCACCAGCGGGTTCGAGGGTTGCCGCCGCGACAGGCACCGACAACCTTGCGGCCACAGCTCCGATCGGCCGCCTCGACAATGGAGGCACGGAACACGGTCCACTCAGACTCCATGTCCCCCACCTCCCCCGGGACGTGTTCGAAGTTTTGCCGGAGATGGGAGTTAAAGCTCCGTCTCACAGGGGATTCCGCCAGACGTTCCCAGCAGACCCTCACAACACGTTTGGGCCTGCCAGGTCTGACCGGCTTTCGCCCCCACCACCGGAGCCAACTCACCACCAGGTAGTGGTCAGTGGACAGCTCCGCACCTCTCTTCACCCGAGTGTCCAAGACATACGGCCGCAGATCCGATGAAACGATGACAAAGTCGATCATCGAACTGCGGCCTAGGGTGTCCTGGTGCCAAGTGCACATATGGACACCCTTATGCTTGAACATGGTGTTCGTTATGGACAATCCATGGCGAGCACAGAAGTCCAGCAACAGAACACCGCTCGAGTTCAGGTCGGGCGGGCCGTTCCTCCCAACCACGCCCCTCCAGGTCTCACTGTCATTGCCCACGTGAGCGTTGAAGTCCCCCAGCAGAACAAGGGAGTCCCCAGGAGGAGCACTCTCCAGTACCCCCTCTAAGGACTCCAAAAAGGGTGGGTAATCTGAACTGTCGTTCGGCCCGTAAGCACAAACGACAGTCAGAACCCGTCCCCCCACCCGTAGGCGGAGGGATGCTACCCTCTCGTTCACCGGGGTAAACCCCAACGTACAGGCGCCGAGATGGGGAGCAACAAGTATGCCCACTCCTGCCCGACGCCTCTCACCTTGGGCAACTCCAGAGTGGAAGTATGTCCAGCCCCTCTCAAGGAGACTGGTTCCAGAACCAGAGCCGTGCGTCGAGGTGAGACCGACTATTTCTAGCCGGAACCTCTCGACCTCACGCACTAGCTCCGGCTCCTTCCCCACCAGAGAGGTGACATTCCACGTCCCAAGAGCCAGTTTCTGCAACCGAGGATCGGACCGCCAGGGTCCCCTCCCTCTGCTGCCACCCATCCCACACTGCACCCGACCCCTTTGGCCCCTCCCACGGGTGGTGGGCCCATGGGAGGGGGGGCCCATGTTTCCTCTTCGGGCTGAGCCCGGCCGGGCTCCATGGGTAAAAGCCCGGCCACCAGACGCTCGCCATCGTGCCCCCCCTCCAGGCCTGGCTCCAGAGTGGGGCCCCGGTGACCCGCGTCCGGGCGAGGGAACACCAAGTCCAAAGTTTTCCTTCATCATTGGGGTCTTTGGGCTGCTCTTTGTCTGGTCCCTCACCTAGGACCTGTCTGCCTTGGGTGACCCTACCAGGGGCATGAAGCCCCAGACAGCATAGCTCCTAGGATCATTGGGACACTCAAACCCCTCCACCACGATAAGGTGGCAGCCCATGGAGGATTAAATGATCAAAAGATCATTTAATATTTAAAAATTACATCATCAGATGGAACTAAATATAAACTTATGAAGAAGTTTTGGTATTTTAAGGACTAAAATGACAATGATCCATAACTAACATAAAATAACAAAATCAGAAAAAAGAAAACTAAATATTCACTTAGCAGAAAAATACTTTAGTTAGCAAAATAAATATTTAGTTTGTAAACTAAACACATTGCTGGGATAATTTTTACTCACGTATTTAGTCAAATCTAAAATTCAAAAATGTTCCTCCTTTCCCTCAGATGTGCTGTCTGTTGTCTTAACAGCATGAAAAATATTTTTATGTATTTAAACAATCATTATCTTGCATGGAAAAGACAATAAAGGAATTAAATGATCTTTAATCTATTTTATATCACCTTATCTAAGAATAACAAAATGTCATTTGTTAGGTAGTCTAAAAAAAGGAAAAATCTAAAAATGTGAGAAAAACAAAACAAAAGACAAATCATTTAATCAAACCCGATTTTGAACATCTGTTGTTTCTGTAGCTACAAATTTTGCACATCAGTACCAAATCTACTTATTGTCACCAGGTGTGCAATCAAATAAACCCAGTCTTTTCCTTACAGAATGCTGCTTTTGATTAACAATTTTCAACTGTGAAATGCTTAGAAATTCAAGTGCTTGAGAAATAGTTATTCTTATCATCTATGGATTTCCATAAATAATACAGTGCTGGCTCTCATTTTCATATTATGGTATGGGGCCATTTCACTGGATTTGTAGGATCAGGACTAAGTGCTCAGCTCAGCTATATTTTAAAATCGAACTCTTGAATTGTCAAAATAGGGAACAGAGTTTCCTTATCCAGTTTAAGAAGGCGAATGTCCACTTAAACCTGATTTTAAACTTGTGTAACAATCAAGCAGCTAGTAAAACTGTCTTTTTTAAATTTTTGAGTAATTGGGCCTTCAGTCAATATATGTAAAAAAAATAATAATCTGATGCGGGTTAAAATGTTATACAACATCCTGACATCCAAGGTTACTGGTTACATATCAAATTTTTTCAGAAATGTATGATCAAACAGCTACATTTATTAAATATCATTACATGTTTCACAGTATAACTGTCGTGATATGTTCTGATGTAACCAAAAGAACGATTCAGGAGCAGCTCTGTGTGGATTGTTTGATTAAAGCCTCAGTACTTTAATAAACAAGTTAATATATATAATTCAGCAGAATACAAGCAAAACCTTCCATGTGTAGAAGGTAAATGTCATCACTGTGAATAAGACATTGTTTGGGAAAGATGTGTGCAGCATATAAAGTTTCGCCCCACCCGTATCTCCCTTATCAAATAATAAAAAAAAGTTTCAAAACCATTGTCACAACAACCACCACAGAGCATTGATAAACCACATTATGGCTATAAGACTTCACATTGACCAAAAGCAGTCTTCCATTCAAACAATTCAAATAAAACTCAATAAATGAAGGTTTAAGTGATTATTTTAATATTAAATACTCTGGTGCTACCCTGCCTAAAATCCCCACATTTCTGTAATAAATAATAATTTTGTAGAAATAAACAAACGACAAAAAACAACAAACCCCCCAAAACAGAGTGACAGTAAAATGAATTTCAATGCACAAACAGGCAAAATTAAATAGTAAAACTGTCTTTTTAAAATTTTTCGAGTAATTGGGCTTTCAGTCATATATATATATATATATATATATATATATATATAGCAGACATAGAGGACAGTTACAAGTACCTAGGTATACCACAAGCAAATGGCAACCTCGATGAGGTCACAAGGAAAGGAGCCACAGCTAAGTACCTCCAACGAATAAGGCAAGTCCTGAGAAGCCAGCTCAATGGCAAGAACAAAATCCGTGCGATTAACAGCTATGCCCTGCCAGTAATCAGAAACCCTGCTGGAAAAATTAGCTGGCCAAAGGAGGAGATAAAAGCCACGGATATTAAGACTAGAAAACTACTAACAATGCATGGAGGGTTCCATCCCAAATCCAGCACCCTGAGACTATACACGAGCCGCAAGGAAGGAGGCAGAGGACTAGTGAGTGTGAGAACCGCAGTCCAGGACGAAACAACTAAGATCCATAAATACATCAAGGACAAAGCCTCAACAGACAATGTGCTCAGTGAATGTCTCAGACAACAGGGAATGGAGGTTGAGGTGCCAGAGATACCATCATGGCAGGACAAGCCCCTACATGGGATGTACCACCAGCAAATAACCCAAGTGGCTGATATCAGTAAATCCTACCAACGGCTGGAAAAAGCTGGACTCAAGGACAGCACAGAGGCCCTCATCCTGGCCGCCCAGGAACAGGCCCTAAACACCAGAGCAATAGAGGCCCAGATCTACCACACCAGACAAGACCCAAGGTGTAAGTTGTGCAAGGAGACCCCTGAGACAGTCCAGCACATAACAGCACGGTGCAAGATACTGGCAGGGAAAGCGTACATGGAACGACATAACCAAGTTGCAGGCATAGTGTACAGAAACATCTGTGCAGAATATGGACTGGAAACCCCGAGATCAAAGTGGGAAACACCCCCAAAGGTGGCGGAGAACGCCAGAGCTAAGATCCTGTGGGACTTCCAGATCCAGACAGACAAAATGGTAATGGCGAACCAACCAGACATTGTTGTAGTGGATAAACAACAGAGGAAAGCCGTTGTGGTAGATGTAGCAATACCAAGCGACTGCAACATCAGGAAAAAGGAGCACGAGAAACTAGAGAAATACCAGGGCCTCAGGGAGGAACTGGAGAGGGCCTGGAAGGTGAAGACCACAGTGGTGCCTGTGGTCATCGGGGCCCTCGGGGCAGTCACCCCCAAACTGGACCAATGGCTACAACAGATCCCAGGAACAACATCAGACATCTCAGTCCAGAAATGTGCAGTCCTTGGCACAGCCAAGATACTGCGCAGGACCCTCAAGCTCCCAGGCCTCTGGTAGAGGACCCGAGCTCAGAGGATAAGAACCACCCGCGGTGGGTGAGAAGGGAATTTTTTTATATATGTATAATAATTTTTAACCAGCTATAAGGGGTCATACTTGTATCATCAGCATCTTTTGATTCAGATGACAATTTGCAATGCCAAATATTATGCTTAGTGATGTTTTGCAGTGGGCAATGCAGTACTTAATTAATTCAGCATTACTTTTATATTTATGAATGAAATTGTGTACAGTATTGGCTTTATTTATTTGAAGAGTATTTTGTACTTCAGCACAAAATATTGTATGTGTGTAAAATATTTGGATAAATAATGTGTTAGTCTGATCCTGGTCCTTAGCCTTGTTAATTACCCTTATTGGTCTTTTTTAAAGTTTGATTAGTGACTGTTGTGTTGTTTTGTAATTAATTTCCCAAATCTCTCTGGAGTCACTTAAATAAGGTCAAACTAAAGACCAGTGCAGAATGTCAGGCTGGTTCTGTGTGAACAGAAAGGTGTTTGGTACTGAAACTATGACATACCCACTTCATGATCTGTGAACTGAAACAGTAAAACCCGACTCATAATTTGTTCTTTTCCATAGATGGACAAACATTCATATTTAAAGAAAAAAGGCCAACAGTAGCATAAGGTTCAGATAAAAATAAGGGTAATACAATTTCTAATTATGATTTTCAAATAAAGTTCAGGTTAAGGACTAGTTTCCACTAGTCCTTAACCTGAACTTTTACCTTGATGATAAACTGGTTTTAGGTTTATTAATTCTATGCATTTAGTAAAATGTTTTTGAAATGACTAGAAATGCATAGTTTTAAGTAGATTTTATTTTAATTTCCACACTAGGACTGTGTGACTCCACAGCTGCTTGTGTCTCATTAATGTTAGCAGATGTTAGCAGGTATGATGTGGTCTGATTCTGTTTCACACTGAGTTTATACACCTCTGGGAAAAATTTAAAGTTTCTCTGATTTGACTCTTTATAGGTATATGTTTGAGTAAAATGAACATTTTTCTTTCTTTTTTTACTGACAACATGTCTCTTAATTTTGTTTGTGAACAAATGTAAATAAGCCCTGCTGGGGGCTAAGCAGATCCTAGAATCACCCCGGATATTTAGACATATGTAAACCCAGATCAAATGGAAAATTAATGAACCAGTTTATTTTTAGTTTTGATTGGATTTATTAATGAGGGTCCATCTGAAAATATTGTCTGAGTTTATGGGGTCAGAGGTCATCAGTTTCTTTCTTCTTCCTGCTCCTTTTCCAGCATGTTAAGATTACTGTGGTACAAAAATATGTCTTTTGCATTCCTTGTTCTAGTGCATGATTTTATTCTACTATCATGTTGGAAATAAAGTTTCATTCATTCATTTTAACCCTGATGGACGAGAGAGCAGACAGACGGCCACCAGGAAACGGATCAGCATCCAGTCTAGAACCTTCCTGTAATAGAACGGACCTGATCAATATATGGAGAAATAAACATTTTGATTCCAATGTTTAACATGGAGGAACAGGGACAGATCTCAACAGTCTCACTTTGACTTTTGGCTGATTTCTTTGGATATTGTAGATAAAGTGATGGACTCAGAGATAGAACCTTCTATCCTTACAGACCACAAGGCCATTATTATTAAAATAGATAGAAATTAACCTGCCACAATCAGAGGAAACATTACTGGACATTTAATACAACTTTGCAACAAAACAAAGAATTTTCAAACAAGTTGCTCTAAAAGGCCTCAGAACAGGAAGATGAGGGTCTGTGGAGCTACAATAACCAGGAATCAGACCAAAGCATTGCAGTTATACTTTAACTAGACCATAAGTGAAGGATTCACATGTGAAAAGGATTTAAAAGCCTGATATGTTTAAAAGATCCCAGAACAATGAAAGATACATGAACGGCTTGCCTCGGCGCCCCCTGCTGGCTGAACCAAATGCCTTCAAATGAAACTAAAACCATCAAAAGAAACAAACTGGAGTTTGGAGGAGGTTCTACTATTTGACACAACAGTGAATGAATCAGAAATGATTTGATGCTAATTTGATTGATTCCATCACATTCTGACTTTCAAACTGTGGATCCAAACTGAGACTCTAAAAATGACAGTAAGTTCTGGAAATGGAAACCAAAATAAAACCTCAGAGAAGAAATGAATGGAAATAACATTTATTACAGTTCTGCACTTATTTCATACATCATCTCCCTAAAAATGGAAAACAAATTATACAGAGATGAAAAGTCCAAAACTTCTTCCTCTGTTTTGTTTCAAAACCAAAACTAAACTCAGACTAAAGAATCAGAAATGAAAGATTAACGCTGCACTCCTGCAACAATATTCAGTTTTTGCTGCTTCACAAACATCATGTAGAGTTTATCATTGTTCTGAAATCTTTATAGTAACAAACTGGATGATAATCTCTTAATTATGAAGGTCTGATGAACCAAAGTGTTTGGAACTGAACTGAACAGAAAGTCTCTAGACCAGATTAAAATCTCCTGTTATTAACGATGGACAACATGGACTTAGATTATTATCACAGTATTTTCTGGTATTTACTGAATAATAAAAGTGATGATAGAAAGTTTAAACACAGCATTGATCAGGGAAATAGTCAAAGCAACACAAATAAAAACTTAGAAGTAACTGAAAAGGTCATTTCAGATTCATTCAGTAGTTCAGTTTTATCACTAAGCAGCTACAAATAGACAGCATTCAATTCAACATATTGACATTAATTTCTGCTAGAATGGAAACAATAGTTGGAAAGTCAGAGATGAAGAATCTCCAGATGATCAGATCATCTCCAGTTTCCTCTTTAAAACTCACAGTTTCAATCTGATCAATAAGTTTTTATTTGGACTTTGTGATCTTCATGCTGAGATCATCAGAGCTGCTGCTTGATCACTGAGATCTTCATCGGTACGATCTTAAATGTTTTATTAGTGGCGAAGAATGGAAGCATCTTGTGAGTGAAGGTGTGTGTGAAGGTGTGTATGTGTGTGTTAGTATCCAGATCAGAGAAGGACAGCTTTCCTCTGTCCCAGTCCAGATTCACTCTGATCCTCTGGAGATTCTTCTGGACTGAAAGATGAGTGGAAGGAGCTGGTGTAGACCATGCTGCGTATTCACCTGAAGAGAAAAATATAACCAACAATCCAGACTTTATGTATCCCTTCCTCTGAACAGACTCTTCTAACACACCAAGTAGCCAGTCTGTACTGTCTCCAACATCAACATCCCAGCTGTGGTTCCCTGAGTTAAAACCATCAGAACTCAGAACAGCACGCCATGAATCAAATCTCTCTGGATTATCAGGAAGCTGCTGTTTCTCTCCCCACCTCCCATTGGTCAGATCTTCAGACACATAGAGTCCTGGTCCAGCCGTGTTAGGGTCCAGAACCAGAGTGTAGGTCACCATGTTCTCCATGTTGCTCCAGATGTTGAAGGCCAGGTTGCCCAGATGTTTGGCCTGGTCTATCAGAGCTCCCGAGGGCAGCTGTGGATCCTCCAGCAGGGGGCAGCGCTGGACTCTTTCCACTGCAGCCTTGTAGTTGTGCAGGAATGAGACGTCTTCAGCTCTCAGCTCCTCCTCTGTGGCTCTGACTGTGTCTGAAAGAGCTGCTATCTCTCTGCTCAGAGCCTCCATCTTCTCCTTCATCATCCCTCTCTTCTGCTCCTCTTCCTCCCTCAGTGCAGCCAGCCTGGCCTCCTCTTCCTCTGCTAGAAACTGATGAAGCTGCTTAAACTGCTCCATAATCTGCCTCTCTGTGTGTCGGGCCTGGACCTTCAGGTGTTCTGCTGTCTGATCAAACTCCTCCTGAACTTTCTTCCTGAGCTCCAGCTTCTTCTTTAAAGGCTCCAGAGTTTCCTGAAGGTTCTTCTTGTGTTGCTGAGCAGCTTCATCGATGGGTCTGAATTTATGGTTTTTGTGTAAATCTGAATCTCTGCAGACGAGACAAACTGGCTGCTGATGGTCCAGACAGAAGAGTTTGAGTTTCTCAGAGTGCAGAGAGCAGAGATCCTCTGAAGCTCTCTGCTCTCTCTGCTGTAAGAAAGACTCACAGAGATTCTTCAGAGCCAGATTTAAAGGTGGTCTATCTTTAGAAGATCTCCTTTTACAAAGTGGACACTCTCTTCCTGGTTTCTCTCTCCAATATTTCTGCAGACACTCCTTACAGAAGCTGTGGCTACATGACAGAATAACTGGATCCTTAAATATTTCCAGACAGACCGGACAGCAGAGATCATCGTCTGATCTGGAAGCCATTTTGTCTCAGAGTGAAGCTGAAATCACAGCAGACAGAAAGTCAAACCAGGAAGTCAGTTTCTCTCCTGTAGAAATTTTCTGAACTTACTTTCACTTTGTCTTGTTTTTCCTCCTGCAGCAGTCTGTGTTTCAGTGTCTAGTTGCTCAGTTCTCTCTCTGTTCTCCTTGTTCAGTGTTAGTTTGATTTCAGTCGGAGACGAAGGCAGGAGTCAGAGTTCCTCCTCAGGGTGTTTACTCAGTGAGTTTTTCTCTCTCAACTGTTTCCTGTTCATTTTTTCCAAGAGTTCCTGTTGGAATTTCAGTCTTGAGGCAGAGATGTGGCGCCCTCTAGAGGATTTCCAGTAAATCTGCAATTTCAGAAAAACTACAGCACTGGAGGTGAAGGTAATGTTTGGTGTTGAGTAAAATAGTTTTAAGAATCTGAAATGTTTTTTCATACTGAGGCTTAAAATGTTAATTTTTAAATATTACACAAAATACTGTAAATGAAAACAATAAAATATATCTGAGAATATAAATTAAATAAATAGAAATAAAATCTACTACAGTAGAAGAAACGCCCACTATTGATGAACTTCTGCCATTTATGCTGGCAAACAGCGACACAGACATTATTCATTATTAAAGCCGACTGAATTATTGATAGATGAAGATTTTAGAGAAGGAAAGTCAAAGTGTTGCTTCAGTTATTTCATACTAATCTAGGTGGTTTTTAATAGTAAAGCTAAAGCTAACAGTCAACCAACCATCAAGCCAGCTAATCATAAAACCAACCAACCAGTCAACATGTCAATTATAGAACCAGCCAGTCAAACCAACCAGCCAATCACAGAACCAACAAATTGACCAACTGTCTGTCCATCTGCTGGGAATCAAAATTTGCAGTGAATCTAAATGAAATATGCCACAAACTGTGATTTTCATTTTCCATGAGCCATAAATGTAACATATGCTCTGGACTGGCTTTAAGCTAGACAAGGAAACGTGACTTCAGGGCTTTTTGTGTGCAAGAAAAAAAATTATTAAAATGGAGCGAAAGAGAGAAAGAGGAAGAGAGGAATGCAGATATGAAAGCAGCTTCATTTTAATATGTTGTTCAAACTTTAAGAGACAAATCAAACAGATCACAGCATTAAAGCATCAAAAGTGACAAAGATCAACATTATTCACAGCAAACAATCAGCAACTCTTCAGTGAAAGACATTAATTAAACACATGAAACAAGGATGACTGAGTTGTTTATACCCTAACCCTAAATCGCTATAATCCTAATATACCAGACACATGCACAAAATGCCTAGCAGAAAAAGGGAAACTGTTTCATTGTTTCTGGGAATGCAGGGAAATTCTGAAGTTTTGAAAAGCAATAAAACAAACTGTGGAACATCTTGACTCAAAAGACTTTGTACTAGATCCGGTTTTTCTCATTTTAGATCTGTATCCCAAAAATACTTTGTTTACCAAATGTGATTGATATGTGTCTACTTCAAGCTGAAGGACTGATAGCATATATCAAGCATCGGATCAGGCAAATGCTGAAGACTTTACCTCTGGAACAAATAACAAATCTCCAAAAAGGGAAAAGCCAGTTATTTAAAACATCTGGAGACAATCTGGGCTTTTGTTGAAGGTGTGGAGCGAGAAAAATGAACAAAGTCCAAACCTTGTTAAAGAGAAAGAACAAAACGCAGCTTTATTTCACATCTACACAGATGGAGAACTCAGAAGAGATCTAACTAGACAAAGGAATCACCTCTCTATATAAACTGTATACTGTCCTTCTCCCACAGACAGAGTGTCACCACCAACATCCCAAGGAGCTAATCAGATTAATACACACACAGAGAAAAATGCAACCTTCAGTTAAAAATGGGTTTCAGACAGAATATTCTGTGCCTAATAATAATAATCGCTGAGTCGTCGGTCTGGTCTGTCACTCTGCAAGGTATGAAAACTATTTACTGATCGCCTGTTGCTAAGCTTCTGACACACTGAGGCAAACTGTGAAGGCTAAAAAGAGAAACAATAACTTTATACAAACTGATTAAACATTGTAAGATTAATATTAAATAAACTTCTAATAAAAGTAAACACATTGGGAATATTTATTTTATTCCACAATTCCTCCCTTTTGTTTCTCTTGAAACAACTTAAAAATAATTATTCCTAAGGTAAGATGAATAAAAATAAAGATGAAAACACATACAACAAAAAGTTTCAATAGAGTTAGAAACTTCAAATTCCTTGATAATATGATAATACAACGATACTTAGAGCAATAAAAACTTGGATTAAGTAATAACTCCTCATTGTCGCTGTCTTTTCTGTCTTCCACCACAATTAATGCAAATGCCACGAGGAAACACCAACACCAGATGGCCTCTATGATCCAGTGTCGCTGATGATGTCGTCTGGTTCCCTCCATGTTCTTAATGCTGCCTCAGCTAGGTACTGGGTGACCTACTGAGTGAGCTGACGTTGGCAACTCTATTTTTTCAGAGATGCTTTGTTGGAGGCTTTTTTTTAAGCCCCTGGGATGCCACCCTCTGATGGACGGCCCCGGTGGGATCACCAGTTTTTCCTCCTAAAATTCCTAATAAACACAAAATCTCCTGGTTGTATATCATGCAGTGGTTTAGTAGCTGGTACTGCTGGTCATCTTGGGCCTGTTGTCTAATGGTTTTCAGTTGTTCTGTTAGAGAAATGCAATAATTAATCATGTTATCATCACATGTGGTTAGATCTTTCCCAGAACTATCTGGGGGTCCCATCCCCATGTTTGGAGGACCTGCAAAGAGAATTTCAAATGGACTGAGGTTATTTGTTTTGAGCACAAATAATGCAATTTTCAAAAAGGTTTGAGCTGATTTTGAAAAATTTACTGTAAACCATAATTTGTCCATCTCCCTCAACATTCCTCCCTTCGACACATGGTCAACACCATGTGACGTCACGCAGAAGGGTCTGAAAAACTTTTCAGGGAGGCAGGGATTGTCATTTGGACCAATCCAAACACCATCTTTAAGTTCAGCCCCATGAGACTTCCAGACAGACTTTTCTTTGGGATTTGCATGGGATTGAAAATCTTGTAAAGTAAGAGGCAATGGTGCTAGTGTTTTTACTTTTAGTGGCGAATGGGTGTTGGGTAGAGACCTTCTGGCTGCAGATTTTGCAGCAGCATCAGCTGCCTCGTTGCCTAAAGAAACTGGGTCTTTTGAAGTGGTGTGAGCTGCACATTTAACCACAGCAATAGCCGAAGGCAGCAAGATGGCGCCAGAGTGCGGATCTCTGGATGCACTTCCATCAACAAACAATGTGAGTTCTGCATCTGAGAGCGGTTCCTGCTTCAGATCAGGACGGGGAAAACACAGGACGTCCCATTTAGCAACACAGTCATGTGGTTGGCCTTCCACAGGCGTTGGCAAAAGAGAAGCTGGATTTAAAACTGTGCAGCGTTTAATGGTTATGTTTGACATATCTAAAAGAACAGTGGTAACGCAGCCATCTGGCAGTTGACAGATGCGCCGTCCTCTGCTCATTTAGAATGAGTGTGACAGAGTGGGGAACGAGTAGGGTCAGATCAGAATAACCCACAATGTCTCTGGATGCTAAAACAGCTTTTTATACGACTGCCACTCGCGCACAGTGTAGAAGCCCAGCTGTGACAACATCCAATTTGGAGGAGAAGTAGGCGACTGGTTTCAATCTGTCACCATGTTTTTGGAGCAAAACTGACGTCATACAGCCACCCCGCTCATCCACTGTCTGTGTAAACGGACAAGTTGGATCAGGAATGCCTAGAGTGGGTGCTTTTTGTAATTGTTTTTTCAGCGCTTCAAATGATGTTAATGCTTCAGCTGTCCATGTAACCTTCGAGCTCATTAATAACCCTTTTTCATGACATATTTCTCTTAATGGTTTCTCAACCTCAGCATAATTTGGGATAAAATGCCTACAGTAATCACACAGTCCTAGAAAGGACATTAACTGCTTCTTTGTTTGTGGGAGGGGCAGCTGAACTATTGCTGAAATGCGTTTTTCAGAAATAGTTCTGCCTTGTTCTGAAATCACGTGTCCCAGGAATGTCACACAAGGTTGCACAAACTGCAATTTGGTTTTGCTAACTTTGTGTCCATTATCAGCAAGAAAATGGAGTAATATCATTTTTACAGAGTTCAGCATCAGGTGCTGCCAATAGGGGATTGTCAACATACTGCAACAGAGCACATTTCGGATATAATGTTAGAGCTGCTAAGTTGGTAGCACCAGAATCTACTAAAAAATGTATGTCAACCCCTTTAACTTGCACTGTCAACATTGGCAACTTCTGATATGCATTTTGATGATATACCATATATGTGTGTGTGCTGGTACTTGCGGTTTGCTGAACCATGGGTTGATCCAACAGCACCGGGCTAGCTGCTGGCTCTAGTCAGGTGGAATAATGTCCTCTTTGATTGTTGAAACCACCCCGAGTTAGGAACCCTCGGCCGCGTGGGCCAAAGCCGCTATGTGGGTTTGGACGTCCTTGATGGTGGTGGAAACCTCTTCCTCTGCTTCTGTCTCGCTTCTTCTGAGGGCATTCTCGAGCCCAGTGTCCAATCTGGCCACAGTTGAAACATGGATCTTGTGAGGGACCTCCATATTGATCAACTGCAGGTGGGCGGTGGTTGGAGTTCTGAGCAGTGATGTGTTGAATCAGGGTGAGCTGAGCATCTTCCATGCGCTTTTCTTTGTGGTCTTTGTTCTTCTTTTGGCGATCGTTGCAGAGCTTCTCATTGTGTTGGGCATGGAGAAGAAGTTAAACCACAGTTGGACCATAAACATGGAGCAAAACAGTCTTAAGTTCGTAGATGGTTGGTCTCATGGTTTTGCTGAGATACTCTAGGGCTTCAGCGATGGCTCTGCCTCCTTTCTCAATAGGGGGAAGGTGCTGTTTGGCTACAGCAATGAGGTCATCTGGTCCCCAAGCTCTGTAGAGAAGGTCAGGGCCTTTGAGGCCAGGGACTTCAACCATGGGATAGATTTCAACCTTCTGTCCTTGGTACCGGTTTCCAGAGATGCCAGGTGATGGTGGGGCCAGGGGTTGGTCTTTGGAGCGAAGGTAATAACAATGTTCAGTTGTAGGGGTTCGTGGTGGCGGGCCTGGCAGGGTTACGCCTCGTGAGGGAACTCTGTCCTGGTCCTGTTGTTGCTCAAGGTCAACAGGACGGGGTTTCTGCTCAGTCTTTGATTGGTGGAGGATAGCCAGAGGCAGGGAGTCGTCCGAGGGATCCCAGAATGGATTCTTCGGTCCTGGACCATCAGTCTTTGGACGGTACGGTGGTGGAGTTCCAAGGACTTGGAGCGCTGGGTAGAGTGGAGCCACAGATGGGTTTGCTGAAGGGTCAGTTGGTGCCGTTGGACTAAGCCAGGTACAGCCAGTGATGTACATGCGTGAGAAGAAACACATTTTGTTTTATTAGATTTTTCCTGTTCTTTTTTAGTCTTATATTTTTCATTCCCCTTGTGTGCAAATTTCTGAACCATCTGTAGTTTACTCTGGTGTTTTTGATCCCTGCAAAAGGCTTCTCTTTTCCAGAGATTGAACGTTTCTTTGTGTGATTGTAGTGCTTGCAGGTGTGTCTTTGAAATCTTTGTGTGTTGCATCAGTTTGGCGCGTTGTGCTAAGGGTTTCTGCTCTAAGTCTCTGATGTGGTCTACCTCTAAGCTGCCATTCTTAGGAAAACCAAACTCTGTGTGCCACTGTGGAACATGTTGACAACAAACTCTGCCATGAATTCTAACCATATGATCTATTTCTGGGCCACATGGAACGTATTCTTCAGTATTTTGACCTTTATTAAAAGATCCTCACATTTTCTTTTTTTTTTTTATTTATGTTTTTATTTATTTTCTTATTTATCCTCTAATTTTTCTAAATCAACCTCCTGGCTGTCCACTGGAAGGACGAACCGGGAAGAATCCTGTTCGTGACGCCAAATTGTGAAGCGAGAAAAATGAACAAAGTCCAAACTTTGTTAAAGAGAAAGAACAAAACGCAGCTTTATTTCACATCTGCACAGATGGAGAACCCAGAAGAGATCTAACTAGACAAAGGAATCACCTCTCTATATAAACTGTATACTGTCCTTCTCCCACAGACAGAGTGTCATCACCAACATCCCAAGGAGCTAATCAGATTAATACACACACAGAGAGAAAAATGCAACTTTCAGTTAAAAATGGGTTTCAGACAGAATATTCTGTGTCTAATAATAATCGCTGAGTCGTCGGTCTGGTCTGTCACTCTGCAAGGTATGAAAACTATTTACTGATCGCCTGTTGCTGAGCTTCTGACACACTGAGGCAAACTGTGGAGGCTAAAAAGAGGAACAATAACTTTATACAAACTGATTAAACATTGTAAGATTAATATTAAATAACTTCTAATAAAGGTAAACACATTGTGAATAATTATTTTATTCCACAAAGGTATGGAGTTAACTCAAGACAAAGAAGCCAACTAAGGACCAGATTAATGTCAGACCACGATGTTAAGACCCAATGGAGACACGATCATCTCGGCTGCAACTAGAAAGATAAACGACAAGAGCTGATCAAACTGATGAAGCTGTCGAATATAATCCGCTTCAGACTGAAGGGCTGAAAAATCTCTGGAGTTCTGCCATAAAGAGGATTTAAAGCATCAGAATACGGCTCTGAAGGATCAGTGCTCACTCCTGGAAAAAAGATGCAGCAATTTTGGGGGGTCGGCAAAGTTACACTGAAATGTAACGTAAAATGTGGTTTAGAAAGTTTTTAAATCACATTCAAGCTGCAGGACCAAACATGACTAGTAATGCACATCAAACATGTTTTTCTCAGTGAGCAGCCTGCTGAAAAGTACAATTAAATTCAAATGTGGAATTTGAATTTTAGTTTTGCGAGTTTTGTTCAGTGTCACTGATCTTATCTCTGCTACACGTTTACAAACATTTAAGGTTCTAAATAAAAAAGTTTTAATGAGTAACTGCTCTTACTACAATTCCTCAAAAACTGATTTATTGTCATTTCTCCCAATACAAGTTATTTAAATTATAACTAGTTAAGTTGCTTTATTTTTAAACCTTTTTTTAGTTTTGCCATATCCTGGATGGCTGAGAACCAACAAGTAGATAGAAATTAATATCTGGTCAGTATCATAACTTAAATGTAACACTTAAAGCACCAGGGCTTATATAGAAAATATTCTGATTTTATTTAGTGGTTTTAAAGTTTCTACGTTGAAGACGGTCAGAAATAAATTTAGTTTTTTTCTATCTGTTCTCGGCTCCGGCCACTTGCTCAGCCCCTCCCTCCAGTTTCAAACTCTTCTAATTAACGTAAAAGTTAAAGAGTTAAATATGAATTAGATATTTGCTACATTGACAAAAAAGCTTAAGTCTATGAAAGCAGTGTAGCAGTTTTGCTAGTTTTGATTTCCAAGGCGTAACAAGGCAGTTTATCATGATCCAGTCAAAGTAATGAAATAACAAACTGCAGTCTGATCTTTACTGTTAATGTGTTTAACTCTATTGTACAGTGAATGTAAATAAAAGGTGTTACATGTCTTTTGCTTTAAGGCCGAGAAAAGGCCGATTATGTTGGGAATAGAGCAACATTAATGGGAAAGAAATCATAAAGCTAGAGTGTTAATAATACAGATCTACTGTTATCAGTTAATCAGTTTCATTTGTAAAGTTTCCTTACGGTGGTGAAAACTTGAACACTTTCCTACAGTTCAGTTCAGCACATTACATTGTTTTACTGTGAGCTCTGCGAGAGCTAATGTCCGTTTCTGTTCTATTAATGCTGAGATTATTAGAAATAAAGTAAAGAGGAAAGATATGTTGGTTTTACCAAAACAAGGGAGCAGATTTTTATGCTACAGAATCAGATTCTGGAAGAGCCAATGGGGGAAGCAGATGTTTGTCTTTTGGTAACAACAGGTCAGCAGGGGGCGCTGTTCTACAGGGGAAATTCAGGGGAAGCAGCTTACAGACCCCGATGGTAGATGAATTATTCTAGATGTTGATATTGATCAGACACAATTTATATTAATGAATATTTATGGCTTCAACAACCAACAACAAAATTCCACCTTATTTTCATTGATAGAAATCAAAACCAATTCATTATTATCCTCTTTTCCTTCTGATAAAATTATATGGGAGGAGATTTTCAGCTGATGGAAAAACTTGCTACGGATCGGTGATCATGAGGATGTGGAACTGACTGCATTTCAGTGCAACGACTCTCATCAGCAAGATATTGGAAATGATATTGATCCTGATAACAATGTTTTTAGTGGTATCAACTACAGTTGTCACTATTACACTGATGACCAGTTCAACAGCAGCATTAAAACTGAACAGAAACTTTCAATAATCCACTTTAACAGCAGAAGCTTGTATGCAAATTTCTACAACATCAAACTGTCCCTCCAACAACTCAGACCTTTAATATCAATAAATGATCAGAAACGAGGCTCAATAGTGAAAATATTGAAATGGATGGTTATGAAATGGTTTGTAAAAACAGAGAAAACCAAAATGGAGGTGGTGAAGCTCTTTTAGTGGACAAGAACATTAATTATAGGATGATAGAAACAAAGTCAACTGTCATGGAAAACGTCTCTGAATGTGTGACTCTAGAAATACTCCTGGAAAAAAGAAGAATGTCTTTATGAGTTACATTTATAGATCACCTGATCAAATATAGAAATATTCAATAACTGGATGGAAGAAACATTTATAAAAGTTCATCAAAAAGTTGCATTTATCTGTGTGGATTTCAACATTGATCTTCTAGATCCGAATAAACAGAATGACAGAAGAATTTAACAGCATGTACAGTCTAAGCCTGAACCCTAAAACCACCAGGCCCAGTGGCATTACATCGCACTGTGCAACATTAACTGGTAATATTTATACAAATGTTCCTGAAAATAGTTTAACTAGTGGAATATTAATAAATGACATAACTGATCATTTACCAGTGTTCACAGTCTGACTGTAAAAAACTGATGGAAACATCAGATCAATACAGACGGTTTGGTCAGAAGATTCACTGAAGGCACTAAAACTGATTTGATGGCAAATGATTGGAGATTAATTTATAGAATAAATGATGTGAATTCAGCATATGAAGGATTTTTAACAGTATTTAAATTACTATATGATAAAAACTGTTAAATTAAGGAAAATAAGATGAAAAGCAAAAAATGAGCAGTGGAAACAAAATGCATGTAAAAAGAAAAACAAACTTTTTATGGAGTTTATAAAAACTTCTGAATCAGAAAATAAATATAAGAAATATAAAAATATATTAACTAATATTATAAAGATATGTAAAAAGGAATATTATTATAAATTATTGGATAGTAATAAAAATAATACTAAGGCAACATGGAACATTTTAAATGGTTTTATCAGGAAAACTTCTAACTTTAACAATTATCCACAGTATTTTTACATAATGACCAGAATATTACCAATATGAAGAGTAAATAAATTCAATAGTTATTTTGTGATTATAAGAGAAAAAATACCTGCCATAAAACAACAACTCATCTAAATTATGTTGAGAAAAATAAAAGTTCAATGTATCTGAACCCATTAAGAGAAAGAAATCATTGATATTGTGAATAAATGTAAAAGTAAAGCCTCCACTGACTGATGATCTGGACATAAAAACCATTAAAAGGTGATTGAGGGAATCTCTAAACTTTAACTTACATTTATAATTTATCGTTCCAAACGGGACAATTTCCCAACACAATGAAAAAAGATCAAACCAATGAATAAAACTGGCAATAATCAATAATCACAGGCCTGTCTCTCTTCTCCCTCAGGTCTCTGAAATCCTAGAAAAACTTTTTCAGAAGAGAAAATTCATAGA